>NW_025113031.1:2578665-2952725 GCF_010416935.1 Polistes fuscatus
ATTGCACATCGGTATAAAGCACAATGATTATTCCCCAAGGTAATAATAATCTATTTTTCACGTTGACCAGGTATATATATATATATCCTGTGTAATTATTTCCATCTGACGATGATAAGAAAACATAAAAAGAAATGATAAAATTACATTTTCCCTCGTGTCCTTCTTCTCACGTTCATTTGAATAAATATATTCTTACAAAAAAAGGAAAAAAATTATTATAAACAAGATCTCATATTAAATTTCATTTATTTCTAACACACGAGTAAGTAATAATAATAATATATTATGTATATATATATAAAAATAATTGTAGTTAATGCGAAGTCTGTTATTAAACAATTACCGTATATAAAATCAGTACTTTACTATCTAAATGTTTTAAAATTATCAACCATATATAAAGAAAGTTCGTATGTTTTACGTTAAGATTCCTTAATGACTAAATTATAATTTTTCTAAAAAATATATTGTACATACTTAAACTTTAACATTTCACTTAAATATGAATGATTATGAAGATGATTATTTAATTCAAACTGTGAGCAGGTAAGCTATTCGAGTGAGCCACTATAGTGGCCCATCGACCTGGAAAAATATCGCTAAAGCCACTTTAGTGGCAGGCCGGCTAAGCACCATATCGGTAATTGCAGTGCTCTACCTTTATCTCCTCGACCGTCGTAACTGTCACTGTCGGTAACTGCTACCGTCGGTAACTGCCACCGTCGGTAACTGCTACCGTCGGTAACTGCCACCGTCGGTAACTGCCACTGCCGGTAACTACCCCGTCGGTAATAGCAGTTTATTTTTAAAATATCGATCGTTGTTAATGGCAGTTTCAACTTTAATAGTATTGACGTCGGTAACCTTAATATAAAGTATTACTGACGTAGTGTAAAATAAATTAAAATAAAACATCAATCAAACATCATTTATTATGTTGAAAGTTTTATAGAGGAAAGGAAGATCTCGCGCTTGCGCTCTTATACCTGATAAAGGACCACACAAGTTGGGTGGATACCTGGCGCCAACAACCAACCAACCAACCAACCAACCAACCACCACCAACCAACCAGCCGACCAACCAATCAACCACGACGACGACGACAACGAAACCGACAGTTTTTCGAGCATAAGAAAGTAATAACCTGCTGGCTATTCGGAAATCGTTCGAAACTATCAGTGGTGGTGCAACTGTGCATTTTATAAAACTGAAAGAGCGCAGTCGCGCGCCAATTCTATTGGGTGGGAGGTGATCAGCTGTTAAAGAACGGACACACACGAGGACACCACCGAATGTTCGTCCTGCAGAAGTCTATATTGTAAGTAGAAAAAAAAAAAAGAAAAATACACACACATTTCGTTCATTTCACCTCTAATTAGTAACCCCTACGAATTTTATCAACAAATTTTACTTCATTCCATTTTTTCCTCGATAATAATATATAATAATTATAATAATAATTATATTATTTAATTCGTTATACTCGCATCGAGAATCCGCGTACATTTATTTTCTTCTACTTTGTCCTCACGCAAAATATCGTCCTCTCAAACAGTTTTATCTATCGAAAGGCCAACAACTCGCTTAAATGTCGGTTAAAAATCAATAAATAACTCGACGACTATGTCTTTTCTATCATACTAAACACATTAGAACACGTGCGCAAAGTATTTTATATTAAACTCATATATGTATATATGTGTGCGTTTTCTGTATAATGTACGAATTGTTTAGAGATTTTTTTTTTTGGGGGGAGGATTAAATTCAATTCAATTTATCGTACAAACGTGTACATATTTTAGATACTGAAGAATATAGTAGAAGTATAATAAGACATCATTGGAATCGTGCTAACCTCGCTTCTGCCGCAATGCGGTGCTGAAAATAGGAGTACACTTCGCTTCGAAGCATCCGCCGATCGATACCAGGCCGGGGTTTAGGATTCCTTTTATCGTTGCGTGTTGCCCTTATGCTTGTTAATACTTGTTTTATTTTTTTGCTGCTCCTCCTCCTTCTTGTTTTAACATTTAACACAATTTACATCAGAAAATTGTATCCTCCTTCAGCCTATCGATTGATTTATTCATCTATTTAATTTTGTTCCCTCTCACATCCCATAAAATGAATAAATTTGTTGTTCTATTTATTATTCGTTAATATACTTACGCACAATAATGGCATAACGGATATTTATCTTTGGAAATAATTTCGTTGCAATAGTCAGTAGAGTAATCTACGTGTATTATTCGAAAGGTCAAACACCTCGAATCTTTTCATCTCTTTCACGTTTCTTTGCCTGTCCCAACGATAAAATACACTCTCATACGTATATAAATGAACCGTTAGGTGATGAAGAGAGAATCATGCTGACAATGACTCATGGGATACAAAAAATCATGATATTTGTCTTAGGTTTCGTAGATGATCGATAATTCGTGGTTAACTTAAGAAAATTTGAACATGTCGCGTGATTACAAATCTTTATGATGTAGGATATTATAATAATGTCGTTATGTTAATGCTTAAAATAAAGAAATACTTTTCTAATCGCAATCTTAATTGATTAGATTAATCTTATCAGTAATTATACGCTTCTTATCCAACTATCATCGTAAATTATTTGTAACGTTGTATTTTCTCGTGTCCTCTCGTTGCATGAACGAGCTAATGGCAAATACAATCGACGACCTATATAGAAATCTTTCCATCGGTTTTACCTACTTGCCCTGCCAGCCTTTAAAGTAGATAGAACTTTTAGTAATAGCCTAACGAGATACTTTAACATCTGTCCGCCATCCCGTTGTCAATCAAATTTCATTATTATTAATTTTTTTTGTAAATTATTATTTATTTTTTTGTAAAATAAGAAGGACAAATATTTCTTCATTTAACGGGTATTTATTCTACGTTTGTTTTTTTTTCTTTTTTACCTTCAATTTGGTCAATAACTAATTGTTCTTGCGTAAAAAAAAAATGAGGAAAAATGGTTAAATAGGATAAAGAAATTTCGCGTAAGTTTTATCCGATCCGTATTAAAATTCCATGGAAAATAAACGGATTCGTCGAAATGACGAACGAACAGATGTTCAAAAGTTTTTTTCTTTTTTTTTTTCTTTCAAATATACGAGACGAAGTTTATTGCTCACGGATAAATTTACATCTGTTAGATTATTTTCTTAGTAATATATATATGAAAAGAGAAATTTTCACGGGAAAACGAATCGAGCAAGCGTAATGTCAGATTTGATAAATTTACATGATTTTCTTTTTAATCGTATTGTTGATATTACATTTTCAATTGGAGAATTAAAATAAATAAGTTTTTCCTACGTTCAATTTAAAATACGCATAACTCATGTTCTCGAGTTATGTGAAATACTCATATTAACACATTTAGTGGTTTCGTGTTTGCATTTTTTTATCAGCAAAAAGATAGGAATTATTACTTTATTTCTGCTAGCAAAATATAAAGTTAAGAAATTCTTGACAAATATCATCGCATATTTTCAATATTATAATATTATAATTTCGCGTTACACAAATGAAAAAATAAAAAACAAATAGAGAATAACCCTCTGCTTTTTCGTTTTTTTTTTTTATTATCTATTTTATTATCCAATACGTTTGGATCGAACAATCATTTTCTATATTTATCCACGACAAGTTCTATTAACAATTGTTAGTCTTGTAACGAATCAAGACAAAGAGGTATTATCGAAACAATAAGAAACACAACACGTGGAGACACGCGTATTATAGTTCGTGAATGTAATTAATGATACGTTTTTTTTTTTTTTTTTTTTTTTAACTAATAATATTCTTTAACACTGCCATTCCGTTAGAAACGTTCGGACCGAATGGATTCCAAATAAATTCATCTTAATAAATTATTCTTTCTATATCACGGTTGTTTGTTCCTTGTATTTCAAATAAATTCAAATTGATATTTCAAAAATATCATTTCAATAATAATTACATTCGTTCACGATGAACGGGATTATACGTAGGAGAAAATTGATCGAAGGACGTTTCAATCTGTAAGTTGTAACAATTCAACGTATATAATAACATTTTATTTATTATTTTCATTTTTTTTTTTAATCCTAACTGATCGTTCAAAACTATTGCATGAATTCTAATCGATTGAAAAGAACGTTGTTCTCTCTCTCACTCTAACTCTTTTTGATAAATTTTATTAGCAAACTCGATATCATCGATTAGATATTATATAATATACTGTATATATCGAAGATTAGAATTTCAATGAATTACTTTATGTCAATGTCGATAACGTTTCTAACGTATAAACGCTTCTAGATAAACGATTGGGAGTGACGAATAGAAATAAATAAATAAAGAAAGAAATAAAAAAGAAAAAAAGGAGTGTTCTCAATGGAATGACATAATAATTCATTTCAAGAAGATTAAAAAATCGTAGGAATTCATTGGAGATAATAATTGAACGATATTATGGTAGTAACTATGATCGTTTAATGGCAATGAGGAAACCGTAATGAACAAGGTTGTTGCGGTGAGGAAGGGTGACGTTAAGTTTCATAATACAAACGCGCGCGTGTGTGTACGTGTGTGACATCATAATCATACGTAAAGAATATATGACAAAAATGATTTAATACTTGGAACAAAGAAACCCCCCCCCCCTCTCTCTCTCCTTCCTCCTATTTTTATTTTTTATTTCTTCCTTTTTTTCTTTTTTACGAGACATTTATTTTCTCACCTAAATATATTTTTCGCGACGTCGCGTTAAATGAAGATTAGTTATGTAAGCATTTTTGACATTAGGTTTGTTCCGTAAAATCTGGCTATACGCCACAAGAAATAATAATAATAGACGACTCTAATCTCGCGTAGAATACTTTTGCGATTATATATATATATATATTTGATATTATCAAAATAATCTAAAAATATTTTTAACATATTCTTTATCTATTTTTTAATACTTTTGCGATTATATATATTTGATATTATCAAAGTAATCTAAAAATATTTTTAACATATTCTTTATCTATTTTTTGGTATACCAATTTTTCTTTCCTTTTTTTTAGTCGCAAATTTTATATACGCCACAGGAGGAAAAAAAAAATAATAATAATAATAGTAATGGACAACTCTAATCTCGCGTAAAATGCATTCGGGATTATATATTGGATATAATAAAAAATGTAAAAATATCTTTATCCTCTTTCTATTCTGTAAATATATAAAGAAACAAAAAATTTACAGTCTTTTTATTCGATTTTTATTTTTAGAATGCCATAATGTCTACGAGTCAGTAGTTTTTTTATCAATCGAAAAATCAAAATCCTTGGTATTACTATTTCTCATCGGTATATTCGTTCGATGTATTATACAATTCGGTATATATATCACGTTAATTAGTTTAAGTGAAGTTAGGTTGATAAGCCCACGTATAACGTTATCATTTTATCTTTCGATAGAAATGATAAAATACTAACATATGGTTGTAGATAATCTCCATTCCCGTAATGGGAAATCTAGAATTCTATTGCAAATGTCAAATGTTAAAAGAGAATCGTGACAATTTATTCGATAAATTGAAACTTTTTCTATTACTCTCGTTAACTGCTATCTTTTAAAATAGATCCAATGCAAAGGACGTTTTAAATGCAATATATGATACTCGTGTAAACAAGTTGTTTGGCATCGGTTCTATCGATGAATAATAAAAAAAAACAAAAAATCCCATTAAAATGTATATAAACAATACTTACGTTTATTTTTACTATACTATCGATCTAATTTTTAATTAATTAATTACGTGTCACGAACACCTTTGTCTCTTGTAAACGATTGAAATTCTTTTTCTCGCCTTACGTTAATTTATTTTCTACGATGCGAATGACCGTACGAACTGACATCTACTTACTCGAAATAAAAACTTCAAGGTTGTGACACGCGATGAATGGAAAATTTACAAATCAAACGTATATCCTTCACTTTTTTTCTTCGAAATAGTCACTCGAGATTTTTCGAGTAATAAAAAAAAAAAAAAAGAAAAGGAAAACAAAAAATTCAATATTCAATCATTCATTTGTTATTTTAACTAATACTTAATTATATTGATAATAAAAGATCGTATATATAGTTGTATTTAATTCAATTATCTTACGTTTATCCATCAAATGAATATTCTAAAGTTAATTGTAATTAACAATAATTTTGAACGATCGTGATTTAAATTAACGACGATCACCCTTCTAGGTGACGAATTTTCGTTTCTAGGCATGATGCCAAAAAGGTCACTATACTATTCACTTCTACACACATACAATACTCCTTAATTTATTCTATTCCTTTGAGAAAATATTCGAAGAACGTTAAAGGTACAATTGATTCACATGAAATTCCTTCAATTCGCGTAATCGTCATCGTTAATTATAATATTTCCTGCTTACCGTTTCTATCTTTTTATAAACGTGAGTTATATGAATCATCGTAGCAAACGGTTGTGTCGGACATTAACAGAATATTGTTGACGTCATTAAATGGAAAGGAAAAAGTAAAACCTTTTATTCCCACGCTACGAATTTTTAATCAGTTTATTACGCAAGAAATAAAAGTATGGTATAATTGAGTAATTGCTATAAATAATTATATTGTATCATATAGTCAGGGTGTTTGAATGAAATTAATCGCGATAATAATTATTAATACTATCTAAGGTTAATTATTATATTCTTTTTTTAATTTATTTAAATTAGATCGGCTTGCAGTAGAAATTGTGGAGGATCATGGGCACGTGCATTACCACCTTCACATCCTGCAATAAAGGATACCAGACAAAGGGATATTCACGAGGTTTCTGGAGATGTTGTTCCCATCAACATGGTCAAGGGTATCGGACATCTCAGAGATCCTCGTTTGAATAAGGTATAATCAAAAAACAATTATTTCAACATTTTATCGAATGCGTAAGCATCTAAAAATTTGATAAACGACAAACTATTATATTCGAGATTAATTATTTTATTATTTATTGCAAATAAATATATATTTGGATTTTTTAAAGTACCCAAAATTGAATTAAAATACAATAAATTAATATTCCAAATTATTTTTCTTTTCTTTATATATATATTTTTATAAAAATTAAAAGGACACAAAATTGAATGGAATAAAAATAAGAAAGAAACTACGTGTCATAAAACTCTTCTAATTAATTTTAAGAGTCTACTTAAGATAAAAATTATTGAAGTTTACTTTTAAGAAATTAACATAAGTTTATTGTTCGAAACCACACAAATGTGTATGTATGTATGTGGTTTAAAAAACAATTTACGATAGACAATGATTACTCGTAAGTTATAAATTTAATAACATTATAAATGTCATCGAGAACAGGGTTTGGCTTTTACTCTGAAGGAGAGAATATCATTGGGAATTCATGGTCTCCAACCACCACGATTTAAAACTCAAGAGGAACAATTGGCATTATGCAAGGCTTCGGTTATGAAATATACCGAAGATTTAAATCGTTATCTCTACCTCGTCGAATTACAGGTATAACAAATATTCGTTCATTTATAAATTGAATATCTTATAAATAATAAAGGTTTAATAATATTTTGAAAATTAAATTGATTTATAATTTTTCAACAGGAAAGAAACGAAAGATTATTTTTCCGATTATTAAGTGAAAACATTGAACAAATGATGCCAATTGTTTATACCCCAACAGTTGGATTAGCTTGTCAAAAATTTGGTGTCATATATCGTAGACCACGTGGATTATTTATAACAATATACGACAAAGGTCACATTTATGAAATTCTCAACAATTGGTTTGTATGCATTTCTATATTCAAATTAAATAATCTACGATTTTAGATAGAAAAAATATAAAGTATTATTTATTTCAATAAAATTTGTAATTGAATTTTATCAGGCCTGAACAAGCAGTTCGCGCAATTTGTGTTACCGATGGCGAGAGAATTTTAGGTTTGGGTGATTTAGGTGCCTGCGGTATGGGAATTCCAGTTGGAAAATTGGCACTTTACACTGCTTTAGCTGGTATAAAACCTCATCAATGTTTACCAATTACTATAGACGTAGGTACCAATAACGAACAACTTCGTGACGATCCTCATTACATTGGTTTAAACAAACCAAGAAGTCAAGGTGCTGAATATGATGAATTGATCGACGAATTTATGGCTGCTTGCGTACGAAAATATGGACAAAACGTTCTTATTCAAGTAATTCGATATTTTGCAATATATATATATAAAACAACTAATATTTTTTTAATCTTATCTAATATTTACATTTAAAATTTGCAGTTCGAAGATTTTGGAAATCACAATGCTTTTCGTTTTCTGGACAAATACCGTGACAAGTATTGCACTTTTAACGATGATATTCAAGGAACAGCAGCTGTAGCAGTTGCTGGTATACTTGCATCGAAAAGAATAACGAAAAGAAAAATGTCTAATAACAAATTTGTATTTCTTGGTGCTGGTGAGGTATGCACGAATGTACTTTTTCTTTTTTTTTTTGAAATTAATTAATCAATAAGATTGTTCTAAGTTTGTAATACATAATTATCGTTAATTTATTTATAAAAAAAAAAAAAACAAACAAAAAAAAAGTGGCACGAAGTTTCAAGCTTTTTCTAATATTTCGATGAAATGAAAAAACAACAGGCAGCAATAGGAATAGCTGATTTGTGCGTGAAAGCTATGGAAGCTGACGGTTGTACGGAAGCCGAAGCTCGAAATAATATTTGGATGATGGACATCGATGGTTTGTTGGTGAAAAATCGTCCGGAAGGTAATCTCGAGGGTCATAAAATTTGGTATGCCAAGGATTACAAGATAATGAAATCTTTGATCGACGTTGTTCGCGAAATTAAGCCAACAGTGTTGATTGGTAAGTCACCCTTTTGTTCATTGACACGTACCAATTTCTTTCTAAAGTCTAATCGTTCAAATAGGAGCCTCGGCAGCGGCTGGTGCTTTCACCCCAGAAGTTCTCAAAGAAATGGCAAAGAACAACGAAAGACCATTGATCTTTGCTTTGAGTAATCCAACAAGTAAAGCTGAGTGTACTGCACAACAAGCATACGATTTCACCGATGTAAGTTGGAAAAAGAATCATTTGAAGAACGTTTAATATAATAATTTATTTGAATTTTCTTGTTTCTTTTCTTTTAGGGTAGATGCATATTCTCATCAGGTTCACCCTTTGGCGAAGTTAAACATAACGGAAAAATTTACAAACCAGGTCAGGGTAACAACGCTTACATCTTTCCTGGAATCGCATTAGGTGTTATTGCAACTGGAGTACATCACATTACCGAAGATTTATTCCTTATTTCTGCTCAATCAATAGCCGATCATGTGACTAATGAAGATCTTGAAATGGGTAGTTTATATCCACCCTTGAGCACTATTCGAGAATGTTCGATCGATATCGCCGTTAAAATAGCCAATTACGCTTACGCCAAAAGTAAGTAACGATTAATATATTTTATCTAATACTTTGGAAAGTTTCACAAATGAACGATTAATGTCTTATATCCAATAATAATTTAGATCAAGAATGTACGTTTATTGATTTATTTTTTGTTGTTTTTTCGAACAGGTGGTTTAGCTAGCGAATATCCCGAGCCAAAGGATAAACGACAATTTATTGTCAGTAAGATGTATGATGCCAACTATGATAGCCCACTGCCAAATTTATACGATTGGCCAAGTGATTATGCCGAACCTCGTGTATTACCAGACAAGTAAGTAATGTTATACAACATTTTATCAAGTTTCAATTAGTCAAATAATAATCCTTCGATAGCACGTATCCAAACATTCGTATAATTCAATACAGATAAAATAAGATTTAGTATTATTTACTTTATTTTTTTGTTAAGGCTGTAGAGTGATTCGAAAGAATGATTAATTTTATTTAATCATCGATAGATTATAGAAATAATTCAACCGCAAGAAAATTCCCAACGTGTGAGACGTGCTGTGTGTGACGTTTGGTAGGATTAGTTAAGAACGATAAAAGAGATTGTGTAGTTTTAGATAGTTAGGATTAATTGATTAATTTATTATTTTATCTAGCTTGAACGTAACGTGCACGTTATTTATTTAAATTGCTTATTAACGTATCAATGCATTCTTATCTTTTCTTTTTTTGTTTTTTAATTCCTTTTCTTTTCTTCTCATTTCTTATTTTTTTAGATAACACCGAATTGGTTATGGTTTTTGCGTAGATTATTTCGATAACGAATATTTTTGTAGAATTAATGGGTTATATTTTGAACTAATGCGAGATAATGGCTATGTTTTTTCTTTTCATTTAAATAATACGAGATAAGAAAGAAAAAAAGAAAAGTAACAATAGTTATTAGCTTTCGTCGTAGCTTGATTTTGAACCAAAAAGCTTCGTAAGCTTATTACGTTCGCCCTAAAAATAAAGTATGGATATTATAATTAACAATTTATTATTTGCAACATTACAAGATACACGTTGTTTATTTAATTAATGAATTATTATTTCTTACTTTCTTGTTGTTTAATATTTGTAATTTTTACCCGATAACTTTTTATTACCGTTACGAGTATTACTTATATCTCATTTTTATCTAACGATTGCTATTATAATTATCCGCTTATTGTAGTTCAAACAATATTATTATTTTCTCATTAATACGAAATAACGAACGAAAAGAATCTGTATTTACATATTACTTTCATTTTCTCTTTTCATCTAATCATCTCCCCCACAGACATCACTAACAATAATAATAATTCACTCGAAGAAATTTATAAGCTCATTAAGCTCATTTATAGTAACTTGCAAGCCAAGCCCAGCTGAAGCTTTGATTAATCTTTTTCAGAGATACTGTAGAAATCCGCCACGATTTAAAACATCTGTAGCGGATTTCACCGGATGGTGGGGATGTTTGAAGGGTATTATAAAAAAAAAAAAGAACAAAAACAGAAAAAAAAAGAAACACTTTAAGATTTCTGGTAGAAAATCTATTTACTGTGTCATGGTAAAATAAAAACTGAGAGAAAGAGAGAGAAAGAGAACGAGAGAAAGAGAGAAAGAGAAAGAGTGATACATATATATATTTATATTTGCTAATTTTTTTTTTCTTTATGTCTGTCTTGTTTATTCTTTTTTTTTGTTGAATTTTTCTTTTTATAGAAGAGAATGCATTATTTGTTTGTGTAAAAATATTTTAAATATAAGAATCGTTCTCTATCATGTGTGTATGTGTGTATGTGTGCTTTTTACGTTGATGTAACTTGCATGATTAAGCGAGAGGGAGGGAGAATGAAAGAATGAGAGAGAGAGAGAAAAAAAGAGAGAAAGAGAGAGAGAAAGAAAGATAAAAATATTAATGTTCCATTCATAGAACTAATATTAACAAAAATCATATAACGGGTGTCGTTTTGCGTTCTAACATCCTTCATATCCTTCTTCGTCCTATTGACAGTATTAAAAAAATAAATGAAAAAAAAAAAAATTAAAGTTCGAGAACGCTAATAGATATAATTTTTGTTTTTTTTTTTTCCATTTTTAACTATTGAAAGTAATTCAAGAAAGTATGCGGACCACGTGTGGCTGTTTGTTTCTACGTACTAGAATTACATTTTACAATTCGATTTTGTATCGATTAATTTTAATAAATGTCGGAGAAGTAATTTTAGATAAAAATAAAATATATTTCGTATAGAGATTTTATTTATATATCAAAAATATAATTAAATCATTTAGAAATGTTATTATTTATCCAACTCGTTTGTATGCGTGTGTACTTCGTATCTTATGTTCGATTTGAAATAGTTCATTTTTATTTTTCAATTGAAATCGTTTGATTGATATTACGTTCGTCAAAAGATTTACTGTTAATAAGGAAACATGTTTAATCCTCTGTCATAAAACAATATAACAATCCTTCCCATCCTTGAAAATCATATGATCGATCCTCCTGATCCAACAAGGATCCTGGATTTTAAAAGATAAGTGATAACAACTAATTGTAAGTGCTCGCTTTTGCGCTGTTGCATTTTTTTTTTTGGTTTCTTGCCAATATTTGGTATAATAAGTGGTATTCTTATTTCTTTTCTATTCTTGGGTTTCCATTCATACGAATTCTTTCTCTAACAATCAGTCAGTTTTATTTAATTATCTTCTTTTATTTATTACTATTATTTCTTATTATTATTATTATTATTTATTTTTTTGCCCAAAAAGTTGTGTATATATATGTATGTAATAATATAAAAAATAATTTCACCACAAAGTGGAGAAGTTCTTACAAATTAGAAAAAAAAAAAACTCTTCTAAGAAAATATTTCTTTTTTTTTGTTTCTTTTTTTTCTTCAAAAATTCTATTTTTACTTAATAAAACTCGAAAGAATCCTCTTTTCGATATTAATAAAACATTATTTTCTTCTCTCATATAAGCTTAGGTATTAAAACAGTAGGAATTGTCGTCTTGTATGTCGCATGTGTTCTATGATGTGTGTAACATAAAACTTTATAAAAATGATACAATTAATAAGTAAATTATGCTTCTTGTGATAACTATGAAATGAACAATTTAATTAATTAATTATCTCGTGAGAGTGTGATTTGGTTTTTTTTTTAATTATCAAAGATTTGCGGTATTATAAATGTAAAATATTTTAGTCAGGATTCCCCCCCCCCAATTTTTGAAAATCCTCAATTTAGCCAAATGATATGAAAAACTTATTTAAAATAATATAAATGAGATATGAAATAAAACAAAGAAAACTTAGTGTGTGCATACTTTGTACGTATCAAAATAATTATCGTTTGGCTAGATGTTAAAAAAAGAAAAAAGAAAAAAATGAGGTAAATTTATAGAAGCAAGAAATTGTTTAATAGTGTCATTTTAATTATGACTAACCCTGTTCTTCTCCCAACAGATTATAACGTGTTGGCGAGTGTTTAACAAGGCAGCGCCTGTGAACAAAACAAAAATATACAAATTATATATACACAACACTCACACACATACACAACACATACACACTCGTTTCTAAATTTATTTTAATGACTGAAAAAGTACGATCGTTCTCTTAGCCCTTAACGAATCTATTATAAATTAGTATTATTATTATTACTCTTATTATTATTATTATTATGAAGAGATGAATTAAATAATTCAATGTAACTACATAGTAATAAAAAGTATTACAATATAATTAAGATTCCATAATTATCAAAACGGTTGTTGCTAACGATAGTTAAGGGTTGAGGATGGTCAGACCGAACAGTATTTAAATTATAATAATTAACAAAAAAATGTTGGTAAGAAAGTGTAAGAGAGGGAAAAAAAAATCCTCAAAAAAGTGAAAATGTTACTTTTTACCAATCAATTATATACTTTTGTCGTGTGTATTTATGTGACAGTATATCGTACTTATTTATTTTAATTACTATTAGATAAAATAATATTATTTTGTTTTTAAATTAGAGATCTCAAATGATTTTCCGTACAAATTCTTCGCTAAACATTTGTGATATCGTTCGATCGAAATATTATACTAGAAGAAATGAACTTTTGACAATTACTTTTGAAAGTAATTGTTCAAAATTAAAAGATAGTTATTAAAAACATTTAGATTGATTGTTCAATGTTCGTCGTATAAAAAAAAAAAAGAAAACAAGAAGGAAAAAAATATTATATTGTCTTCTCATGAAAAAATATGTAACTGCACAATAATGTCGCGTTAGTTGTGTCACTTGTATTTCTCTTTTCTTTTCTTTTTATTTTTTTCGATATCGATAATAAATCTCAGGAGGATCGTTGTAATTTACGAAATATTGTAACCGGTATTTTTTGTACAGTATTTTCAGCATACATCTTTTTATTCTTAAGATAAAACCACAAAAAAAAATGAAACAAAATGCAAAGAAATGTCAATATTTAAAAATTCATAAGCTGGACATTTTGTCAAAGGGTTCCTACGTTGTATCTGAAAACTAAACAAACAAACAAAAAATAAAATATAGAAATTAATCAATTGAACATCGAATAGACCTCAATTACTGCCAATTTTCGAAAGTTCAAGAAAATATATCTAGGTAGATATACATTTACCTTATTTCGATTAAATGTTTCCTATTGCGTATTCAAATGTTTCTTGTCTCAAATTATACGAAGAAGAAGAAAAAGAAAAATTGTAAAAGAGTAAACATCTTACTTATTAAAATCGTAAACTATATTGTTTCGACGTTATAAATAAATGTTAAATTCTAAATGTTAAACAATATCGATGAGTATTAAATCATATTACTCTACCTACATTCTTAAATACAAGAGATTTAAAAAAAAAGAAGAAACTAGCCGATGAAAATTGAGAAAATAAATGAACATTTAGTAAACAAAGTGTTTTATGAAACAAAAATTTCTATTTACATACTTATAAAAATGATTTCGATCGTATTCGACCAACCATCTCTCATTTGTTCTCTTTGTAGCAATCATTCATCTGATAGAAACTTTTAATTATATATATAATATATATTATGGGAACGCAGCACCAATCGTTTGGAAAAAATGTATCATTTCTTTTTCTTTTTTTTTTAAAGAGTTATACCTCAGTGGTACGTTTGATGCGTACAAGTTATTTGTTTTCCAAACCCACTAAATATCGATACTTAAAATTGATTTTAAACATTAGAATTTTAAGTTCGACAAATTTAGTAAGTATTTTTATCGCATAAACTTATTGATGGTCATTTTAGAATACAATAATTTATGAAATATACAATCGATTAGTTTAGATTTCTTTTAGGCACTCTCATTGTCAGAGTTATTTGGTTCATAATCAGGATCATCCTCATCATTATCCTCCAAATCGAGATCATCCAGATTTTGAAATAAGCTTTCATCTACCTTCACTGCATCTCCTGATATTTTAACAAAAATATATTATCGTAAAGATATTCATAATTTCTTAAAAAAGAAAAAAAAACACTACAAACAAAAAGATTTGTACCGTCATCTAGGAATTTAAGGTCAGATTGATCTAAAGTCTTATCTGTCATGAATAATTCTCTTCCTGTTAATTTCTTTCCTTCTCGATCTGCCATTTCTCTTCTCTTAGTGTACCCCATTTCTTCGTCGAACTTTTCCTTCCAGCTTAGGAAGGTTTCTACGGTAACTCTGGTTCCTTCAAATCTTTTCTATTGAAGTAAACGGTCAGATTTTGTAATAAAATACCAGTAATTAAAGTACCAACATATTATTATGTTTAACAAGTAAAATATTTGCATAGACTGACCACATTTATTTGACAAGATATTAATTAAATAAATAGAAGTAAAAGGTATATCAAACGATACACTTTTTATATAATCCATATGAATCCTAATAACAATTTCATATATTTCATCGCTTACTCTTTCAGCTTCTTCCTCCTCTTTAAGTTTTAAAGCGGCACACTCTTCCCTGTGCAATTTTATTTTATCCCATTGTACATTCATCCATTCTTGCGCAGCACTGACCAACGTAAAGACCATTACCATTCCTAAATTTTCATTTATTTGTTCGATCAAATGTCCAGTCAATTCCTCCCCGCTACCTTCCTCAAAGTTCTCTGGATCTTGTATTGAAACGACAAGAGCTTTGTCTGGATATTCTGACGTATAAGTAAATTCTAATCGACAACTCAGACCGTTGTCTGTTTCGGGTTCATACTCCTCTGTTTTAATTGGTATAGCGAACGAATAGAATGGCTCTGTACTTAAAACTAAAGAAAATAATCATTTTAAATCAAAAAAATCCATATTTAAATTTTATTATAAACAACATAATTTCTCATGAAAAATCTAACGTAAAATATGAACGTACTATATTACTTAATACTACAAAATATAAAAATAAAATAAAATTATAGGTTATGGTAAGAAAAAAAAAAAAGAAAAACAAAACCAAAAAATTCCCATACTTTCCAATTCTCCACAATAAATCGATTCCAAAGCCTCGATTTCGTTTCGTTGCTCCTCTTGATAATCCATCGTGTATAATTTCTCAAGTAATTAATCGTATCAAGTTGTAAATTATCAAGTAAACTTATTCGATACCAGCAATGGCATGTTACATATATAATGGTATGTTACACGCTACGAAAATTTACCGCGTGCAATACTACACGATAGGTACTTAGTGCGACATCTATCGGATGTCAATGAAAATAATTCAATGAAACAACACAGCTGACATCTGCTGGAATTTATCAATGAACTTGAATAAATAGTACTACACACGTGGGTAAAGTAGTAACGAAATTCGCGCCAAACTCTATAAATTATGAATGACATTTACTATCGCGTGATTTAAATGCCACCCAAACGTCGTAAATACAAATATGAATTAACGTTATACTTAATAATTTTTATTGTCTATAAATATACTCATATTATTCGTATATATTTAATATCGTATAGAAAATTAAAAAAAAAAAGAAAATAAAAAAGAGAAAGAAAAAATAAATGTTACATAATACGTCGAATACGTTGAAGCTTTAACCAATCGAAAAGTTTAGTCATTTCAAGGATCACATTAAGCATTACCACGATCTTGGTGATCCAAATCGATCATACTCTCTACGAGACATCTAAAAAGTATATTAATAGCTCATCCCCTTCTAGAAGTAAAACCACGTACACGTGGAAGACATAAATACAAGTTAAAAAGAAAATCTCCGGTGTACTCGAAATGTATAAAAATATTTCAAGCTTAGGCGTTAGAGTTATTTTTATCGTAAAAATTCCATTGATGGAAAACAGGAGCGTTGATTAAAGTACAAATTGTCGATAAAAAAAGAAAAAAAATAGAAAAAAAAAAAAAACAATGTGTAAACCCGTTGAAAACAATTTGTAACATAATACGTGCTCGCGCACATGTACTGCTCATATGTGATGCACTGCGATACGTATGCGTGTCGTGTGACCGTGTATAAAAATATATATTAGAAAAAAAGTTATTTTCAACAAGAATTTCATTGATAGAACGAACCAGTATAAATATAAAAATTGTGTTAAATTAATTTTTTGTTTGTTTATAAGTTGTAAACCTATGTGTAAGCGAGTATACGTGTGTGTTTGTGTATTATAAATATATTTATAGCATATATCAGGAATGGCGTCAGGAGCTTTGAGATCAGTTAAATCAGCAGGAGTATCTCAAAGCTGGGAATTTTGTATAGCTAGAGAAATAAAGAGAGAGTGAGTGGGAGGGAGAGAGATAGAAAGAGAGAGAGAGAGAGAGAGAACCGATGAGACTAGCAACGTTTCGCCCTGGTGGCAATCAATACACGGCAGTGGAACACGGCACGACGACAACGTAGTGTAGTCGTCGTAGTCGACATACTAGCCTTCATTGATATGTATTAGTAATACTTATATACTAGTATATTGGTAGTGGCGGATGGCAGTGGAGGTGGTGATAGCAATGGTGCTGGAGGTGGTGGTGGTGCTGGTTGTGGTGGAGATGGTGGAAATGGTGGTGGTGGTGGTGGTGGTGGTGGGTTCGAAGTCTCGTGCGTTTAAAGCTCGGAGCTTTCTCAGTCGGACGTGTACTCTCGCCTCGAAATCTTGGCATCGAAAGCTCGCGATATAGAATTGTCAAGATTACACACATCTGTTATATACATAAATATATTATATATATATATGTTTTCGTTTTCCTAAGTCTTTTATCTATATTATCTCTTCCTATATTTGTTTTTCTGTTTCGAAAGAGAAAGAAAAGAGAGAGAGAGGGAGAGGGAGAGAATTCGCGCGCCTAAAAATTCGGCTCTGATATTTTTCCGAGAAGAGAGAAATAGATAGAGATAAAGAGAGAGAGAGAGAGAGAGATAGAGAGAGAATGAAAGAGGAAGAGAGAAAAAGAGAAATGAGATAGATAGAAAGAGGTAAAACGGAAAGGCGGAGGTTTCAACCGGCAAAATGGCGGCAGGAGAAACTGCAACCATGAAAGAAGTTTTTAAATCCTCTTCGTGAATATTGATACGATCAAATAATTGGCCAGGAGGGAGAAGAAAAGAAAATACGAAGGGAACGAGGAGGGAGATTAAAAAAACTGTGTTTTAAAAAACAAAGAAACTAAAAATAATAATCAAAATATCGTTTTTCCATTTTCATTTGACGACCAACCATTTCGAGAATAATAAATATGTGTGTAATCTTTTTAATAATCTCATTAGCTTAATCGATCGATAAGAATTTGCATTTATATATGTATATAAAAAAAATATATATATATACATATATATATACATATAATAAATAATAGGAATAAAAAGAAAAAAGAACATTAGAGTTGGCCCGTTTCCTGGGTGACCACGCGAGATTATCGATCGCGGATCCTTGAACGGTCATGAAAGGAGGAAGGTCGATTTTTCATTGGACTAGCGTGTCCATTGGTGTTGTTGGATCAAAGTGGTCGAACTCGAGGATCATTTTTGGTGTTAGTATCGTTTGACCGATTGAACAAGAAGAGAGGAACCTAAACGACGACTATCATGCATCTTCATTTCGAGAAGAACAATAACGCCAAGTGCGACTGTAATATTTTATCCCTCAGTTGGATGGGCAAAGTACCGGACGAGTCACCCGAGGTATGATTTTTATTTCTAATTATTATTATTATTATTATTTATATTAATATTTTTAATATACGAGGGAAATAACGAGGGGAATTAACGATTGAATTTATTTAAGGAATATACACATATATACTTTTTTTCTTTATGTGTATATATTTTTACGTATTTTGTATTTTTATATATATGTATATATATGTATGTACATATATATGTGTGTGCGCGCACGAGTCAAGTGGGTATAAAGTTGGAACGCCAATAAAACGTAAAGCTAAACGAGCATCCTTCTAAGTAGGTTAGAAAGTTTCGATAAAGAATTTATAAACATATATAGGTCTTTCTTCTTTCGATTAAAATCCCTGTATGAATTTTCTATCCAAAGGAATATCGACGATGTAACCTTTTATGAGACACACATATCTTTATTCAATTGATTTATTGAATCTTCTCGAATAAACGTTCGAAAAGACACGTGTAATAATTTAACAGTTTATATATTAACAGTTAGTATATAATATTTATTTTCTCTTCTTTTCTTTTTTTTACTTTTATAACGTTGAAACAAATTAATTAATTTTTTTATCCCATTGGTACAAATATGTTTAATGCAAGCTTTGAAAAATTTTTCATTTCCTGGCGTTTTATTAATATAAAGAAAAAAAAATAAAAATACGAAGTAACCGTATAATATGGTATACACAAACACAACAAACACGTTAACGTTGAAAAGACTTACCACTAATGACGCCAGCGCAGTTTCGTTTGCATATAACTTTCTGTTTTTTCTTTTAAGCTATATATATATGTATATATAATGTTGAAAATCCAATTGCAAAGTTTCATAAAGCGTTACTCATTTATTTTATACGTCTATTATGTTCACCCTTTTTCTTTCTTTTTTTTTTTTTTTAGAATTATTAAAACATTATTAATTATCATTGCAATAATTCAACCAAATCGATCGATTATTTCGTTCCTCCATCAAACCTACAGATTTATTTTAGATCATCAGTTATTTTCGTTATAACCACGTCTAAAACGATTAGATGCTTTGACCTTATAGAATTTTAGAAAGCAATTTTTAGAAATTGTCTATTCGAATGAACCACCAAAAGGCAAAGACACATATGGTCGTTTGTGGATGGAAGACGTAATCAGGTCTAAAGCTTAGAAAAGCACGAGTAGAACTTCTTCTTCTTCTTTTAAGTATGATAAATCCTTTAACCTTGAATTTAGTTAGATATCATACATTATTAAATGAACATACGAGGTGTCTTATAAAACACATATTTAATATAAAAGAAAAAAAAAATAATAATAAAAATGTATATTGATTAACCAATATTAGGTTTCGAGCTTTATGATGATTATAAAAATAATGATTAATAAACAAAATGTATGAACAATTAGTTAAAGTAATATCATTCTTTCGATAAAATAAATACAATCATATTTCGTAACAGTTGCAACAATTCGAAAAATCAAAATGTCAAGTTGTTGGTTGGAATCTTGGCTGACCCAGGTCAGTCGAAAAGAAAAAGAAAAAGAAGAAGAAAAAGAAAACGAGGTTGCAACGTGTACGACTCGGCCAAGTTGGAACGCCAACTCAAGGGTAATGTCAGTCGATCGAATCGTTATCACGCGAGGAGAATAAATAAAAATGTTCTGAGCGAATGGAAAAGAGAACAAAAAACGAGAGCTGGTTAATTGAAAAAAGGAAGAAGAAGAAGAAGAAGAAGAAGAAAAAGAAGAAAATGGAAAAAGACCAACAAAAGAAAAAAGGAAAATTAAAAAAAGAAAAGAAATAGAGAAATATGCACAACCTCTTACTATTTATGTAGTAGTAGTAGTAATAGTATTAGTAATAGGAAAATGGTAGTAAATTTGAATGGATCAGTTTGAGGAGAAATCGTTGGTGCGTGTACGTTGGTTAACAGATGTGGAGCGTGAAATCAGTTTGTCGTGTTCCGTGCTAACCGATTCAACTGTCATTTTCGTCCTGCATTCGTGTCAAACGCAGCACGAAATTAATATCCGATCCACCCTCGTTTATGGATTTCATCTACGACAGCATCAACGATATCTAACTTCTCGTTATGTCATCAGTCCAGTCTATTTAATCGTTTGTAAGGAAAATTCTTCGCTAATTGTTTCATTCGTACTGTAAAAGATTCCGTCGGACATAGAAAAACATGAATTTTTTTTTTTCTACTTGCTCAGTATTTATAATAAATTATTAAATAAAAACAATCATTTAAATCTACCTCAAAACATTCATACACCGTTGATCATTCATTTTCCAATATATAGGTACCATTTCAAAATACTGATCGTATTAAATATATAAGTATGCATTAAATATTCCATAAATATAAATTATTCGTTGAACTTCTTAATAATAAAAACCGACGGGAAAAAACATGAAATACGCGGAGAAGAAGTTTTTATAATTGTTATTATCTTCTTTGAATTATACAAGAAGATGAAATTTTTCAATTAGATTACATCCTCCCGAATGGTGGGATCACCGAAAGAATAGAGGAAAAGTTTGCACTTACGTTTTGGATGAATGTATGTTAAACATGTCCATGTTATTATTTCGTAAATATTCCGCTAAAGAATCTGAGTAATTAGACGTTGAGGAATAAAGGAATAAAGGGAGAGAAAAATGGAAGATAAGAAAAAAATTTGTTCCTAAGTCTCCGAGGGATGATTCGTTCAGCTGGAGGTCTGTTAATAATCCCTGGGAGAATCGGCAAGCCACATCAAAGCGAGTCCAAGGAAGATTGGAATCCACTGGGAGAGGGGGGAAAGCAAAGTCTTCTCTTAAAGGACGGCAAGAGGGAAGGAGTGGGTGTAAGGGGGGTTATAGAATACGAGGTAGGATTCACCCTCTTCTCTTCATAGGCACACGACGACAATGATGCAACACGAGGAAATGAGAAAGGGATGTTTCGTAAAGGGAGGAACCACCAAGAGTGTTATATTCGCACAGCCTGCTACTACTTACACTTTCTCAAGATCTAAGATCGTGCCTGGTGTCTCAAGTGGCTCTCATTTCATGCCACATACGTTCCAACAATATGCCCATATCCTGTAAAACTCTAACATTAGACGTCCTTTTAATATTCTTTTTTGTTTTTTTTTTATTAAATTCTATATCTTCTCTGCCTATAGTGAATTTTAATTTCTTTTTTTTTCTTTCTTCCTTCTCCGAAAGTCGAATTTTTATCATTTCTTCTTCGAATGATTTATTTACTTTTTCTAATTGAAAATTTATCCTTATTATCTTTCGATTATTTTTGTTTTGTTTGTTTTAAACGCGAATATTACGTATTCTACGTGTTAACGGAAATAAACGGAAAGATTTTTATATGTAATTAAAAGTTAGAGATGAAAGAATGTTACAAAGGATATAGGAATTAACCCTTAAAATGATTTTCAAAGAGAATAAGAGGCGAGGATCGGCGACACATCGAGTATCCCAAAAATCTGAAAGAGAGAGCCAGGAAAAGGGCTTACAAAGGGACACCACGTCTAAAGCCAATGACGTTCAATTAATCTTGCTCTCTCTCTCTCTCTCACACATTTTCAGTGTGATGCTGCAATCTTTCTTTTTTTATCTTTCTCTTGTTCTTCTCTGTCGAGTTTTTGGCCCACGCGTTCGTGTTCCCATTCACAAGAGTTTTCCTACTTAAACACGTGGTATTATATTATATAGGTAGATATATATTTAGATATTTACGATAGGTCGTAATCTTTAACACACATTCTCACAGAATCTCACAGAATCTCATCCTTTCAAATTAATTTCTTCGAACTTATCCGATAACTTGTAAATAATTATTGAAATGATTCGATATTATCGTCGAAATTGTAGATTGTGAATAAAATTCTTAATTAAATTCTACTTTTCGAAGTACTATTACTACTACTATTAACACTGCTTACATAAAATATTAATCATTTTCATTCATTTAAAAATCAAATAAGATGGATTTAGCTTTTGATTATTATCCTTGATAACTCGTCGAAGTTTTTAACTTATCGTACAAACTTTTCATTGTTACATTTATCTTGACGAACGAAATTTTCTTCGAATGTTACAATTGTTCGAAAATTCGATTATTACAAAAATATAATATCAATTAAAATTCTCGAATAGAGTCGTTAGTTATTAATCGTACGAAAACGAGTTGATAAATATATATATTCTTGAAATTCGTTATCATCGTGCTGTATCCTTAAAACTGTAAACTATCGTCAAGAAACTTTGACAAAAAGTTATTAGACGGATATATATAAATGTTCTATGCTTTTTTTATGAAAAGCCATAAAGAGTCACTGCTATGAGATTTCCCCCCCTCCCCCCCGCCGCTCCTCCTCCTCCTCCTCCTCCTCCTCCTCCTCCTCCTCCTCCTCCTCCTCCTCCTCCTCCTCCACCCCGCCCACGACGACAGAATTTTATCGTTCGTTTGCACGCACTCCAGTTGAACAAAAATAACCGTTAACGAATTTATCACGGAGGTTTGATTGTTTTCAAGCGAATATTTTTCTATGAACGGAAATTTACGGTGCAGATAAAAAGAATATTTTTTTATACATCACCTGCCCCCCTCTCCTCTCTCCTCCCCTCCACCTCTCCTTCCCCCTTGGGATGGCAGTAAAAGAAGCAAATTTGTTTGTTCTGCTTGGGAAATGAATTTTATATTGCAAAGTTGTCCAATTTGGTCCCCGAGGTGTTTTTTCTTTTGTAAACATTTCGTACGGGGGGAGGGTGTATAGCAAAGAAGGGTGGATATTCAAAAAGTAAAAACTGAATGCATAGACAAGTTCAAAAATACCGTAACATTATAACGGCCGCTATTATAAGTTTTCTATACAAAACATGTTTCTTTTCATTTGAATTATTAATTTTATTTGGCATAGATGTTTATTTAAAATTTGTATTTGGGAAATTGATTTATAAAAACGACGATTAGATCATTGAAAATTGTATAAATATTAATCAAATGTTTAAAGATGATCTTCTTGTGATTTGAAGAAGCCTGTTAAGTAATAAAAAAAATACAAAAAAAAGACAATGAATTGTTAATAAAGATTTGTTGAAATATTCATAAACTTGTTGACAATTAATCGGCCGTTTAATAAAAATTTTCGTCCAGTCTCTCGTGTCTCAACGATGAGAATTCAAGGTAATACTTCAAAAAAAAAAAACATATAATTAATAAGACAATTAATTAAAATATCAAATAAAATTTAGAAAAAATAAATCGGCCGTTTGTGAAAAAAACTCATTTTCGATTTGATAAAAAATTAATAGAAAACGATGGAAAAAAGTGAATTCAATTTGGTGAACGAACGATAATAATTAATAATTAATAATTAATAACTACAAATAATGAATCTAAAATCGTTGAAATATGTTATTACTAGACGCACGTGTTAACAATAGGACGGTTGAAATGTAACTGTTACTAATGTTTACATTTAATCGTCTTTAGTGTTCACATGAAACTGGGAAAAAAGTAAACACACGTGTAGGAACAATCAAATGAATTCAATCGTATTGAAAAGTTCGGTGATTGTCTCCTGATCATAAATTATTCAAACGAATTTATTTTTTTTTATCAAATATATAAATGCTTTTTTAATATTTTAATTATAAAACCTGATCAATAAACGACTAACGAATTAACGATAATGTTTACTAACATTTGGTATTTAATTTCCCCTTTTCTTTACGATAAATCGAATTATCTAAATCGAATAATATAAATACATGTATTAATTATTATATTGTAGCAATAAAATGAAATCACGAGAAATATAAATTGGACGAAAATTCCCCCTTTTATTAAATTTATTCTCTCTCTTTTACGAAATGAATATCTTCGATATAAAATTCTAGATTTGCAATGATATTTCTCATACAGATGTATAAACGAATACATTATTCGTTTATAATTGTTAAACCGGTATTTAAACGAAACAAATACTCGATCTCGTTCGTTTTAATTAAAAAAAAAGAAAAAGAGAAAGAACAAACAGAAAAAGGAGAGCAAAAAAGTATCAAACGAAAAAAAAACAATAAAAAATAAAAAACAAAAAAAAGAAAAGAAAGAAAAGTCCTTTTCGACAGAAAATCGATTCGTAAGTACGTTCATAGTTATAGAAATTGTTTCTTCTTGTCCTATGGGAAAGTTCTTTCTGACGGATAAATGTAAGAGAGAGAAAGAGAGAGAGAGAAAAAAAAACGTGAGGGTTGTCTCTTTGTAAATGAGAAAAGTTCTTCTTCTCTTTTCAATGTCGAAATAAGAAGGGAAAAAAACAGATAGTAAAACACAAAAAATGAAATGAAATGAAATGAAATGAAATTAAAACGAAAAGGAATAAGATCGCGAGAAGAAATCAAAAGAGAGAGAGGGATAGTACGAACGAAGCTTGTAAAAGATATAAAAGAAAATAACGATGGATGTTGGTATGATGAAAAAATAAATAAAAAAATAAAAAAGAAAAAAAGAAAGAAAGAGAAAGATAGAAATCTCGAGATACAAGAAATAATCTATAGAAGTATAATATACTACTATTATAGAACCATTATACTTTTATTTATTATTTACTATTTTCTTTTTACATTTATTTACTTACTAATATACGTTACTACTAATATAATGATAAGTTTAATAATAATTACATAATTTTAATTTTCGTTTTGTTTTATCTATACATTACATTGTACTACACTGTAATTAATGGCCTTTAGGGAGCCTAGACTCTAAGCTCAATAAAATATTATTAAATAAATAAAATAAAAATAAATAAATTAGTAAATCTAATCTCTAATAAGTCTAATAAATAAATAATCTATTTTTTTTTTTATAATTGCATTTATAATCGAAATATATTTGTCTAGCCGCGTAATAATTATGGAAAAAAATAATAAAAGAAAAAAGAGATGTAAGGAAAATGATAAAAAAAAAACAATTTGACAAATAATGGCAGAAAGGATAACGTTATACAATCTTGATTGACTGTGTTATAAACTTGCAAGGTGGATCGTGTTCAAATCGATATCGTCATTATTGAGACCCGTTTCGCTCGTGATGCCAGAACCATTGTTCTCGGTTAAATCGAATAATACCACTTGGAAGAAGCACCTGCCTTTCTCGATGAGGAAAACCGTCCTCCTATCGCAAGCATGTGATCGACGACTTTTTTTTTTTCATCTCTCTTATTTCGAGTATATATTGTATTTGTCAAAATGATCGCTGCTAGATTATTATCCAAATATTTTGCAAATTTTTCCTTTTTCTTTTTTACTTTTTTTTTTTTTTCTATTAATTTTTTTACTTATTTATCATCCTTGAACGGAGAAATGTAAAAATTTGTTTCTTAAACGAACTTTCAATTAAATGTAATTTAAATAACAACCCTCATCTTCCTTTTGCTTAATTTGAGTTAGATAGTAAATCAAAGAGAGAGAGAGAGAGATGGAGAATAAGAGAATAATAGAGGAAGAACGTTAACAAAAAAATCTTTTCTTTTGAATTACTCGAGACAGGTGATAATTAAACTACCTCGAGAGATTTAATTGACCACATTTGTAATAACACACACACATATGTATATATATATATATACCGTGTGTGATCATAAATTTTAAATAAAACAAAGAAAATAATGGAGAATAAAATGGAAAAGATTTTTATAGTAATAGAAGATAAAAAAAAGGGTCACAAATGATCAGAAATAACAAGCTCGAATGGAATTTAATCAAATTAGACGTTTCTTTTCTAATTGTCAATGTATATATGTATTCGAATCGGTTTCCATTGTTGGTCGTTCTTCAGCAACCTCCCTGAGTTAAATGAAAGAAAGAAAAAAAAAGAAAAAAAGAAAGAAAGAAAGAAAGAACCGAGAGAAGAATAAAAGAAAGGGAAAGAAAGAAAGAAAGAAATAGATATAGAAAAGGGTTAAAGCGTCTCGAGCATTCATTTGGAGCATTCTGAAGCATTTTATTTCATCGTTCTTGCATCTTCCAACAGTAAAAAATTCCTCATTCGTAGGGTAGGGTAGCATGTTGCATTGGTAATAGTATGTAGATGCTTAGACACGCGAGTTTGCATGGTAGGAGGTGCTTGCCCGTCGAAAATTAGAAAAGCTTTGCTTTTAACGATCCTGTCGTCTCGTGAGAAACTCCAAATACTCTCTTCTATTCGTTTCTTTTCCACTAGTTCCATTGGATAATCTTTCATGAAATCACGCTATCCGCAAAATCTACGTCACTAATCAACTTCTTCTTCTTCTTCTTCTTCTTCTTCTACTACTACTACTACTACTATTACTAACGAAAAAAACACAATATAAATTTTATAGTATATATTTATGTCTCTTTTCATGCTAGCGGAAATTTTTAATGAAGAAACTTGAACGATGGACTGAGTTTAACTCTGCGAGACTTTCAAATTTAATACGAAATTTATATTAGTAGCCACGAAAGTTAGATAATATTACAAAAGAAAAAAAAAAAAATGTTAATGTTAAATTTAGAAAATAAAAAAGAAAAAAGAAAGGACACAAAAAAGATATCGTCGCTAATTTTCCAGTGTATGCATTTTCCAATAATATTCCTAAATAATAATATATTCATTACTTTTTTTCTTTTTTTTTTCTATTATATCTTGTCTTGGAAACATGCAAATGAATCGACTGACTGGCATTAAAACGGTATCGTTGAATAATTTAAAAGAAGGATTTCACCTCCGTTCGATAGTAACAAGAAGATAATGAGAGAGAGAGAGAGAGAGAGAGAGAGAGAGAGAGAGAGATAAGAGAGAAAATAAACTCTTTCACGGAGACACGATTTATCGAACGAGCTTTTCAAGCTCAACAAGAAGAACGAACGAACGAACGAACGAAAAGATCAGCTTAGGAAAATTTGTCCCCCTTTCTCCGCGGCGATTTCTTTGGACGAGTCAAACGCGTCCATTGTTCTTCTACTGGTTTTAAGTTATACCCAGAAGCCCTTTGTTCCTCGAGTTTACTACTTACCGCAAGAGAGAGAAAGAGAGAACTTTCTCTCTTTTCGGTTAGGGTTAATTTACGAGGGCGATTTTCAGGTGCTCGAGTATCGTTAACAGAACTAAAGTGTCTATGTGTGTGTATGTGTGTGTGGGTGGTACACATTCGATAATGTATTTTATTCGTTAAAACCAAGAAACAAATATTAATGAAACGTAAAACGAAGAAAAATGTATGCCTCCAATGTGATTCGTAAAACAAGTATACGTATTTTTCTAAACTTAATATTAATTGTTCAATAAATCTCTTTATTTTTTTTTTTTTTCAATCGAAGAGAAAGAGAAAGGGGAAATGAAACGGGGAGACCTTTTCTTTTTTTTTCTTTTTTGAGATGGTAATTGGCCAATTACATATGTACACGAGAATGGGTGCTTTCTTCAATTAAATTTCTTGGACGAAACGCCTACTAAATGTGTTCACCCTTTCTCTCTTTCTCTCTTTATCTTTCTATCTCTCTATCTCTCTCTCGTTTTTCGTTGCAACACGAACCTTCGCTCGGCTTCATTTCCGTCGAGAATTTCATCTTTCTCCTTGGCAACGGACTAGCACCACCCTAACTCACCGTATCGCCGTGAGCGAATACGTCGTCGGGCTTCTCGTAATCGAATATTCTTCAAACAGCAGTCGTGACCCAGACGATTTTCGTTTAGTCTCTCTCTCTCTCTCTCTTTCTATCTAACTGCCTATATCTATCCGTCTTTTTCTACCCATTAAAGGGATATCAGATAACGGATACTACACTTCTCTTTTCATACTTTCTCAATGTACTTTTTTTTTTTACTTTCTTTTCTACTATTTTTTTTTTTTTCAAATACTAAAAACGTGTAATTACGTGTAGTTTTCGGGATAAAGAAAGATATAAAAAAAAAGAAAAAAAAAAAAAGAAAAAGAAGAAAAATTCGTATTTCACTCGATCAGAGACTCAATTCTACCTCGTTGATTGTTCATTTACAATAGACTTTCATTGCTCGCCCATGTTATATATCTATAGAAACGTTTCACATACACGAAGAAGGAGATATTTCGATGAAAGGTTAGAATCGTAATTGGATGAAAGGATCGAACGTTTCCTGTATTTCTAATTACTTCTTAATACGTCTGTTCATTAGCGAGCATATATACACATATATATACATATTTACATTATCGCATCATTAGCTCTCATTGTTCCTTCATATATATGTTATACGTTCACGTTCACAAAATTATTTCAAATAATATTATTATAATACTCATAAAATTATAATATTATATAAATTAATATTCACAAATTGAACAGTAATGAGAAAATACACTAATTAGTATTTATCATAATTACAGTATTTTGCTTTTTGTTGGTTTATTTATTTTTTTTTGGTTTTAATAGTGGTAATTAATTAATTATTACGCGGAGACCGTACATTCTACACGAAGTAATATTTTTGTTCCTGTTTCAGGACGAGGGATGGAAGCTTGACCGTACAAATTACTATCAGGAAGGTTGGTTAGCTACCGGGAATGCTCGTGGTCTTGTCGGTGTGACATTTACTACTTCGCATTGTCGTACCAGAGCTGCAGAACTTCCGTTACGAGCAAACTACAACCTTCGTGGTCATCGTAGCGAGGTGAGTCCGAATTTTCCTTTAATTTCAAATCGAAATTGCTCGAATGAATGATTATATGCTTCGTATGTTTCACTAATGTCAAATCAATTTAGATCGATGACGAACATATTTTATTTTTTTAACGACGCGTCAAGTTCGGCCACATTCGTTAAATTAATTAATTAATCATACTTTATAATGTAATTGTTGAAAAAAATCACCATGAGGTTTTTTTTATTTTTATTTTATTTTACTATTTCAATTAGTACGCGAAACAAAAAAAAAACAAAAAAAAGAAAAAGGAAAAAATGTAATTCTATTTTTTTTTTATCTCATATACTTTTCGTCTATTTAATCAAATTAACTTTTTCACGTTAAATAAATTTTGTTCGTTACGGACAAAAAAGGAATATTCATTTATAATGGATTAATTTAATTTAAAATTTAATTTAATTTAATTTAATTTAATTATTTATTCAGAGAGTCCTCTGCTTCTTTCTTTCTTTTTCTTTTTTATTTGGTTATTTTGTTTCAAACTATTGATACGACAGATTCGAATTCGCGAATTTTTAATCCACGGTCGAATTACATGATATTTTTTTTAAATTTCACGGTGGAACTTACCAAACTCGAAACTAAAAGAAAAAAAAAAATAGCGTACGATTTGGAACCGATTTTCCAATACACGTGGATTTTTCCTATCTCTCTCTCTCTCTCTCTCTCTTATTATTGAAAACTTCGCCCAGCCAGCTGCAAATTAAATCGATGCTCTCGTTGAATTCATCTCAGGAATAAAAAAGAGAGATTTGTTTGGTACCAAAAGCACAATGAAAAATATCGTCAAACTTTTGAGTCGTGAATTTTCCCCTCTTCTTTACAAAATTTTTTTAATTATTTTTTTTCCTCTCCATAGATGTGAAAATAATTCATAAAAAGGTATCAAGAGAGATTGTACGAATGAAGTTATTACAATACTTGTATATTCCATCGAGCATGAATATCAATTGGTACATCTTTTACTAATACGATTCTTCAAAATTACTCGAATCAAAATAAGAATTTAATGTCGATCAAATAATTTTAAACATATATATATAAAAATATAATTATTTTCACATTTATAAAATATAACGATTTCTACAAATTTAATTGATATTAATTTGTGTAACTTAATTATTATTGATACAATGAAAATAAACGTTTTTTTATTTTCTCATTTCTCTAGTAGAATCTGTTTTTGTCTCCGTTTCTTTCAATCAAAATCATTATGTATAAATGTAAACAAAAAAGAAAATGAAGCAGAATTGATGAGAAAAGGATATTAAAAGAAGAAACTAACTTTTTTCTTCCAGTTCGTAAAGCAATACGCATTGACAACGTAAATTGAGTGTAAATCATGATTTGAACGTTCGATTAAACATCCTGAAATGGCATTTTTCTTAGTAGATACGTAGCTACATATATATACGTATATACGTTAAAGAGGGTTGAACGAACTCGATCAAATAGTTATGCGAAAGCTCAACGTCCTATCAGTTTTATACCAGTCATGTGGTTTCTTCTTCTACGTAAGTGTTCGATAAAGAAAAAGAAATCAAGTATTTGGGGGGGGATGGTTGATAAAGTTCAGCCCTTTTCGATCAATTTCCCCCCCTTTCCAAACGTTTCGATTCAAAGAAACATTTCGCTGTTAGTTAGAAAAAACAGATTCTACATTAGATCGTTACAAATAATATCATACATTTTTGTTTCGTCGTAATCAAGTAGAAAATAGCAAACGATTAATATTGAATTTATTATTTAAAATGAAACGTCACACACACAATTAAAAAATAAAAAATTAAATAATAAAAATATATATAATATATATAAATATAATAAACATATATAAAAATAATATATAATATACATATAATATAATATATATAAAAAATATATATAAATATAATATGATATATATAAAAATATAAAAATATATATTTTTTGTACACAAATCCATACAGAATGAATTCATTCAAATCCAATTTCTAATCATATTACGACAATCTTGTATATTCCTATTTAAAAAAGAATAAAAAAATCTAAATTTAATATAACTATACACCATAACTATAACTCATTATTAATTTTATTCAGACTTTAAACTTTAATATCGATATTATGTTATGAGAAACAAAAAAAAAGAGAGAAAAAATTAGAAAAAGAAGGAGAATAAAATAGAGAAAGAGAGAAAGAGAAATATAACAAAAAGAAGAAGAATAAGAAGAAGAAGAAGAAGAAGAGAAAGAAAGTTAAAAGCGTCTATAAGACTGCTTATAGTACGACGACTTCTTCGGTATTAATAACAGCAGCTTAAAATCTCCTAGCTCCCAGAGAGATATTTTCTCGTCTTCGTCTCTTGCGCGTTATTACTCCACATTTCATGCCTTCACCTCTCCCCCTCTTCCACTCCTCCTCCCCTATCTCTCTTCTGGCGTTATAGGTACCAACACCATGCCACCACCCTTTTTTTTCCTTTCTTTTTCTATGCGTTCGTTCGTCTCTATGTATATACATACATGCATATATGTATATATATATATATATGTATATAAGTCTGACAGAGAGAGAAATATACGACGAAAGAGGGTGAAAAAGAGAAAAAGAGAAAAAGAGAAAAAGATAGCGAAAAAGCAAGCTCGCTCACCTTGCACACCACCCTCACCACGACCTGGCTCTTCTGTTCACGAGCCTGACACCCCCGTTTTAAAGGTTCGAGAGGGCTATGCTGTAAATAAGAGCCTTCACTACGCTCACATATTGTGACGAAACAAACGAGGCGTCTGCCCTTCATCTCGCGTTGCAACTCCCTCAGAGGAGAGAGTCATTCCGTTGTTGTTTTCGTGCACGAACTGTCAGTAATTTTGACTCCTTCAACGATGAACTACTACTACCACCATCCAAGGTGTTAATGAGAGCAAAAATGAAAAAGAACGAGAGAGAGAGAGAAAAAGTATTAGTTTGTAATAGTAAATGAACGAACACACGTTCCGTTTGATTTATTTTTGTAATTTTTATTCGATCAATTGTTCAACGAAATTAATATGTTTTAATTTTGGCATATTTTTCAAGGCACAGTGAAGCGTATTAATTAATTTAAAAATTCATTTCTTCTGAAAATTTCTGTTCTTTATTATCTTCTTATTTGTTTTCTATTTTTCTTTTTTTTTTTTTATGTTCATGCGTTACGAAAGAAATAATAATTGTTGGTTAGTGGTAATAAATTCGGCAGCTTAATGTTTCTTATTTTTATTACTTTAGATAATTTACTTTTGTTAATGAAAAAAGGGTGAGAGAGAGAGAAAGAGAGAGAGGGAAAAAACATGGTTTCTGCGTTCACATTGGTCTGCATTTGAGAGAGTTTAAGGGTAGTCGGCGTAGGTATCGATCTGGTACACGCAGTGCTGTTTTAAGACAGTGACTCTCAACTCTTATCTTCGAAACCATGACTCGTTCGATCGTGCTAAAGCACCTTTTAACCCTTCTTTCTTTCATTCTTTTTTTTTGGGCTCCCCCTTATTCTCCCCACGCCAATGGCATCTTCGAGATATCACTTTTCTCTTTAGAAATCACTTCACTACTGGAATTTCGTTGATTCAGCTAAATGTTTAAGTAAATGATCCTTCGTTCTGAAGTTCTTTTAAATAATGTGCCTAGACAATAATTGTTCAAGAAATTTTGTCAAGTATAAAAATATGAGACATGTATTTGAATAGAAAAAAGAAAAGAAAAAAGAAAAAATAAGAAAAAAGAAGCGAGTTAACTATCGCCTGACCTAAATGCATTCGTTTGCAACGTAAACGTAGAAGGAGTCATTCTAATACGATAACACGCTTGTTGGATACAAAAAAAATGTTTTGTTGTGTTTTCCTTTTCCTTCTTCTCGTAATCTTTAATTTATGTTAGTTGATTTTTCCTTGCATTATATTTTTGTATTTATCTTTATCTTTATTTTTTTCTTTTTGTTTTTATTTTACGAAGGCATCAAAGCGACGAGACGTTATCGGTTCAGCTGAATGGACTCTGGCAGCACATAGCTCGATTTGAAAGCACTGCCAATTATCAAAGTTCTCGATCGAACGTCGCGATTCCCATAGAACGGTACGTTGAACCTCGCGTTTTCAACAAATTCTGAATGTGTTAGTGTATATCGAACACGATCGATTTTATCAAGATTCGTTTTACTCCGAAAACTCGTGAACAAAAATAGGGCTCATCTCGTTTGAAATTTTATATCTTTACAAAAAAATAACAAAATAAAAAAACGAACCACAAATGGAGATATTAACCGAGGGAGAAAATTTTAAGGAGGAAATTTATAAAAAAAAAAAGAAAAATAAAAAACAAGACAGAAATAAAAAATATCACGTATCAGATTTTCATGTAATAATCTCATAGAATTATCGTCGAAAAAAATTAATATATATATATATGTACCAAAATATTATTATTAATAACAAAATAATTTTCGAGAAGTTTAATAAAAAAAAATATTTGGAAATGGTTCGGTATATGAAGTGGGCGTGACGATTATCGACCACTAGCAGCAGCTCCTCTCCATTGGAAAAATAAATGTTTGCTGCGAAACAAGGAATGGGATGTAACGCGATCAGACGGTAAATAGAGTAAAATGAAGAAGGAAGGAATAACGAATTGGTAGTCGTATTTATCCTTGGAACATTAAACGAACCGATATCGAGAGAATCAAATTTGTAAAAGAGCATTATTCTTTCTACCTGTCACCTTTATCCAAGCTAACCGAACCAACCGCTTAAGGTACCTAGGTACCCACTTACTTATCGTATTTTCAGTTATTCTTGTGTTCTAGGCCGTACCAACTGTGTGCTTCGTAGAAACGAATCGATAATTGCGAGTATACCAAGAATTTCCTCCTAGCTCTCCCTCCTTTTGCATTACTATACGATTTTTTATTTCTTATTGTTTTCTTTTTGTTTTCCTTTAAACAAATAACAACATTTTTCATTTGCTTTTCTTGTTTCCGTTTTTTTAATATTCTATGGTTAAACATTCCTAAAAAGACAAATACGCATTTACGTTCGATACTATTCTCTAATAATATATATTCATTTATTATTTTCTTCTATCTATATTGAAAATAAAGAAATAAAAGTAATAATAATAGTAATAATAATAAATATTAGGAGACAGAATTTAAAGTAGGATCACAAATAGGGGTGTTTTATCGTGTCGATGATTTTAAAATAAAAGCTTTTAGAATGTTCCATTGGTAGATGCATTCTTTTTTTTTTCCATCTCTTTTTAAAACGTCCGTAATATTGGAATGATTTATATCGACAAGGAGGTGTTACGTCTTACAATAAAACCGGATGAAAAATACAAGCTTACACTGAAATAAAGTGAGGTCGAGACTTGTTCCACTTTTCGATATGACCTATTCGAAATTATTCTCTTTACTCTTATTTCATTCTATTATTTTCTTTTCTTTTTTACTTCCGAGTAAATATATCCGAGTAAAAATATAAATATATCCCTAGTTAAAATAAAAACACTTACTTACTCAGTCGTGGTAAAGATAAAAAAAAAATAAAAAAAAAAAAAAGGAAAAGTGTTTTGTTATGCTAATCGTTGCGTTTTTTTCTTAACGATAACGCTTATGGTTACGTAAGAAAAAAATCGACTTTCTCGGATCGAAGTTGACTCGAAACAGCAACGTAAAAATATATTCTTTTTTTTCTTTCTTTCTTTCTTTCGTCGTCTCTCATGTTACTATGTATGTCTCCGAGGATAAGGAAAAAAAAAAATTAAAAAAGGAAAGCTAACAAGCAGATACAGGTAGCTAGGTCTCCGAGCAACCGAGTACAAGGAACTGGTTTAACTGGGAAATTCCCTTCCACGTTTGACATCATTAGCTTCTCGAGTTAGTTATAAGTAACATCAGCTAGAGAGATTCTAAATGGGACAATGAAAACATTGATGCAGGGTCAAACTAAGAAAGTCCTAAATCCCTTTAGGGATGAGAAACAACCACGTGGATTGCCCCCGGCCCCTCAAACGGAAAGTGGATCAATCGAAATTACAATTTTCTATGAAATAATTCGGAAAATATCAAATGAAATGATTCATCATAATTCGTACGTTAGAAATATCGACAGAAGATAAAAACATGACCAATGAAAAGAAATGTCCCAAATATGAAGTAACATTTGCATGAAACAACAACGAAAAAAAAAGAAACTAAAAAAGAAATAAAAAGATTTGGAATACAATCAAAGAAAATGTCCATAATACAAAAATCGAGCCAATATTCGTCTAGAAAATAAGAGAAATAAAGGTGGGGGAGGGTTCGCCTTGACATTGAAAAAGACCTCGTTCGTTTCCAGTCATTGATTTAACGTGTGACTCGACGAGAGAAACGTTCCAAGATTCGCTGCAGCGTTTTGCCGCATTGCATTGGTGGTGGTATCCCTTTACGACACCCTACGATTTTTCTCATCGTCTGACTATGAAAGAATTTCATATTTTAAAAAAAGGAAAAAGGAAGAAACAAAAAACAGACAAAGAAGAAATAAGGGAGGAAAAATATATATAAAGAGAAATAAATGATGGAAGGGAAGAGGGAGGAAAAGGAAACGCATTTATCTTTCTTCGAAAGATAAGAGAAAGAAAGAAAGAAAGAAAGAAAGAAAGAGAGAGAGAGAGAGAGAGAAAGCATTGCTATCAAGTGCTGCCAATTAGCTAAATGAAGAACGTTGGTTGAAAGGGTCCCTTGGTATAGATAGAAAGATAAAGAAAAATTGTCTTTCGTGGTGAGCGAGAGAAAAAGATAAAGTATTATGAAAACTTTGCAAGAACGTATGTGTGTTAAGTACATAGATACGTATACGTATACGTATGCATGTGTGTGTGTGGGTGTATATGTGAGTAAAAAGAGAGAAAAGAGACTCGTAAGATTTAAACGAAAAGTGGAGACGATTATATATACCTAAAGGTAGCGCACAATAGTCTACTAAAAGATTCACGAGGGTGAGGCTTTACTCATTTTTCGATAGAAAAAGATAGAAAGATAGAGAAATAGAAAGAAAAAGGCGTTAGTAGAAAGTATGAACCAACCTACCTACTACCACCCTCTCCTAGTCCTTTGCGAATACGACTAGAAACAGAATTTCATATCGTGTAAAAGCGAGCAAACTGTGTTATGTGTGAGCTACGTGCAGGACAAAAGAGAAACGTGGGAGGTCGAGCGTAGGGTTCCTCGTTTTTATTCTCGTTTTTTTCCTTTCCGTTTTCTTTTCTTTTCGTTTTTCACGTTCATTCGCTCATTCGTTCGTTCGTTCGTTCGTTGAGTAGAAAATATACGATGCTAGCAGGTAAAAGTCTACCTTTATCTTTTCCTTATCATCGAAATTTTACAACAAGAGAAAGGGAGAGAGAGAAAGAGAGAGAAAGAGAGAAACAAAAATAAAGAAAAGTCAATGACCGACACACACACACACACATACACACTTAGACAAAAATATGAATTTTTAAAGAATTATATCGTAACGAGACCCTTTTCGAATCTATTTCAATGAGAATCATTTTTCAAAAGCCCTTTCAGATCTTGTCTTGTTTGGCGAGCTTCGTTTCCTTTCTGAACCTCTCACGGCTATTGAGGAAGAAGCTTTTCTAACATTCGCAAGAGAAATTCTAATGTAAATTTAGTTGGCAATGAGAAACATTATTATTCTCTTCTATTCAAATGCAACGAAACGAAGACGATATTGCGTATATATTGTATATAAAAGTAGATATATAATATATATAATATGTTTAGCACACAGTACACATTTCCAAGGATTGAAATGTACATGAATTTTCAATCTATTCTCTAATATATAAACATATATAATATGCAAATATATATATGTGTGTAGCGTGCATATACACAGATTACCATAAATTTCATAGAATTTGATTAGTCGAAAAAGAAAATGTGTTAAATATTATAGAATGAAAAAACGGATTGAAAGGATATTTAGTTTGTTCCCTCATAAAAATTCATATTTTCTTATCATCCGTCTATCAATTTATCCATGAAAAAAAGGGGATAGGATCCCAATACGAGATTCTTCATATTCGGGTTGGAAATTCTTGTAAATCTCGACTAGGGAGGTGGCCGATGTTTTGCCGAGCATAGAATTCACATCATCTTCAGGAGTACTATACATTTCTTCGAGAAGTACTCGGACCACAATCTCGCATTCTAACATATATGGTTTCCATACCCACCAGAGAATTCGAGGCAACCATTTTATCGATCACCACCCCCCTCCTCCTCCTCCTCCTCCTTTACCACCTCCTTCTCTTCCACAAACTCTACCTTCTTCTTTCTTCTTCTTTTTCTTTTTTATTTTTTTCCTTTTTCATCTCAGTCTTTCTAGCGTCCCATCATGTTTTTCACGATTTTCGAGGTAGAACCATATATCCCCCACGATCTCGTTCCTATCACCTGCTGCTACCCTTTTACCGTCATCTGCAAATCCATAGCTTTTGGAAAATAGTCGAAAAATATAATATATGAATCCTACTTCGAATACGCCCTCTCTCTCTTTCTCCCTCTTTCTCTCTTTCTTGATATGGATCTGTGAAGATTGGTTCGATCGAGAAAAGTATAGTGAAAATTTAGTAGGTAAACAAGAGTGCGAGGAAAAGCGAGCTTGAGGAGAAGAAAACTTGGAAAAACAATGTAAAGATCTTTTCTTTGATATAACTTTAAAACACGTCTTGTTTAATTTTGTCAAAATGTATTTGAAATTGTTGATTAATTAATTTTTCGAAGAATAACAAGAAAACTTAGGAGGAGATTATTTTCTAATAAATAACCCTTCCATGCATCTACTAACTGTCACGTAGCTGATCATTCTCGATAATTTTTTGCATCCCTTCACGTATACCCGGTCGTTGACTTCTTTCACTAGACAAGTGAATGCTTCGGCATCGATTCGACGTTCACGCAAAGTGCGATTAATCCACCGTGTACATCTACACCCCGTTGACTACACATTTACCATAGAATTCCGTGAGTCTTTACAAATAGAAATCAACGAACCTTTTCGTATTTTTTCAAAGAACAAATCATATTAAAACAACGGAATCTTTTCTTTACGAATTTTCTTTTTTATACAAAACGTTCGAACACATTTTTTGCCTGAATATTTTTAATTATCTACGTTTTCCTATCTAAAGGATTTGTTTCCGTGTCCACGCGAGTCAAGTTAATTAATATTTTCTAACAATAACATTGAAAAAAGTTTCTCGAAGTTAATGAAAGAACCGGAGTAGTTAGGTAAAGAGTTTTGGAAAATATAAACTTCTTTATCAAAGTTATTATTATTACTACAATTATTTATTATAATAATGATAATACTTATTATTATTATTATAACAGTTGCATATACGTTGTCATGCTCGAATATAGTTCGTCTTTTCTTCGAGAATCTTATTTCAAACTTATAATATACTTTCTTTTCCCTTTTTTTCTTTCTCTCTGCTTTTGTTGAAATAAAAAAATTAAAAAAAAAAGAAAAAAATATAGAAATTCTTACAAGTTTCTATAAAAATGACAGATATTCTTTTATCTTTGCAACACGGTTTCGCTAAAGAAACAGGCCAGCACTCGAAAATACAAATCCCTCTAATGGCATCCAGAGATAAAAAGCAGAGCTTTGATCATTCAACTAGGTTTGACTGCTGCTTTCAACGAAGCACGTTGATGATAAAAAAAAAAAGAAAAAAGAAAAAAGAAAAAGCAAAGAAAAATTCTTGCTAAAAAGTAGTATGACGTTGGGTATACTTTATCTTTTTATCGAAGTGCATCGAAAGAAAATTAAAAGGGAAAATAAAGAGAAGAGAGAAAATCATCAACTAAATGAAAAATCAATTAATTATAAGAAAATATTATTCTAAAATGCATTTATATACTTAATCACACACGTACAGTAAAATAAATTATATTATTATTCTTATTATGCACGTTATATTATCGAGTTCTTTTATTTTATTTTTAATTAATTTGTATCTCTTTTTTATTTTTATTAAAAGAAAAAAAAGAAAAAAAGGAAAATCCTGGCACGTTTCATGCTGTCCCATTTAAAAGGCAAATTATATGATGAATAATTTATCATATTATCCTTTTTTGTTCACTATGATCAAGATGTTAACAAAATTAAAAACATTGAGTTTTCCAAATGTTTCGTAATATTTTGTAAAAATATTTAAATATATATTTTTGTTTTTTACAGGTAATATTCGTGAAATGGAACGAGCCGTATCAGAAGTTAGCATCGTGTGACAGTTCAGGCGTAATCTTCGTTTGGATAAAATATGAAGGAAGATGGAGTATAGAATTAATAAACGATAGGAACACCCCAGTAACACATTTCTCTTGGTCTCACGACGGTCGTATGGCTCTTATATGTTATCGGGTATACGCATACATATTTAATAATATTATATATCCTTCAATTAATTTTATTTATTTCGAAGAAAACTCGTAGAATTTTTCGACATCGGATTCATTAGCGTCTAGAAACTTTTCATTAATATCATTCAAATGATTTCTAAGAATATTTTTATCAATACTGATCAATATCGAATATAATACCTTAGTATCAAATTAACTTTATCCAATATACAATGAATTGAATATCCCATTTCAAATGTAATCAGAGAATATCTTCAAGAACAAATAAAATTAATCTAGAGATACTTGTCTTTTCTACGAAAATAATAATCATATAATAATTGTTAAATTTTATTGAATTTACATTTTTTTTTATTTTTTTTTTTTTAGGACGGTTTCGTACTAGTTGGCAGTGTTGGTGGGCAAAGATATTGGTCGTCAATGCTAAATGGTAAAGCAACGATAACTTGCGGAATTTGGACACCGGATGACCAACAGGCAAGAATCATTTCGTACAGCAATTATGCACGTGGTTTGTAGGCAAATTATAATCTAGAATCTATCAGCTCGTTTTTAATTATGCTCATTGAAAAAAAAAAAAAAACACGAATCGAACGTTTTGCATTCCGATACGAATATCGTGTGATCGATCGCACTTTGAATAAATAATAGTAATAGTCACTTTGTCAAAACACCACGAAGTTTATCAGGATAAATATTTTTCATCATCTACGATGATGATAGGTTTATTTTGGAACAACGGCCGGGCAATTGATTGTGATGGATGTTCATGGTGCAATGGTATCGGAGGTACAATTAGGAGCAGGTGTAACATCGATGGCTTGGAGCGCTGAAAAATTTACAATGGAAGAAGGTGACGAAGATTTTACTAGCGATAGATCAAGAAGAGGTAATGAAACACAAAAATATTTTCATTGTTTTAATTTTTAAAATCGATTAATTCTATAATTAAAAATAGATTTAAAATACTTATTATATTATCAATTATTTTGACATTTTTTGTTATTACTTTTCATCCAAAATTACAAGAAAAATACCTTAATTTTATCGAAACACCTCCCGTATCAAGCCTAACTAATTTCTATATTTTAATATAATCAACAGACGAACGTAATTACGTGTTAGCTGTTTGCCTCGCTGACGGTAACATAGTCATGTTACGTTCATTCGATGACGTATCACCGATCACTATATTTACGAACTTAAAAACACCTTTACACGCAGAGTGGAGTAATTCGAGAAAGCTCTTAGCAATAGCAGGAACTAAAGAATCGGATTCCCTAGTTCAAAATAATTTCCAAGAATATACGAATCTGTTAAAATTTTATTCAGTGAACGGTACCCTCGTTTACACAACGGCGATTCCATACACGCAGGTGAGCTCTCCTCTTGTATCTACTACACGCGAGAAATAAAACGAATTCTTATCGTACTGACATTGATTTACGAGTTTTGTTATCTTCAGTGCCCTGTATCGGCGTTAACCTGGGGTCATAACGACAGAAGACTCTTCGTAGCAACTGGTGCAAGAGTACATGCGGCATGGGTGTCCAGGTGATATATAATACGATTTATGTATGTGCTTTTCTTATTTTTTTATTTCTTCATTTAATTATTTGTCATCATTATCTGTGATATAATTAATAACGTTGACTCACCAATCAATTTCAAATTAATTCTACAAAATGTACGATATTTTGTTAATATATTATTATTTCTTAAGAGATAAAAATAACATTCACATATGTAAAGTTCTCCGCTAACAGTGTTACGTCAAATTTTGTTAATATATTTAAATAAACACCATATTGTGTGACATAAATCTTATAGAAAAACGTTATAAGAACGTATTACGTATCGTATGATAAATCTCTTCTAATAATGGATAGTAATTAAGAGGAGTATTTAAACTCTAAATGAAATTTCTACGTCACAGGAGGGTCGGTTCGTTGCAGTTGCTATCTAGATTAGCAGTGAGGGCTGCCCTCACGAGAGAATCCAGTGTCCAACAACTTCCTTTGCCACCGAGATTAAGAGCATCGGTAGCTGCATTGTTCGCCAGTACAATACGGTAAACGCAACTGCAAATGTATTATTAGAGGTACCGGAAAATATTCTCTCGTAGTTAAAACCTGTTTCCATTTTCGCGATTATAGTGTACAACGTTTTTATAATTTTAATCTTAAATATAATTTTTTATTATTATTTTCAATATTTGTTATTATTATAAACGGGACGATCTTTCCGGTACTTTTAATAACAATAATTTATGAAATAAAAATATGTTTGATCGTGAAATAGTTTTATTATTCTAGATGTCCAGTACCAGAGCCAAGAGAATTAAGACGTTTTGTATCAAGGCCACCACCTGGAAGTGGAAGATTACATTGTACAATGCTTAGACATGCTATAGAACCTATACCTTGTTATACATTATATTTGGAATATCTAGGTGGTCTTGTGCCATTATTGAAAGGCCGAAGAACTAGTAAAATTAGACCAGAATTTGTAATATTCGATCCTCAGAATCAAGATACTTTGCAATTATTCGACGATGTTTCACAATGTCCTTCGTTCAGTGATGGCTCCGATACGGAAAGGGACACTGCTGATTTGTGTAGCTCACCAAGAAATCGTCGAAAAAATAGAAGAAGAAGGGAAGAAAAAAGCATCGAGGAAAGTGACGATTTAACTTACGTCGACACTTTACCCGAGGTAAGAAAATAAGATTTCTTTTCATTTTCTTCTAAGATTAGCGGTTTAATTACGTACTTGGTTACTCGATCGATATAACACATCTCGCGTGACGTAAGGTATCTATACAGAATATTCTAGGTTTAAAAAGGAACGTAAGAGTGTCATCATGATTTTACTTAACCGAATCTATTTGTCTTTAGCACGCAAGACTGGTCGAAGTTACCTCGAATATCTGGGGCACGAAATTTAAATTCCATGGATTGGCTGATTCTGTACCAGCTAATTTAGGTCAAGTTACTTATCGTACATCATTGTTACATTTGCAACCAAGGCAAATGACATTGGTGATCACGGAATTGAGAGATGATTTACCTGCAGGTAATTGTTTCATTTTTTCTTTTTTTAATATTATCCTCCAATTTCAAATGAAACGTTTCATACAGGTCCAGATCCAAGTTTCAACCCAAATCTTTTTTCCGAGGATGAAGAAGAAACATTTCAGGATCTCCAAGGAACATCTAGAACAACATCGGAAACCCAGCCACCACCTATAGCTCCGATGACACCGCGTAACGCACGACTGAATTCAAATCGTCCAAAATCTCAGATCTCAAATCAATTTTTAACCACAGAAGCCTTACCCGCCTCATTGGCACGCGTTGAAAGTTATGAAAATGAGTTTCCTTATGTAGATCTTCAAGAGATGACGAATTTGTACGAGAATATACGAAGTGCACCTACAAATACCTATCGTACACCACCGAGACATAATCCACCAAGATGTTGCGACGTTCCGGCTTTACAATCGCCTAAAAATGCAGTTGCACCGACACAAACATTGATAGCTACGTCGAATAATGGTACAGATTACTCGAGTAATATTCAAAGAGTTAAAACAGCGTTGGCTGATCAACAAAGTAATGGTATGGTTATGAAAAAGGAACTTGAGAATAATAAGTTTAATCAGATATCTCAGGAAGATAAAACGAGCCTAAATTCTGGTTCATCGAACATCATTCCCACGTCCATGCACAATGGTCAAGTACCCTTAGGTGAAGCATCCAGTTCACAAAATTCCATGTTAAATAATTTAGATTCTGGTAACAATTGTTCTCAATCGCAAACGATTTACATGAATGGATTAAACATCATAACGTCATGTTCGAGTAACGTCCTAAATTCCAATCACTCGAACAACGTGCAACAAAGCTGCCACGGTTTCTTACACGCTAGAAATAATCAGAACAACGGGACGAATTTGAACATTAGTCCTACGCAAAGTAATTTAAATCCGTTTCCAAAAAATAATAATGATTCGAATGGTTCGTCCAGTTTATTACTTCCGTCTACGTGTTCCTATCAGTTGTCCGATCATTCTGATCACGAACAGTCAAGTTCATATTCGCCGTGTACGTTGGAACAACAGAAGGAAAACAAATCTCAGGGTACTTTTGGAAAAATCAATATTTCTAATAATCAATCGAGTGGAAAAACAGAGGAACTTCGTTTTATCGACGAGGAGAATAGAGCTGAGGCTGAAATCGAACAATTTCGTGGAGTACATAGGACATCAACGGTAGTTAGCATCGGACCACTTTGTTCTAACGATTCTATAGTAAGAAGTTGTAGCGTTGGATATTTGGATTTGGTCGATGCACAGTTGGTTCCTTGCGACGTTGCCTTGAATATGTTAAGAAAGGAAGCACCTAACAAGAGATTAGTATTGGTTTCAAGAAAAACGAAAAGAAGGAAAAAAAATCGGACGCAGCATGACATTGGAGGACAACAGAGTACTAAACCACCGAGACTTCGTAATTGTGGTAAATCGAAGAGTTTGGACTCTAGTGATATATTTCCTAGTAACGAATTGATATCAACTTCTCCTAAATTACCTGAACATCTGGAGGAAGCAACGAACGTTGTTAATTATTCGGAGATAGTAACTGAGGAAAAGTGCAGTGATTCGAATGTTGTAGCTTTAGGTGAGATTACCAACGATACTGTGATTGAATGTCAAAAGAAGATACTTCATGGTGACGACGAACCTTTCGTTAAAAAACCGAGTCGATTAGAAACTTGCGCGTCTCCTGTTAGGTGACTAAACAAATTATTAATTGTAATATGAGTAAAAATTATACAGTTAACTCATATCAATATTTCAAAATGATTTTTTAGAGGTTCTAGTCCGAGTGGTTCACTAGCATCATCATTGGATGGTCTCGCAGCAAGACTTAGAGATTTCGATGAGAGTCATTCCTTACCACCACCTTCTCCTCGTCCATCTCCAAGGTAAATCAATTGACTATTTCGTATTAATTATTTCTATACATCTAAACACGTTAATAATCACGCGTAGACTGCCAAGAAGTTCACCGAGCAGTCCAGCACCTTCGAAAAAAGGAAAGAGACCAGCTTCAGCTTCGCCAATCAGAAGGAGACTTCTCTCGAGTCCTTTATTAAGTAGGCGAATACGAAAAAGTCGTGGTGAAAGTTCTGACGAGGAAGGACTCATACAGGACGACTCGTCCTCGAGTTATCGAGACTTGGAAACGTTTCAGAAAGCACAACTTCGTCAAAAAGTTAGCAAAATTAATATTCCAAATAATATTTTAAACATAAAATGGAATAATATAATTTTATATACAATAGCCTATAGAAAGAAAAAAAATCTCGATACAGACACACACACATACACGCATACACAAAAACACACGTGCACATATATCTCCACATATATCTCTACATTATTTTAGTTAAAACAGAAGAGTGGAGGTCATAATGGCCATAAACAAGAATCAACCAGACGAGAACTTGTGATGCACAATAAAGCACCGATGTGGAACGAAGCTAGTCAAGTGTACCAGCTTGATTTTGGTGGTAGGGTTACCCAAGAGAGTGCGAAAAATTTTCAAATTGAATTCCGTGGCAAACAGGCACGTTTTGAAATATATATTTTTTTCATTTTTTACTCTATTACTTTTATCAATATGTTTATCTTTTTTTCATTACTGTGTTTTATTATGCAGGTAATGCAGTTCGGTCGAATAGATGGAAACGCCTACACGTTGGATTTTCAATACCCATTCAGTGCATTGCAAGCGTTTGCTGTTGCCTTGGCAAATGTTACACAGCGGCTCAAGTAACCGTCACTCCCCAGTACCTCGTTCGATATATGTACGAAATTAGATACAATTAGTCGCACGATGCAACGAAGTACATAACTATAATCTTTTTATATTTATTTTTTATAATTTATCTCTCTCATTTAATAATTTATTATTTAATTTTTAAACGTATTTTTGGGATTAAATACTACCTATTTTTGATTGAATTCTAAAGTATATTCAGAATTAAGCTATGAGATTATGGATTATTTTTTAATAACCCTTTAATTTTCACTGAATTTTTTTAATTTTTTCAGATCTCTACGAAATTTGGAGTATGAATATTAACGACACGAGAAGAAAAAGACTTACGTGTACACAAGACACACACACACACCACACACCCCCACGTGTCTTTCGATTATAAATGATTTAAAATAATAGTCATGGTCTACAAGATCATTTGATACGTCGAAACGTGTCGTCGAGAGAAGAAAAATATAAAAAGAAAAAAAATAGAAAACAAATAAAAAAATAAACGACGTTAGATAAGAGCACAAGATTCTTTATGCGTTTTCGCAGTGAAACATTTTGTTCCGTGTGTCTTCTAAATGATAGAATGAATGAAAATGCGTATATGGAAGAGAACAAGAGAAAGAAAGAATGAAAGATATTATTCTCCGCTTCCGTTGATCGATGTTAAAAAATGAGGAAAGAAGTTACGAGCGATTTGAATTTGTGTGGAACAAATAAGAAATTTTTTTTGGTAATTGTGTGGTAATGTTTCGTTACATATATATAAATATATATATATATAAATTATACATACATGACGTACACATATATATACTATATATATTATATATTATATATATATTATATATATATTGTATGCTTATTTGTCGTACCGTCCAAAAAATAATTTCGTTTCTCCCAACTTCGAGCGCTCATTTTTGTATAGTTTATGCGACACGTTGGAATCTAGTAAAATGCTGTTGAAAATTTCAACTCTCGTTCATTTCTTTTTTGCGGTCCGAAAAATACATACACACAGAAAGATCAGAGACAGATATAGACAGGCAAGACACACATTCGAATTTTATACATACACTTAATTACACGGACCCGCATTAAAACATAATTACATAGAGACGTGCGAACGAGTTATCAACGTTGTTCAATTTAAATGTTTCTTATACACGTATGATATATTATTATAAATTATTAAAATAAAAGAACAAAATATTAAATGCATAATGTCCGGCCTGTATTGTTCCTCGTCGAAATAAAGAAAAAAAGAAAGCACAGGACCGACGAGGCATCATTGCAAAAAAAAAAAAAACATTAAATAAATCATTATTAATAAATAACAAAAAAGAAAAAAAAAGAAACGCGAGTGAAAGATATAGAAATAAAAAGAGAGAGAGAGAGAGAGAGAGGAAAAGATAAAATTAATAATTTAATTAAATTATTAATGAATCAATTAATTAAATTAAAAAAAAAATAAAATAAAGACGCCAAAGCAGAAAGTATTCTCACTAAGAAACGGTCGGCGAGTGTCGTTTTTACTTACGAAACAAAACCAAAAAAAAGTAATAAAATAAAAAAGGAAAGATAAATGAGAAGAAAAAGAAGAAAATAAAATCAAGGAATAAATAAATGAATAAATAAATAAATCGTCGTATATTAGGAATTACAAAACAAGCATAGACACGTACGCCTAATCGTAAAACTGATATGTGAATGAAATCGGTGTCACAGGCCTATGAAATATTACAAAAAAAAAAAAAGAAATAAAAAAATGCAAGTATATCGAGAATGAGGCATGTTATAATAATCGATAAGCCGATGTTATATTTAGAAAGATCATACATAATAATCGCTTTATAATAATCATTCGTCAAATCATTGCTACTTTTGAAACATTACATAAACTACATCGATTATAATATGAAGGCTTCAAATCGTGTGATTATAATTTTTTTATATATATATATTAATTGAAAACTTATATTTATTTAAAAAAAAAATTATCCGACTCAAATAAAATTATACATCATTTTGTAATTTATTTTTGAACGATATTTATATGCATTTAAATACATGCATACGCACACGTACGCATAATCATTCATGCAGCCTCATTCTTGATTAAACATGTATAAATAATTAATGAAAAAATAATCAGCAGAGAATAATCATGGAAAAAATAAAGAAAAAAAGAGAAAGAATCTTTTTTAAATTTTGTCGATAAACCGTGTACAATAATTTTACTTTTCTTTTTTATATTAGATGAAAAATTGATCCTGGATATTGTTTATACGAATCAGTAACGTGAACTCTCCTAACTTATATTTCTAGTGTTAAGTTCCTCAATCCAGTTGTACCTATATACTTAATTAAATTACTTACACACACACACCGTTGCACATATACTATTACATACTTTATAAAATCAATATAACGAAAACTCATGGGATAAGAAAGAAATTATTTTCTTCTGAATGAAAATAGTAATAGCACACACGTACATAAACACCATAGACACGTGCGCACATAGCCCATCCCCCCTACCCCCTTAGAATTATCGTTATAATAACAAATTAGAGGCAAAGAAAAAACTTGAGATTTATTAATGAACAAGTATTGTTATTATTAAATTAATGGGATAGTTTAAAAATAAATACTGTGAGTTTGCGTTTACGTTAATTGCGATGAATTATGTGAAAAATCGAAAATCGAATTAATTCGTATAAAATTATTTTATTTTATAAGTAACTAATATTTTTCCATTTCTCATGTGATACTTTTATAAACGTTTGTTTAAATATATAATTTTATACGAAATAGATTGAACTTGTGAAAATCATGTAATCGAAAATTTCATTTTATTATTTAAAAAAAAAAACCAGCCGAGCAAAAACGAACCAAATAGTCACTTCTGTAGATAATATAAAAATTTACAAGTTTAAAAAATGATATATCTATAATTAATTAAATTAATTGTCATATTTAACGCGATCGATAAATATTCGCGTCGCTTTTGTACTCGTTATAAATAAATAATTAGAAAAAAAAAGGAAAAAAATTAAGAGAGAAAAAGAAGTATAAATATATTAATCTATTACTCCCAATGGTAGTGATACGTATTGTTATTCAAATTGTTTTTATAATATTTTCTGTGAATTATCAAGTTTTTGTAGCAAGCTTGAAAAATGTGACTGACTAAAAAGTTCGAAAAAATGTTCGGCTTATCTATCGAAAACGTTAGATGTATTCTGATCTAACGAATTTCCATGTAAAAAAGAAAAAGAAACCAGGAAAAACCTACTTAAACTTTACCCGCTCTAAATAATTATTTTTTACGTTGAAGAATGCTTCGTTCTTTATTACGTGAATAATCTCAAGATTATCCTTAAAATTAAAAGAAAAAGATACAAAAAAAAAGAGAGAAAAACCAAGAACGCTATTTACGTGTACGTTTTACTGACTGATTGTGAGTATGTATAATACAATAACGACGCAAACAAAAACAAAAAAAAAAAACATTTTATCCAATTTTCAAAGTATTAATTTGTTTGTCACATATAAAAAAGAAAATATTAAAAAAAAAGGAGAAAACAATAAGAAATTATAGCTAAATAATTTTTTTGCCTTAACGCTAAACAATGATAATTCTCTATATGTGCAATAAAATTTTGTTACCAACTACAATTACGATTATAACAAATTTGTAAATAAAGATAAAAACTCTACACAAAATGGATTTACTTCTTGTTTGTTCTTTATAAAATCTTTCTTTTTTTATTTAATTATTGTAATAAAATTATTTATTAATATTATTATTTATTAAAAAAAAATATTAAGTAAAAAATAAATAGACATAAAATTATAGTAATTTTAATATCAAACATATTTTTTGATTCTTACAGTAAGCAGTGAAGTATTTTTTTTAGTATCTACTATATCACACATTGTTTCTAATTTAAAAAAATACTTTTATACATTCCTACCATAAATTGTTAAAATAGAAACATTTCCAATAACCTTTAGTCTCTCTAAAACGATATAAGATCATAAGAATTCCTTAATAATTCTTAAAAAAACCCTAGAAGAAAAAAAAAATTCTTGACGAAACCCTTAATATTCTATTTTCATCCTTAGTACATATCTACAAAAATATTTGAATTTATATTTATTATTGAATTGTTAATAATTATATTTAATTTTTAATGTATAAGAATGTGTGTGTGCCTTCAGAAATGCATTTATATATATATATATATATATATATGATTTATACATATACATTAAAAAGTTTTAAATAGAAGACAATCTCAAACGTTTGTTGTTAAATCCAACGATGATCACCTGTAACAAGAAGAAAACTATATTAATCATAGAATCGAGTCATATAATAGCCTAACATCATATAAGTGGTCCAATTCACAGATGCACTTTTCATTTAAATTCCCTATTTATTTTTATCCAATCTCTATTTACCGTTTGTAAAATAAAATTAAATTTAAACACGTGATTTTATACATTAAAAAATATAATAAATTAAGAAATAGGAAAAATACAAATATTATAATAAGTTTCTTATAAAAAAATATCCATTAATTATATTATAAGATGCTTTTAAACTACGTTATATACAAGAGAAAAATTGCAAATTTAATAAAATACGATCACTGTAAAAAAATCTTAAAGACGAAATAAGAAAAAAGAAATGACTAATATTTACTGAACGTAAAATTAACTTCAAAATTTAATAATACGAGAATTTTAATATTTTTGACTAACTAACTAAAAACTTATGCATCTTTTGGACGATATGGCACACAAATTTGGTGTGCCAAGGAGATGGAATGATCCATCATCTCCAATTACAATTACAAATTAATGACGAGCAAAAAAATATTAAAATAGAATATAAAATATGACTAAAGAGCTATTTTCGAAAAATTCGAACTTATTGTTGAACCTTTTGAAAATAACTCAATAGTTCAATAGTAGTTGCCCTCTTCAGCCACAATTAAGTGGGGGCCTCTTCGGCATTAGCCTCTTCGGCATTTAGCCTCTTCTTTCTTCATACCTGAAAACTGCATTGGACATTTTCAACGTGCAAGAAAGATAAGATATCTCATATCTTTTTTTGCAAATTAACTTTTATTTCGTTTATGATTCTAATATGGAATTATGAAAAAATTAATTTATATTTAATGTTAATTATATTCAAGCTCGTATAACCATGGATGAACTTAGAGTTCATTGCATAATATTACACGAGCACATTTAATCTAACGTCCAAGCAGATAATTTCCCTCGATGACCTAATAACACATCGCACTTTTAATATCAAATAACAAAATTCAATTGAAATTAAATAATGCAACAAATGTAATGCATTTTCTTGCAATATTTTCATTTCATTCATTTGTTATATTGAACTATATCAAATATTTTTCATTATAAGAGAAAATCGCTATTGTGCGAAGTGCTAATCACATAATACTTAAAACTAAGTATCAAATTCATCAAAGTATTTGCGAATTTGTTCGACTTTATCTCGTTCGAGATAGAATCGAAATAGAACTGAGTCTTTCAAATCGTTGCAAATTCCTTTGAATTTCATGATACATAATAAAAATTACAGAAGAGTTACAAAATAAATTTACAAAGGAAGCATAATGGAATGAATAAAAAAAAAAATTTTTGTAACAATTCTGTATAAACCAGGAGGCGGAATTTCCACTCCGGAGTGGAAGCAAGCCTAGTGTCCATCCTGGATCCTACCTACTTAAAATTAAAGTTTTCACATTCGCTCAGAGAAATATGCTACCTGCCTGCCAATTACCCATATTTAAAAAGAGCAAATACACATACGTACCCACCCACCCACTCCACGATTCTCTCACATACCACCAGGGTGCAAAAGCCTAAACTAGAGAGCATGCCCCGGGGCACCTCCGACACCCTAGTTCAAACGCGTATTTTCTAAACTTATGGGAGTACGTACCAATGCTGTAATCGTCTGCCAAGGCTAGTGATTATTGCAATAATGACTAAAGCAAAAATACTGGTACATACTAGTATATATGCATACTAGTAATATACAAGTATATCAAAGTTTCCACAAATAAATGCGGTAACTCTACTATTCGAAACGATTTTATATATTACAAAAAAAAAAATAAGAAAAATTTTATATAAATAGAAAAATACAACCATATGTATTTTTGATATCACACCTAACTCTAGGTAGTATCACTAAGTAGTATTCTAAGTGATAAATAATGCATTAATTAAATACTATCGCGAAACGATGTACAAAACACTACCTAATACGCACACACAGGTGTAAAGTACATCGTGCAATCACTAGCACAATGACAGCCGCCAATAGGGGAAAAACTTAAAACTATACCTATACTAACCGTTTCTCACCCATACGAGTAGCACCTGGGCACACGTATAGATGAGAACGCAGAAAGTATAGGGGGGAGAAACGGGAGATTAGTACATTAAAAGCTGAAAATCCTGATCTAAAAAAAATGATTAAAAACACATATATACAGAACATATAAATACATTTTTATAAAAATTCACCTAAGCGGCTAAGGACTCTACAATTTATTTGATAAAAAATATCTTTTAATATCTTTTAATATATTTTAAAACCTCGGACGACTCCTTTCATTAAGTTGGCTGTTCTAATAAAAGAACTGGGCTTTGAGCCACCACTTAACTGCTAGAATCTATCCGTCGCGAATGAGTTTGTTTTCTTGCTCATTTATTTGTAATATCGAAGTATCGATATATCAAAATTAATCGCGATTAGATAAACTAAGCACAAAGCAATGCATGTAAGACATTTATTACATGCTTTTCTGGACGAAAACAAGTAAATTAATGCTCGGTTACGCCACTACTAACCACGAACAAAATACGTAATAAAAAAGAAAGTGCATTAATCTATTGCATTATTAATTAAATGAATTTTACCGGTGAGACAAGAAAACCTATCCTGAACTAATAAAACATACAATACAATACAATATAATATACATTTTTCATGAGTAATTCCTAGAAAGGAATTACTCATGTGCTCGTCACTAATTTATTTAAATAATTACAACCAGTAACTCGTGCCGATTAGGACCTTTCATCCTCGACATGATTGAGCACCGGAGGGACTTTAAATTTTAACTCACGGCATAAGAAGTTCTACGATGGCTCCAAAACACTCCTACTTCGCAGCAAGTATTGTAGAATGCGAGTATCGAAGATCCATCGAAGATCCACCGAAGATCCATCGAAGATCCATCGAAGATCCATCGAAGATCCATCGAAGATCCATCGAAGATCCATCGAAGATCCATCGAAGAATTCATTCCACATCTTTGATAAGGTAGAAAGTCCGCCGTCATATCTGTAAAATAAAATAGAACAAACGATAAGTTATTTGCAATATAATCCAAAATCATATAAAATAAAATCGAATAAAATGTAAATAAAAATAGATACTTACAATGCATTCCAATGGGATGAAATTCAATTGCACCATGGCGATGCACCTCGCGTGAATCTAAAAACGCGGTATAAACGAAAATAAGAAACTATAGATGAGTTTCTTATCGCGAAACCGAAATTTTATTATACGACGAACAACACTGATTCTAATTCGCGTTTGATTTTAATTTGTTTTACGCCCGATCACTGATTCTACACAACTAATTCAAAGACTGCTTTGCACACAGTCAATGCAAGTAGAAAAATCTTCATTGATGCACTGATTCTAATACGCGAACAGTCTGTGCGACTGTTTTAAAATAAAAATACAACTTTTGTCGAACAAAATCTAATGTAATTACTGCTTTGGTCGCAGTTAATTTAATATGAAAAATTTCTAATACAATCGCGTAACACGAACGAATTGAAATGAGCGAACGAACGTGCTTCTAATCCGTGATTTTAATTATATTCAATCGATACAACACTCCCGTATATTGCTTCGCGCACGATTGCAATCTGAAACAGAAATAAAAAACAATACTATTAATATCATTACTATTACTGAAAACAATTAAAATGTTTGTTGAATTATTAAATACAAAAATATACTCACTTTTTATCTCCATCGATGAATGCACGATGGGTCTCCTACCCTTAGGATGACGATGACAATGCACTAACACTGATTCTACAACTGCATTACATGCAGTTAATTCAATTAACACTAGATTTATGGACTAACAATAAACCAATTTGACTCATATCAAATTTCTTTGCTACATATGCTACATATATATAAAATTTTAATATTATCTTTTTAAAATATACGTTGATTTTTAATACCATAATGAAATATATGTAAATATTAATTCCTCCCCTCTATCCATTTCTTCATGCAAACAATTTTTGTAAGTTTTTAAAAAATAGTAAATGAAACAATAATGAAAAAATCTAGTGTTAAACGAATTTCCAAATGAATTTAATTAATAAATTGTAACACTATTCCAACGATGATCTGAAACAAAAATAAAAACAAGATTATATAGACCATTGATATAAAAACATTATTATAATTATTGAGAAAAAGTTTAATATAAAAATTGACTTACGTTTATTCTTCAGTGATGAATGCACGATGGGTATCCTACCCTTAGGATGACGATGAGCACACGTTTAAACCGAGTAAAAGAAACTTACGGAGTTTCTTAACCGAGCAAACGAAACTTTTACATACGGCGTACAACACTGACTTTACTTTCCGATTCTTTTATATTTTATTTTATCGATGCAACACACGAGTACTTCATTGCCTACGCGCTCGATTGCAATGATGTTCTGAAACAAAAAAGAAAAAGAACAATTAATATCATCGTTATTATAAAAAATCCATTAAAGTTATCATAGAAGTGTTTGATAGAAAAATATACTTACTTTTAGTCTTCATTGATGACTGCAGGATGGGTATCCTACCCTTAGGATGAGGATGACGATGATAAAATAAAATAAAGAAAAACTCTGAAAAGCTGAAACATACTAAAAATTATATTACATACAATTAAATATTACAATATTTCCTGAAATCATTCCTGAAGGCATAGCACACTTTAAAATATATATATATATATATATTGTATATAAAAGTATTCTAAAATAAAGAATCAATGTTAGATATAAAAAGTTGTCTAATCAGCAGTTGTCGAATGTTGTAATTAGATAATGTTATAAAGAAAATCAATAAATAGTTTAATACGTCACGTTCGTTAGATCTTTACTCGTTGAAGGACGGAAGGGGAATGGAGATCTCTCTGCGTATATCTCGTAGAGGTGTCTAACGTTCGGTGCTTGGCTGTTTACGTTTTGTTTTCGGTTGTCTTTCTTCTGTTTTCACCTCGAGAAATTTCTACAAATATACATACACATTCATAGTTGCTTGTAGGTGAATGTTTTGTTTTCTTTTTTTCTCTCTCTCTCTCTCTCTCACTCTCGTTCTCACTCTTTCTGTACATTTCTATATAGCTTAAAAAAAGAATAACGCTTACCTCGATGAATATGAAGATAAAAAAAGAGTAAACACAACTGAGTAGACTGAGTATACGTATTCCTGTTGGACTTTCCTAATGCACAGTAACCTAAAAAAGGAAAAAAAAGATTACATTAGTATAACATAAAGAAAATCAAATATATGAGTGTATGTGTACGAGCGGTTAACCTATACTTATGCATATATGCCTGTATGTGTGTGTATGTGACAGGAATCGAATTTAATAAGAAATACGATCTTTGAATACATAATTATGAAAAATAATTAATTAGAGCATCATTAGAGATGGTAGTAAGTATCGATACCATGAAAAAAGCTGGAAATTAGAAGAAATATTGTTAAGTAACATTGGTAAGATTTGGCGGGATATCGAGATATATCGATGTTATATTCTCACAGATTTCTTACGAACTTTTTAATATTTCGTTTTGAAAACACTCACGTATACAAATCTTGCTTATAGCTATCGTTTGATATATAATAGAAAGGTGTAAAATACTTTTCAATTACCTGAATTAAAAGGGATGATGCAATACGCTGGAACATATACAGCTGACAGATTCCAAATATGGCGGTGCCTACGTCACAGTGATCGCCGCTGTGACGTACAGTCCATGCACGTAGTTGTATACGGGGTAGTCACCCGCAAAAAGACATAGCGTCATCTGATGACGTCACGGCTGCTTGATGATTTGCATTTTTTCCATCTATTATAGAAAAATATCAAATAGTTAAAAATAGGATATAGGAACATAAAAATTGTCGAAATATATACTTTATTAATCCTAACAATCAAAAATGATCATTATAAGTCGATATCTATAGAAATTATGCCGTTAAACAAGAAAAATATATATGTAATTGCGTAGAAAAATGCATACCAATGTACATGGAATTTTTTTCTACGCAAATATTCTTTATCCTCGACATTATCGTAATCTTTCGATTATATCATTTGGAAGTCATTTGCTAGAAGAATCTATTAGTATATAGGAAGATTATTTACGTTAGAAAATATTTTTTAATTACCTGAGATTAACGGGACGACGTAGCATCCGTCCGATCTCCAGCACCGACGCCGCGAAAAAGAAAGAGGAATGATCAGCAAAGAGCCCTGATTGGCTGATAATTATTGCAAAAGAAAAAGATGACCAATCAGAAATTCCCAATTACCATATAGAAATGTATTTTACGCACACGTACGTAACTCGCCTTTCTTCATGACCACTCTAGTCAAGCTTGATATGATAATTTATTTATTAAATAAAAAAAATTTATTCTATTTTTCTATTTAAGGTACACGTATCTTGTTAATATTTAAAAAATAACAAAAGAATAAAGACAATATGCACTATAATCCTTATCACACAGAACAGAAAAAAACATACATAATTTATTTATTACAATAATTAAATATCAATTTTATGAATTATTATAATTATTTAAATTTATACCAATTAATAATTATTCTTATCTAATTTATTTTTCTATTAGGTGTATACGTTCCTTGTTAATATTCAAAAAATAACGAGTAAGATAAAGACAATATACACTAAAAACTTAATCACATTGCAACGTTCTGATTTAAACATTCCTTCAATTTTTATGTAATTGTTTAAACTAATATACATTTGTTTTAACATCCCTGTGCAATGATAACTTTGGATAATAAAATTTTCATCCAGAAAAATATCACATTGAAAATTATATTTATATTCAAAGTATGTTAATAAGTATGTAATGTTTAAACCAGTACATGTGTTTTAACAATCTGAATATAAGTAGAGTGTATCAGAATATTTAAAAAATTGTTAAATAATCGATAGGAATGTCTATTGTTGTCTAAAAGCTAGGAATATACGATCTCTGTATCGTTCCCTTCGAAATCCACCGTTTATTAATGAGCTCTTGTCCTCTATGAAAGTACTTTTATTAAACTTGTTTATCTGACTTTCCTAACGTTGCGCATGTCTATAAAGTGAATAAATCCATCTAATCGATAAATTAAGATTATAACGTTATGATTTTCGTATTTTTATCTATTTTAAGTAATTATTTTAGTGCTCTGCGCAGTGATGACTTCGAGGGGTGAATTAGCTGCAATATAAAAAAGTGCATTAGTGCATTAAAATAATTGTTAACGTATACGTAATGTATACGATATGGAAATGAAAAAAAGAAAGTACATTCTCTAAACAATTATACAATCAATATATTAAAAAATGAAAAACAATATACTAAGAAAAATGTGAATTATAAAGTTTACCATTATGATAGAAGAAAGCATTCTCTAAACAATTTATACAACAATATAGTAACACATGAAGAAACAATATACTAAGAAAAAATGTGAATTATTAAAGTTTACCATTATGATAGAAGAAAGCGGGGTTGTGCTCGTTTAAGTATCATAAAAAAATTGCCGGGATTCATTGAAAATCTTTGTAAACTCTTCTATTATGTATGTACTTGATACACAAAACAAAAAAAGCCTAAGTGATGGTGTGCAATTCCAAATCTTCAAATACTTGCAGATCTGAAAATCATAGGATTGTATTAGTACAGTATCAAGCAAACTGAAAGAGTCTCTATATGTATTTGTATGATATTTGTATAAAATGTCACTCACTCTCTTTTTCTCCTTCTTATACTTTGTATACAATCTTCTTTATGTTATAAAAAGAAAAGACATAAACTTATCACAACTGACATCAATATAAAAAAGTAATACAATTAGACTGACAATGAGTATGTGTATTCCTGCTGTATTCTACCAATGTTTGGAAACTAAAAAAAGTATAAAATTACATAGCATTGGTATAATCTAAAGAAAAATTAAATATATAGCGTTTATTATATGTGTAACACGTTCCTTGTTGATATTCACAAAATAGTGTGTAGAATAAAGACAATATCCACTAAAAACTTTATCACATTGCACCGAAAACACAATGTTAGAGATATGAAAACCACGTTATAAAAATCTGAAAAACAAATGACATAAGCAATATAGCCATCCTTAAAGAATTAAAATAAACTGACAGAAAAACAATTGACATCTCTCATGCCAACTATGAATGTATAAATTCCCATATTGTGTTATGATAAGAAAAAATTCTGTTATTTTAATTCTTAGAGGATGGCTATTAGGCTTTATGTCATTGATTTAAAATATCTGCAACGTTGTTTCTTTTCTATTATGTGTTTTTTCTGAGCGGTTTTTAGTGTATAACCTCTTTATTTTATTCCTTATTTTTAAATATATAAAGGAACGTGTCACCTAATAGGAAAATAAATTATTTCTGATTAAATAAAAAATTGAATTTGTGTGTGTTTTCTGTGCAATGTGACAAAGTTTTTAGTGTATAATGTCTTTATTCTACATATAAGTTTTTTAAATATTAACAAGGATAACTTGCTTTACTAATACACTCCTATGATTTTCCGATCTGCAGTTTTGAAGATTTGGAATTGCACCACCATCAATTCGGCTTTCTAATTGTTTTTGTGTATCAAGTACATACATAATAGAAGAGTTACAAGATTTTTAACAATGAATCCAGGCAATTTTTTTATGATACTTATAAACGAGCAAACCACCCAGCTTTCTTCTCTCATAATGGTAAACTTTAATAATTCACATTTTTTCTTAGTATATTGTTTATTCATTGTTTAAATATATTGATTGTATAATTGTTTAGAGAATGTACTTTTTTTTTTCATTTACATATTCGTATACATTACGTTACGTTAAAACAATTATTTTAATGCACTAATGCACTTTCTTATATTGCAGCTAAATTTCACCCTCGACGTCATCACTGCGCAGGGAGCACTAAAATAATTACTTAAAATAGATAAAAATACGAAAATCATAACGTTATAATCTTAAATTTACGATTCGATGTAGAGGACAAGAGCTCATTCAACGGTGGATATTTCAACGGTGGATTTCGAATGGGAACTACATAGATCGTATATTCCTAGCTTTTAGACACACAATAGACATTCCCTATCGATTATTTAACAATTTTTTAAATATTCTGATACCATCACCTTATATTTCAGATTGTTAAAACACATATGTACTGGTTTAAACATTACCTACTTATTAACATACTTTGAATATAAATAATTTTAATGTGATATTTTTGGATGAAAATTTTATTATCCAAAGTTTCATTGCCAGGGATGTTAAAACAAATGTATATTAGTTTAAACAATTACATAAAAATTGAAGGAATGTTTAAATCAGAACGTTGCAATGTGATTAAGTTTTTAGTGTATATTGTCTTTATCTTACTCGTTATTTTTTGAATATTACACAAGGAACGTTACACCTAATAGAAAATAAACTTATAACGAATAATTATTAATTGGTATTATAATTATACTAAATTATAATAATTCATAAAATTGATATTTCATTATTGTATAAATAAATATGTCGTTTTTCTGTTCTGTTGTGATAATATTTGTCATATTGTCTTTATTTCTTTTTGTTATTTTTTAAAATTAACAAGATACGTGTACCTTAAATAGAAAAATAGAATAAATTTTTATTATTTAATAAATAAATATCATATCGCTTGACTAGAGTGGTCATGAAGAAAGGCGAGTTACGTACGTGTGCGTAAAATACATTTCTATATGGTAATTGGGAATTTCTGATTGGTCATCTTTTTCTTTTGCAATAATTATCAGCCAATCAGGGCTCTTGCTGATCATTCCTCTTTCTTTTCGCGGCGTCGTGTGCTGCGAGTCGGACGGCATGCTACGTCGTCCCGTTAATCTCAGGTAATTAAAAAATATTTTCTAACGTAAATAATCTTCCTATATACTAATAGATTCTTCTAGCAAATGACTTCCAAATGATATAATCGAAAGATTACGATAATGTCGAGGATAAAGAATATTTGCGTTAGAAAAAATTCCATGTACATTGGTCTGCATTTTTCTACGCAATACATATATATATTTTTCTTGTTAACGGCATAATTTCTATAGATATCGACTTATAATGATCATTTTGATTGTTAGGATTAATAAAGTATATATTCGACAATTTTTATGTTCCTATATCCCTCTTTTAACTATTTTGATATTTTTCTATAATAGATGGAAAACATGCAAATCATCAAGCAGCCGTGACGTCCATCAGATGACGCTATGTCTTTTTGCGGGTGACTACCCCGTATACAACTACGTGCATGGACTGTACGTCACAGCGGCGATCACGTGTGACGTAGGCACCGCCATATGGAATCTGTCAGCTGTATATGTTCCCAGCGTTGCATCATCCCTTTAATTCAGGTAATTGAAAAGTATTTTACACCTTTTATTATATATCAAACGATAGCTATAAGCAAGATTGTATACGTGAGTGTTTTCAAAACGAAATATTAAAAAGTTCGTAAGAAATCTGTGAGAATATAAACATCGATAATCCGATCTCCCGCCAAATCTCACCAATGTTACTTAACAATATTTCTTCTAATTTCCAGCTTTTTTCATGGTATCGATACTTACTACCATCTCTAATGATGCTCTAATTAATTATTTTTCATAATTATTGTATTCAAAGATCGTATTTCTTATTAAATTCGATTCCTGTCACATACACACACATACAGGCATATATGCATAAGTAGGTTAACCGCTCGTTAACATACACTCATATATTTGATTTTCTTTATGTTATACTAATGTAATCTTTTTTTTCCTTTTTTAGGTTACTGTGCATTAGGAAAGTCCACAGGAATACGTATACTCAGTCTACTCAGTTGTGTTTACTCTCTTTTTTATCTTCATATTCATCGAGGTAAGCGTTATTCTTTTTTTAAGCTATATAGAAATGTACAGAAAGAGTGAGAACGAGAGTGAGAGAGAGAGAGAGAGAAAAAAAGAAAACAAAACATTCACCTACAAGCAACTATGAATGTGTATGTATTTGTAGAACTTCTCGAGCGTGAACAGAAGAAAGACAAACCGAACAACCAAACGTAAACAGCCAAGCACCGAACGTTAGCACCTCTACGAGATATACGCAGAGAGATCTCCATTCCCCTTCCGTCTTGTTTCAAACGGTAAAGATCTAACGAACGTGACGTATTAAACTATTTATTGATTTTCTTTATAACATTATCTAATTACAACATTCGACAACTGCTTGATTAGACAACTTTATATCTAACATTGATCGGTTCTTTAAATACTTTAATACAATAATTATAATATATTTAAAGTGTGCTATGCCTTCGGAATGATTTCAGGAAATATTGTAATATTAATTTATGTGTATCATTTATATAATTTTTAGTTTTATAGGGCTTTTCACGGAGTTTTTCTTTTATTTTATTTTATTTCATCGTCCTCCTAAGGGTAGCGATACCCATCCTGCCAGTCATCAATGAAGACTAAAGTAAGTATATTTTCTATCAAACTTCTATGATAACTTTAATGGATTTTTAATAACGATGATATTAATTGTTCTTTTTCTTTTTTTGTTTCAGAACATCATTGCAATCGAGCGCGTGGCAATGAAGTACTCGGGTGTTGCATCGATAAAATAAAATATAAAAGAATCGGAAAGTAAAGTCAGTGTGTACGCCGTATGTAAAAGTTTCGTTGCTCGGTTAAGAAACTCCGTAAGTTTCTTTTATTCGGTTTAAACGTGGTGCTCATCGTCACTAAGGTAGGATACCCATCGTGCATTCATCACTGAAGAATAAACGTAAGTCAATTTTTATATTAAACTTTTCTCAATAATTATAATAATGTTTTTATATCAATGGTCTATAATCTTGTTTTTATTTTTGTTTCAGATCATCGTTGGAATAGTGTTTACAATTATTAATTAAATTCATTTGGAAATTTCGTTTAACACTAGATTTTTTCATTATTGTTTCATTATTTTTTAAAACTTACAAAAATTGTTTTGCATGAAGAAAGGGTAGAGGGGAGGAATTAATATTTACATATATTTCATTATGGTATTAAAAATCATACGTATATTTTAAAAAAAGATAATATTAAAATTTTATATATATGTAGCATATGTAGCAAAGAAATTTGATGAATCAAATTGGTTTTTGTTAGTCCCATTACAACTCGTGTTAATTGAATTAACTGCATGTAATGCAGTTGTTTAGAATCAGTGTTAGTGATCTGTCATCGTCATCCTAAGGGTAGGAGACCCATCGTGCATTCATCGATGGGAGATAAAAGTGAGTATATTTTTGTATTTAATAATTCAACAAACATTTTAATTGTTTTCAGTAATAGTACTGATTTAATAGTATGTTTTTATTTCGTTTCAGATTGCAATCGTGCGCGAAGCAATCTACGGAGTGTTGTATCGATTGAAATATAATTAAAATCACGGAGTGTTGTATCGATTGAATATATTAAAATCACGATTAGAGCACGTTCGTTCGCTATTTTCAATTCGTTTCGTGTTACGCGATTGTATTAGAAATTTTCCTATTAAATTAACTGCGACCAAAGCAGTATTACATTAGATTTTGTTCGACAAAAGTTGTATTTTATTTTAAACAGTCGCACAGACTGTTCGCGTATTAGAATCAGTGCATCAATGAAGATTTTTCTACTTGCATTGACTGTGTGCAAAGCAGTCTTTGAATTAGTTGTGTAGAATCAGTGATCGGGCGTAAAACAAATTAAAATCAAACGCGAATTAGAATCAGTGTTGTTCGTCGTATAATAAAATTTCGGTTTCGCGATAAGAAACTCATATCGTTTCTATTTTCGTTTATACCGCGTTTTTAGATTCACGCGAGGTGCATCGCCATGGTGCAATTGAATTTCATCCCATTGAAATGCATTGTAAGATATCTTTTTATTTACATTTTATCGATTTTATTTTATATGATTTGGATTATATTGCAATAACTTATCGTTTGTTCTCTTTTATTTACAGATATGACGGCGGACTTTCTACCTTATCAAAGATGTGGAATGAATTCTTCGATGGATCTTCGATGGATCTTCGATGGATCTTCGAGGATCTTCGATGGATCTTCGATGGATCTTCGATGGATCTTCGGTGGATCTTCGATGGATCTTCGATACTCGCATTCTACAATACTTGCTGCGAAGTAGGAGTGTTTTGGAGCCATCGTAGAACTTCTTATGCCGTGAGTTAAAATTTAAAGTCCCTCCGGTGCTCAATCATGTCGAGGATGAAAGGTCCTAATCGGCACGAGTTACTGGTTGTAATTATTTAAATAAATTAGTGACGAGCACATGAGTAATTCCTTCTGGAATTACTCATGAAAAATGTATATTTATATTGTATTGTATGTTATGTTTTATTAGTTCAGGATAGGTTTTCTTGTCTCACCGGAAAATTCATTTAATTATAATGCAATAGATTAATGCACTTTCTTTTTTATTACGTTTGTTCGTGTTAGTAGTGGCGTAACCGAGCATTAATTTACTCGTTTTCGTCCAGAAAGCATGTAATAAATGTCTTACATGCATTGCTTCGCTTAGTTATCTAATCGCGATTAATTTGATATTCGATACTTCGATATACAAAAATGAGCAAGAAAAACAAACCTCATTCGCGACGGATAGATTCTAGCAGTTAAGTGGTGGCTCAAAGCCCAGTTCTTTATTAGACAGCCAACTTAATGAAAGGAGTCGTCCGAGGTTTTAAAATATATTACGTCCTTAGCCGCTTAGATGAATTTTTATAAAAATGTATTTATATGTTCTGTACTATGTTGTTTTTAATCATTTTTTTAGATCAGGATTTTCAGCTTTTAATGTACTAATCTCCCGTTTCTCCCCCCTATACTTTCTGCGTTCTCATCTATACGTGTGCCCAGGTGCTACTCGTATGGGTGAGAAACGGTTTAGTATAGGTATAGTTTAGTTTTTCCCCTATTGGCGGCTGTCATTGTTGCTCTAGTGATTGCACGATGTACTTTACACCTGTGTGTGCGTATTAGGTAGTGTTTTGTACATCGTTTCGCGATAGGTTATTTAATTAATGCATTTTATCACTTAGAATACTACTTGATACTACCTAGAGTTAGGTGTGATATCAAAATACATATGGTTGTATTTTTCTATTTATATAAAATTTCTATTTTTTTTTTTGTTTTAATATAAAAATCGTTTCGATAGAGTTACCGCATTATTTGGAAACTTTGATATACTTGTTATTACTAGTATGCATATATACTAGTATGTACCAGTATTTTTGCTTTAGTCATTATTGCAATAATCACTAGCCTTGGCAGACGATTACAGCATTGGTACGTACTCCCATAAGTTTAGAAAATACGCGTTTGAACTAGGGTGTCGGAGGTGCCCCGGGGCATGCTCTCTAGTTTAGGCTTTTGCACCCTGGTGGTATGTGAGAGAATCGTGGAGTGGGTGGGTGGGTACGTATGTGTATTGCTCTTTTTAAATATGGGTTTGGCAGGCAGGTAGCATATTTCTCTTGAGCGAATGTGAAAACTTTAATTTTAAGTAGGTAGGATCCAGGATGGACACTAGGCTTGCTTCCACTCCGGAGTGGAATTCCGCCTCCTGGTTTATACAGAATTGTTACAAAAATTTTTTTTTTATTCATTCCATTATGCTTCCTTTGTAAATTATTTTGTAACTCTTCTGTAATTTTTATTATGTATCATGAGATTCAAAGGAATTTGCAACGATTTGAAAGATTCAGTTCTATTTCGATTCTATCTCGAATACGATTCTATCTCGAACGAGATAAAGTCGAACAAATTCGCAAATACTTTGATGTATTTGATACTTAGTTTAAGTATGATGTGATTAGCACTTCGCACAATGCGATTTCTCTTAATAATGAAAAATATTGATATAGTTCCATATAACAATGAATGAAATGAAAATATTGCAAGAAAATGCATTACATTTGTTGCATTATTTAATTTCAATTGAATTTGTTATTTGATATTAAAGTGCGATGTGTTATAGGTGGAAATTATCTGCTTGGACGTTAGATTAAATGTGCTCGTGTAATATTATGCAATAACTCAAATATAATTAATTTTTTCATAATTCCATATTAGAATCATAAACGAAATAAAAGTTAATTTGCAAAAAAAGATATATCTTATCTTTCTTGCACGTTGAAAATGTCCAATGCAGTTTTCAGGTATGAAGAAAGAAGAGGCTAAATGCCGAAGAGGCTAATGCCGAAGAGGCCCCCACTTATTGTGGCTGAAGAGGGCAACTACTATGAACTATTGAGTTATTTTCAAAAGGTCAACAATAAGTTCGAATTTTTCGAAAATAGCTCTTTAGTCATATTTATATTACTATTTTAATATTTTTTTGCTCGTCATTAATTTGTAATTGTAATTGGAGATGATGGATCATTCCATCTCCTTGGCACACAAATTTGGTGTGCCATATCGTCCAAAGATGCATAAGTTTTTAGTTAGTTAGTCAAAAATATTAAAATTCTCGTATTATTAAATTTTGAAGTTAATTAACGTTCAGTAAATATTAGTCATTTCTTTTTTCTTATTCGTCTTTAAGATTTTTTTACAGTGATCGTATTTTATTAAATTTGCAATTTTTCTCTTTTTATATAACGTAGTTTAAAAGCATCTTATAATATAATTAATGGATATTTTTTTTATAAGAAACTTATTATAATTTGTATTTTTCCTATTTCTTAATCATTATATTTTTAATATATAAAATCACGTGTTTAAATTTAATTTTATTTTACAAACGGTAAATAGAGATTGGATAAAAATAAATAGGGAATTAAATGAAAAGTGCATCTGTGAATGGACCACTTATAGATGTTAGGCTATTAATTTTATTTTACAAACGGTAAATAGAGATTGGATAAAAATAATCGGGAATTTAAATGAAAAGTGCATCTGTGAATTGGACCACTTATGATGTTAGGCTATATATGACTCGATTCTATGATTAATATAGTTTTCTTCTTGTTACAGTGTGATCATCGTTGGATTTAACAACAAACGCTTGAGAATGTTCTTCTATTCAAAAACTTTTGATATATGTATAAATCATATATATATAAATGCATTTGACGGCACACACACATGCTTATACATTAAAAATTAATATAATTATTAACAATTCAATATAAATAAATTCAAATATTTTTGTAGATATGTACTAAGGATGAAAATAGACTATTAAGGGTTTCGTCAAGAATTTTTTTTTGTCGGATATTATTAGGAGTATTACTTATTTATTAAAAAATGTATTTTGTCTTCTACATTTTATAATAATAATACTTTTTTACTCTTTTTCTTACTATATTTTACTATAATTATTGCTGAATTATTAACGAATACTATTATACACCGTCGCGAAAGAAAATGCCTTTTGCATTATCTATAAAGAAAGACAGAAAAAAGAAATTTCTTGTTAGCATAATGCATTAAATCAATAATTTATTTTCTACTTACGCCAGCAAAGATTTCATACGACGACACGAACATATTTCCGATTAATAGCATGCATGGCTTAGCAGTTTTTAATATCATAAATATTAGCATTTTTTGAACTTTTATAGAAAGGATATAGAACGGAATGTTGCATCTGAAAAAAAATATGATATTTTTTATAAAATGCAGTTGATAGCTTATTTGAAAATTAGGTTTAAAATTCGGTTGAACACTAAATTTTCTACATAATTAAAATACATGATGACCTGTTTTAATAAACATTTTTAGTTAAAATTTTATGTTTTATTCTTTTTTTATAGTTTTATTATTATTCTTTTTTTATTTTATTTATGTGATCAATTATATAAATTGTTATTGTTTTACATTTATTTAAACAGTAAAAACTTTTGAAGACTATTTGTATAAAAATTTTTATTGTAAATTTCATTGCGTGGTTTTTTTATATTTTGATACATTTAATTAATTTTATCGTTTTTCTTTTTTTTTCTCTTTTCTACTACTAATATTGAATATTGTATTGAATGTCATATATATTCGTATAAGTTATTACTAAAAAAAAAAGTCATAGTATTTAAAAAATCATACAATTCTTCGTAAGTTGCAAGACTATGATTTATAAGCGTTTGTCCAAAATAACAAATAATATATATAGTAAATATACCGCTACCAAAAGATATGCTACACTCGATGAATAGATCATATTCTAATATCTAATTAAAATGCTTATTAGAAACAAAATTACTTACATGCAAAAATATTGTCGCTATGAGTAGCACTGAGAGGAACAGCAAGAGTAAGTGAAGTTCCTTCGAAAAAGAATTAAACAAATAAATAAACCTTAAACAAAAACAATATATCAAATTGATGAAAACGCAAATTACATATTATAAATCAATTTTTAAAACTAATTAGTCCGATAATATTAAAAATTAATTCAAACTAACTTGGTAATTCTTATATAATGGTTAATTACATCGACAATCCAATCAAATTCATCCCAAATGTTATCATTGTGCCAAGCTTTTTGATTAGTTTTCTGTTGTTCTTGAAATGGTTTACATATTTTGTATCTATAATAAGTAAAATGATGCTTAATTACATAATAAAAATAAAGGAAGCAAACAAATTATAAAAATAACATTACCTTAAAATACTTAGTTGACAACAAGCATGTTGTATCCAATTCAAAAACATTGAAATATGCAAAGTTCCTACGGCTAAAACGACATAGCATGCTATTATCTGATAAATAAGCAAACTGTAATACAATGTCCCTGGATGTGAAACATTATTGATAGGAAATGGTAAACTTAAGTTAACATTTTTAAATGAACTTATGTGATATAAGATATCATTTAAGAAACATGGTGTTACAATTACAATAAAATAGAGATTGGAGAAAACTAAAACAAACAAACACACTATGTAATTGTAATGCTGAATCTTCGATGTCTTAGCATTAATTTTAACTTACTAAGAAGAAAGTATACATATTTTTTTGTTTCTTTCATATATTTTTCAGTAATATTGATTTCATCCTCATCAGTTAGCTGTTCCTGATCTATCTTAAAATGAGCATAAGTTTGCCTTATCTAAAAAAAAATGTTCTTCTTTATGTAATGTTTGTTTTTTCATTTAAAGAATTTAATTCAGTTCAGAACAAACAATACAAACTAGTGTGAATTTGAAGTATGTGCTACTGTAGATAATCAGGTAACATAACATTGTTACTAATTGTTGCAGCTCTTTTACAACTAATCCCAATGTGACATCTGACACTGTTAGTTGATAAAACTGAAGTAAAAAAATTCTTTAAAAGTTTCTTTGTCATTACGTATAATAATTGTACGATTTAATTATAATAATGTCTTATACATTAAATAAAAAATATTTTTACCTGGTGTGCAATCATTGGACATACGTAAACAGTAACAGTAAAAAATAATAAAAATTGTTCATTTAAGCTTTGATAAGGTCGTAAGCCTAAAATCAATTGAACTATTCGGTTTGAAAAAAAAAAGTGTTGTTCGAAGTAATTCCGACCATTCGAAGACATTGTTAAACAACTTACACTGTTTCCAGTGAACTAAAAAACAAATTTCTTGGTTTTACTTTATTATGCATTAAAATTACTCCTTACTTTGTAGCAGTGCTTGGTAAAATAATAATATGAAAATAGTATCATAATAATCGGATCAATAGAATCTAACGTTAAAATTTCTCACCCCTATAAAACATTATGAGTGTAATTATTTGTAATACGTCTAATACTTCAGTATGAAAACAGGTGTTTGTTCTCAACGAATTAAAGAATAGAGTCGTACCTTTCAGTTTTCAAGATGAAAGACATGCGCAGAAGGGTTTATCGATTGCAACCCTTTTCAGTTGCTGTCTGACAATGGTATAAGACTCTTGTATTGGAATGAGCTGCTCTTATTGTAACAAAATAATAGTTGAACTAATTAGTGATGTATCATACATTCTAGTTTATCGACTACGATGTTAATAAGATGTTTTATAATACTGAAAATGTGATCTACATCTTCTGAGATAAAGTGCAATGAATTTTTAATATATTGTCATAACTTTTTTAAAGTGAAAATAAACAATATTAGGAAAAGAGAAAATAATGTAATTTGAATACACAAAGTAAGCTTCAACAATCTAACAAGTTGGTTTAATTGAAAGTAGTAAGTACATTTAGCTACTCGTGGAAGAAATAATTCTTACGATTTATAGAAATAGAATTCTAAGTTTTTTTTTTTTTTTTAAATGTATTTGAGTTAACGGACATTGTAATACATCGTGGCAAAAGAAAAAGCTTTTTGTATCAACTAAAATAAAATATTTGTGGTTAGCATAAATAATATTGTACTTAGATTATTCTATATGATTGGTCTGGTAATTATGACAATGAATGCAATTAAAAAATTGAAAGAAAAAAATATTGTTATTAGTCTTTTTTATATTGCAATTATTTATAATATAAAATAATATGTGAAATAAATTTTTTGACTTGATCCATTGTCATAATTAATAGCACATTTGCATTGTACTTACTCCAGAAAAAACTTGGTGAGAAGAGGCAAATAAATTTCCGATCGAAAGTTCGCATGGTCTAAGACTTCTTGCTATCATGAATACCAACAACTTTCGAGTTTTTATGGATAATTTGTAGAAAGGAATTTGACGGCTGCAACAGAGTATTTTTCATTACTGTGCATAGCAATATAACATAACTTTATCAATTAAATAACTCTTTAAATAGGGTTTGCAAATACTGTATCTGGTGCTTTCGTATAAATTATTTAAGATCAATGAAAGAATGAGAAAGAAATAAAATTTTGTAAAATATTAAAAATCTTACAATTCATCGAAAATTGCAATATTATGATCTATAAGCCTTTGACCTACATAAAAATTAATGTATGTCATAATTATAGAATTACCAATGTAGCAATTTCTTTCGATTAGTTTGCTCGTATCGCTTATTTTTTCAGAAAATTGAAGTAACTGAAAATAAATAAATATATTAAAAAGTATAATAAATTATATGTTCTTTTGTTATTTCAAATTTTTTTAAATAAACTTGCAAAGAACGATAATTATTTTAGTTTAATTTAAAAAGACAAATTTTATTTTATTTTTATAAAGAAAAAAAGATTTCATAGTAAAGATAGATAGATAATAAAACTTTAATTAAACAGTACCACATTCGTGCAAAAAAATTATTATAACAAGAAGATAAAAAAATTTCATTATTTTCATATATTTCACTAATTTTAAACGTATTACTTACGAAAATAAAACCAAAAACTATTAGAAACATCATAAGGCTAATTATAATTAAGTAACCAATTTTTGAACAACTGTTAATCAACTCGACAAATCTTATAAACAGAAAAAATAAATAAATTACTATAAATAATAAAAACACTACGAGATGTATATCAGATTTTGTATATTTTTAATATGTTCATTTAAAAAATGATTCCGAACTAACTCTGTTACTCTGGTATAACGTTTAATTATGTCAACGACCCAATCGAATTCATTCTCAAGTTTTTCATTCCACCCAATCGTTTTATTAGATCTTTTATTTTTTTGGAATGGTTCATTTATTTTCCATCTGGAATAAGTATGTTAAAAGAAAACATTCAATCGCATAATAATATTTTGTTGTTTGTAAGATAATTGTGTACCTTATAATACTTAATTGACAGCATGCGTGTTGTACGAATGATAAATACGATGGAAAGCACACACTGCCTAGTATTAAAAAGATATATACTGCTATAGTTTGATAAATGAATAAACTGTAATACAATATGCCTGGATCTAAAACTTTATTAATGGGAAGTGGTAATGTTAAATGGCCATTTTCTAATGCACCAACGTAATATAAAATAATATTTAATATACAAGGTGCTATTATTCCAACAAAATAAAGATGAAAAATTACTAAAATCAAACAAACATATTTCATATATAAGGATTGCTTTATCATTACTTTTTTTTTATTGATTTATTCATTACATACCCACGAAACAATACGTATATGTCTTAGTTTGTTTATTGTACTCTTCCAAAATATTAAATTCATCCTCATTAGAAAGTTGCTCGTAATCATATTTAATATGTAGAGTTACTGATTGCACCTGAAAAAAAATATTTGTTGTTATCAAATATTTAATTTTTATCTTTAATAGAAAATGTATTTGGTTAGTACAAATAGAAAAATACAAACTTCTACGTTATGAATGTTTATAGAACAGTAAATACATAGAATACATAAAGCAGCAAGCATACTCTGTAGTATATCAAGATATATATCGGATGAGAAGTCTACTATAAAAAGTTGATTAACCTTGAATAAAAAAATGTATTCATAAGAGAATTTTATTTATAATTAAAAATAATCGTATTTATAAAACAAATAATATATTTGTAGGTTGGTTGAAATGTTTTGAGTCTAGCATAGAAATATTTAGTTTCGTGTTAACTTTATTTTATTTAAAAAAAAATAAATAAATAAAAAAGTAATTTGTTTTTGTTTGATGCTTTTCAAAAAATCCTCATATTTACAGTAACTGTAATTGATATAAAATATCGAAATATTTTGACAAATAAAAAACATAGACTATCATAAATCATGCAGAATATTTCCATAAAAGAAACAAGCTACTATCTATTATGCCATTATAAATATATACAAAAATATACAATAATTAAATATAAATATTTAAAAAATAAAAATGTTCTGTGTCGAAAATTATGAAAATAGCACGAAAATGAAATATTTATTCTGAAAAAATAATTAAAAAGGAAACAAAAAGTAATTCAATGCAATCGATTGTAATGATACTTACTGTGATATAAAATTAATTTATTTACCTCATGCACAATCAGTGGTAATAAGAAAACATTTACCGTAATAAATAAAAAAAACTTATTATTGGAGTTATAATATGGTGATATGCCTAATATTAATTGAACTAACGGATTCGAATAAAGGAAATGCTTTTCGAAGTAACTTCGTCCTTTCGAAGACATCTTAAAGTATCTTCTGTTTCCTAGTACGTTAAAACAAAGAATGACGAGACTCACGCTTCTCCTTCATCACGCATTCTAATTGCTCTAAATTACAGCTAATGCATAATTTAAAGATTATTTGATATGAAAATAGTACTATTATGTTTGTATCTCTATAGAATGTTAGGGTAAAAAAGCTCTTATCTTCTATTAAAATATTACTAGCAAATAATTCTTGATACATTGTCAATTTTTTTATTCAATTATAGAAACAGATGGTTGTTTGGAAAAATTAAACGAGGTGGTATATTCCCTACCACTTTTATTTCTGAAGGACATGCGCAGCAGGATCCGTTAACTGCGACCCTTCCTCAGTTATGTTTCGAACGTGGAATGAAACAGGTGCAATATTTGATAAGTAAACCAATAGTGAGGTTTAATCTATTGTAGTGGAAACACTTTTCGGTATAAAAAAATTTTGATTAGGTGTAAATATAGATTGATGTTCGCAAAGATTAAAATAAGGGTACCATTTCTTCTAAAATCTCATTTTGAAAGACTTGCGGAGTTGTATCTTTCAATTTTAATCAGTTTCTAATCGACCACCGCATAGAACACTTGTTGAAAAAAAAGTTGAATGCTTTCGTGTAAAAGTTTCGTTATAACAATGTATTAAATGCATACGACCAAATCTGTAATGCTGTTCTCCATATATTGTTAACTTGTGAACAAGAATTTTGTGTGCAATTTATATAAACTTAGTTTTCCTTATTTTCTTCATTAGGAAATGCTTAATCAACAGCTTAAGAAATTACTACTAGTGAGCTTTTAGAGTCCAAATAGGATTATTAAAACAAAAAGATAATTGAATAAAATTTTATTGGCATTTAGGCATTACTATATAGACAATTGCTACATGCAAGTAATCTATTTTTAATACTACGAATCTGTAGAAAATTTTTTTACATAATCAAATATCTCATTTTGTAAAAAAGTTTTAATAAAACTCAGAGTTAGCGAACATTATAATATACCGTAGCTAATGAGAATGCTTTTTGCATCATCTAAAAGAAAAAAAGTTTTTTCGTTAATACGATTTACCGCATATAGTCGATTATAAATGGCTCTTACTTTAGAAAACACTTCGTGCGATTGTATAAATAAATCCCCGATCGAAAGATGACATGGTTTAATGCATCTTCTTATCATGAAAATTAATAACTTTTGAGTTTTTATAGAAAGAGTGTAGAATGGAACGTTACATCTGAAAGCAAATAAATACTTCTTTAATTTTCTAAATATTTATTATTTTCTAATAGGAATCATTTTAAAAATTAAGTAAGATTTTTTAAGAATTTAGCTTCTGTAAAACAAAATTTTTTTAAAAATCAAAAATTTGTTGGTATTTTTTTTTTATTATTTTTAAAGAAACTTACAATTCCTCAAAAACTTGAGTACTATGATTAATGAGTTCTTGTCCACCGTAAAACATTATATACGTAATTAATATTGATCCAGTAATGTAGATTATATTTTCAAGTAGTTCGCTTTTATTTTGCGATACAGATAACAGCTGAAATATCTAAACAAAAATAATGATATCAGAAATTAAAAGAAATATCTCTTTTGAGTTTTAATTAGGTTCGCATCAATTTATATATTCGTATTTGCAAATTTAAAGTCGTAATTAAAAGAAATGTGTCAAGCATAATAAAATACTGGTAGTTTAATTGTATAAATTTTTAATCTCTTACATTGATTGACAAAAAGCACAAATTATACCGTTCAATTTTTCAAAGAATTTATAAAAAATATTTACGATTTTAATTTTAAAATGAAATTGAAGAAAAAACATAATAACCCTTTTTATCATCATTGTAATAAAAAACCGTACATTAAGAAAATCCAATATGATAAGAAACATCGTCCAGCATAATGCAATTAAGTAGATATCTTTGAAATAAACGTTGGTACGATCAACGAACCTGAAATAAAAGTAAATATCATCAATTTAAAAGAGCTATAGCAAAATTTCTTTTGATTCGCTTACGGTAAAAAACGTAGAACTAACTCGATTATTCTCACGTGACTATTTATTATATCTTTTATCCAATTGAATTCATCGTGAAGTTTATAATTGGTCAAAGTATTTTGAATATGTTCCTTTTTTTTTCGAAATGGTCTACCTATTTTCATTCTAGATTTAATATATCAATGCAAAGCATTTATCGTATTGAGATACCCAGTAACGTTAGAAATAAATATTTTAATAATATTTGTCTTAACACTACAAACCTTATTAAACTAAATTGACACAAAATATGTAGCAATAATATCAATATCGTAGAATAACACATGCTTGCTATAAATATTAATATATACATCGCTATCGTTTGATAGATTAGAAGAATATAAAATACTGGTCCTGAACTTGAAACATTATTAATAGGAAAGGGTAACATCAATTGAACGTTTTCTAATTTTGTAAAGAAGTAAAAGCAAATATTAAAGAAACATGGTGATAACATTACAATATAATATAAATGGAATACCGCTGAAATAATAAGAAAAACTTAATATATTTAAACATATAATGTAAATGTCTTATATGCTTCTGCTTTTTGATACTGAGACTTTTAACGGCTTACCGATTAAACTGTAAGCAATTATTTTACTTCGTCTTTCGTACATTTCTAAAATTTGTAATTCATCATCGACAAACAATTTCTCGTAATCAATTTTAATGTGAACAAAGAAATACTGCATCTGGAATCAAATATTATTCCCCCTAGATATTATAAAATGTTTCTATAAAAAAAATTAAATATAATTGACAAAAAATAATACATACTTGTGTATGGTTGAAAAAGAAACCAATATAAAAACATAGTATGCATAACGCAGTTATCATGTTCTGCAAAACTTTTACAGTTGACTGCAGTGTAACTTCTGACCTTATAAGTTGGTAAACTAAAATCAGATAATTCGAATTGACATACGTAAATAAATTTTGTTTCGAAGTACAATTAACCAATTACAAAGAAAATTATTTCAGTTAAAATTTATTTAATTAGAATCAGCCACAGAAAAAAAGAATAATAATTGAAATAAGAAAATAGAGTGTTTCGTAATATTCACGCATATAAATAACTAAAAAATTTATCTACCTGATGCAAGATTCCAGGACAAACATAGAAAATAGTCATATAGAATAGAATCCATCGAAAACGGAATCTTCTTGGAATACGAGATGGAAAGTCGACAATTAATTGTATAAATTTGCTCGAATAATAAAATGCTGCTCGAAGTAGGTCACTCCCTTGACAAGCATTGTTAAGGTTCCTTCACGTTCAAAGTTAATATCAAAACTGATTGTGAGAAATAAATTTCTGCCTTATTTCACATCTCTATTCCATTCATTGGTGTAAAACAAAGGTAATGTTTAAAAAGTTGAAATACAAATTGGTCTATTATCATTTTTCTTATAATAGTAAGCGGTAATATTTCTATATTTTCTCTTTCTAACACTCCATAATACAGCGATGCTTTAATTATTAATTAGAGAAGCAGATTGTTGTTCCCAAGGATGAAGAAAAAAAGAGACTCATTTTTCTACCTTTTATTTTGATAGACTTGCGCAGTAGCAACTTTTAGTTACAGCCCTTTTTAGTTTCTACTTGACCATCGCACGGAACACTTGTTTTAAAGAAGAGCCTAATGCTTTCGCGTAAAATTTTAGCTATAAAAACATGTTAAATTTATGTGATCGGGATTTATAAAGCAGTTCGTAATATATTGTTAACTTGTGAACAAGAATTTTATCGTGAAATTATTATAAGTTCAATTTTTTTTTTTATTACTAGGAAATGTTTAATCAACAGTTTAAGAAATTTTCTTTTTATAGTCTACAAGTTATGAATAATACGAAAAAAAAATTGAAATAAATTTTATTAGCAAATAGACACTACAATATTAACAACTACTACATGTAAGTGTAATACTTTTGATAGTAAGGTTAACATAAGTAGAAAATTTTTTTTTGCTTACATAATAGTATATCTTATTTTATAAAAAGTTTTTTTCTTTATATAACTTCTTTTTATATAACTAGCGAACATTATAATATACCGTAGCTAATGAGAATGCTTTTTGCATCATCTAAAAGAAAAAAAGTTTTTTCGTTAATACGATTTACCGAGTATAGTCGATTATAAATGGCTCTTACTTTAGAAAACACTTCGTGCGATGGTATAACTAAATCCCCGATCGAAAGATGACATGGGTTAATGCATCTTGTTATCATGAAAATTAATAACTTTTGAGTTTTTATAGAAAGAGTGTAGAATGGAACGTTACATCTGAAAGCAAATAAATACCTCTTTAATTTTCTAAATATTTATTATTTTCTAATAGGGATCATTTTAAAAATTAAATAAGATTTTTTAAGAATTTAGCTTCTGTAAAGCAAAATTTGTTTAAAAATCAAAAATTTATTGGTTTTTTTTTATTATTTTAAAAAAAACTTACAATTCCTCAAAAACTTGAGTACTTTGATTAATGAGTTCTTGTCCACCGTAAAACATTATATACGTAATTAATATTGATCCAGTAATGTAGATTATACTTTCAACTAGTTCGCTTTTATTTTGCGATACAGATAACAGCTGAAACATCTAAACAAAAATAATGATATCAGAAATTAAAAGAAATATCTCTTTTGAGTTTTAATTAGGTTTGCATCAATTTATATATTCGTATTTGCAAATTTAAAGTCGTAATTAAAAGAAATGTGTCAAGCATAAAAATACTGGTAGTTCAATTGTATAAATTTTTAATCGCTTACATTGATTGACAAAAAGCACAAATTATACCGTTCAATTTTTCAAAGAATTTATAAAAATATTTACGATTTTAATTTTAAAATGAAATTGAAGAAAAAACATAATAACCCTTTTTATCATCATTGTAATAAAAAACCGTACATTAAGAAAATCCAATATGATAAGAAACATCGTCCAGCATAATGCAATTAAGTAGATATCTTTGAAATAAACGTTGGTACGATCAACGAACCTGAAATAAAAGTAAATATCATCAATTTAAAATAGCTATAGCAAAATTTCTTTTTGATTCGCTTACGGTAAAAAAACGTAGAACTAACTCGATTATTCTCACGTGACTATTTATTATATCTTTTATCCAATTGAATTCATCGTGAAGTTTATAATTGGTCAAAGTATTTTGAATATGTTCCTTTTTTTTTCGAAATGGTCTACCTATTTTCATTCTAGATTTAATATATCAATGCAAAGCATTTATCGTATTGAGATACCCAGTAACGTTAGAAATAAATATTTTAATAATATTTGTCTTAACACTACAAACCTTATTAAACTAAATTGACACAAAATATGTAGCAATAATATCAATATCGTAGAATAACACATGCTTGCTATAAATATTAATATATACATCGCTATCGTTTGATAGATTAGAAGAATATAAAATACTGGTCCTGAACTTGAAACATTATTAATAGGAAAGGGTAACATCAATTGAACGTTTTCTAATTTTGTAAAGAAGTAAAAGCAAATATTAAAGAAACATGGTGATAACATTACAATATATATAAATGGAATACCGCTGAAATAATAAGAAAAACTTAATATATTTAAACATATAATGTAAATGTCTTATATGCTTCTGCTTTTTGATACTGAGACTTTTAACGGCTTACCGATTAAACTGTAAGCAATTATTTTACTTCGTCTTTCGTACATTTCTAAAATTTGTAATTCATCATCGACAAACAATTTCTCGTAATCAATTTTAATGTGAACAAAGAAATACTGCATCTGGAATCAAATATTATTCCCCCTAGATATTATAAAATGTTTCTATAAAAAAAATTAAATATAATTGACAAAAATAATACATACTTGTGTATGGTTGAAAAAGAAACCAATATAAAAACATAGTATGCATAACGCAGTTATCATGTTCTGCAAAACTTTTACAGTTGACTGCAGTGTAACTTCTGACCTTATAAGTTGGTAAAACTAAAATCAGATAATTCGAATTGACATACGTAAATAAATTTTGTTTCGAAGTACAATTAACCAATTACAAAGAAAATTATTTCAGTTAAAATTTATTTAATTAGAATCAGCCACACAGAAAAAAAGAATAATAATTGAAATAAGAAAATAGAGTGTTTCGTAATATTCACGCATATAAATAACTAAAAAATTTATCTACCTGATGCAAGATTCCAGGACAAACATAGAAAATAGTCATATAGAATAGAATCCATCGAAAACGGAATCTTCTTGGAATACGAGATGGAAAGTCGACGATTAATTGTAAAAATTTGCTCGAATAATAAAAATGCTGCTCGAAGTAGGTCACTCCCTTGACAAGCATTGTTAAGGTTCCTTCACGTTCAAAGTTAATATCAAAACTGATTGTGAGAAATAAATTCCTGCCTTATTTCACATCTCTATTCCATTCATTGGTGTAAAACAAAGGTAATGTTTAAAAAGTTGACATACAAATTGGTCTATTATCATTTTTCTTATAATAGTAAGCGGTAATATTTCTATATTTTCTCTTTCTAACACTCCATAATACAGCGATGCTTTAATTATTAATTAGAGAAGCAGATTGTTGTTCCCAAGGATGAAGAAAAAAAGAGACTCATTTTTCTACCTTTATTTTGATAGACTTGCGCAGTAGCAACCCTTAGTTACAGCCCTTTTTAGTTTCTACTTGACCATCGCACGGAACACTTGTTTTAAAGAAGAGCTTAATGCTTTCGCGTAAAATTTTAGCTATAAAAACATGTTAAATTTTTGTGATCGGGATTTATAAAGCAGTTCGTAATATATTGTTAACTTGTGAACAAGAATTTTATCGTGCAATTATTATAAGTTCAATTTTTTTTTTTTATTACTAGGAAATGTTTATTCAACAGTTTAAAAATTTTTTTTTATAGTCTACAAGTTATTAATAATACGAAAAGAAAATTGAAATAAATTTTATTAGCAAATAGACACTACAATATTAACAACTACTACATGTAAGTTTAATACTTTTGATAGTAAGGTTAACATAAGTAGAAAATTTTTTTTTTGCTTACATAATAGTATATCTTATTTTATAAAAAGTTTTTTTTTTATATAACTTCTTTTTATATAACTAGCGAACGTTATAATATACCGTAGCAAATGAGAATGCTTTTTGCATCATCTAAAAGGAAAAAAGTTTTTTCGTTAATACGATTTACCGAATATAGTCGATTATAAATGGCTCTTACTTTAGAAAACACTTCGTGCGATGATATAAATAAATCCCCGATCGAAAGATGACATGGTTTAATGCATCTTGTTATCATGAAAATTAATAATTTTTGTGTTTTTATGGAAAGATTGTAAAACGGGACGTTACATCTGCCAAAATAGAAACGAATTACTTATACAGATTATTTATCTTTTATTTTTTCTATGCGAATACGCATTACAATAATCGCTTTTTTAAATTTTTTTTATTATTTTAAAATCACATTAGTGTTGTGCTAATTTTTTTTTTTACAAAAGTAACGAATGCAGATAAAAAAATCATTATTTTACAATAAAATTGTTTAAAACTTACAATTCATCGAATATTTCTGTACTATGATTAATAAGCGTCTGTCCAAAATGAAAAGTCACGTATGTCATAAATCCAGATCCACCGATATAAATGCAACATTCAATTAAATAACTTTTACTTTGCAATGTTGATGCCAATTGAAACATCTGAAAACGAATTGAGTTATTAAGACATCAGAAATTACAGTATTCTTATTATTGTTCAATTCTTAAAAAAAAAAAACATGCACTGTAATATATTTTAATAATTCATTGCACATCTGAGTTTTATTCTGTTTGAAACAAAACTCAGATTTATTAAATTACATTGCAGTTCTCTTTTAGTATAAATACATTTATTACATCTCAGTAAATTATTAATAATAATTATAGTGTTTCATTAAAACAATAATTATATAGATAATGCACTAGTACTTTTAAAGTTTTAAAAAATTAAAATGAATTAAAAAAAATTAAAAACTAGTATTATCGTCACCAACACGTAATTAATAAATTATTTAATATTATAAATTATTTAATATATCTTTAATTTATCGCAATATAATCAACTTACATTAATGAAATCTAATACAATACAAAACATTCCAAGGGAGATTTCAATAAGATATGGTGTCTTCGAAATACAGTTGAGAAGATTAACATACCTGAAGAAGAACAAAAATAAAATAAAAAAAAATTTATTAAAATCATAAAAAAAAACCAGGAATATTATTATTCGTCGACTAACTCAATGACTCGTGTATGATGTTTTATTATATCTTCCATCCATTTGTATTCCTTTTGTAACTTATTATTGAACCGAATGTTTTGTGCAAATTTTTGTTTCTTACGAAATGGTTGAACAATTTTCATTCTACAAAAATTAAGTCGAATAATAATTTGATATTTTAATCACGCTGTAATTATTCTGATAAATACAGTAGAATCTTTGTTTGGAAAAAAAAAACGTTAAGGTACATCTCGATTTAAATTCAAATGTTTATTAACAAACATGAAACAACTAATGAGAGATAACCAATACTATAAGTTAATCTAGATTCTACTGTATTTAAATTTCTTTTCATTTCAAAACAAACCTCATAATAGTAAATTGACAAAAAGCGTGTTGTAGTACTACCATAAATGCTGAATAACTCGTACTTGCTATAATTATTAAAATGTATAATCCTATCGTTTGGTAAATGAACAAACAGTAGAATAATGGCCCTGAGATTGAAACATCGAGAATAGAAATGGGTAATTTAAGATAGACGTTGTCTATGTTTCCAAATAGATACAAACAAATATTAAATATAGATGGTGATATCGTGGCAAGAAAATAAAAATGGATAATTGCTAAAACAATAAAAGGAAATATATTTAATTAGAAAAATTTATTTTTTCTTTCAATTTATTTACTATAATTTTTGCATGAACAAACACACACACATATACCACGAACACACCGAATATACAGTACGTATAAATTTTACTTCGTCTTGTGTACTTCTTAATAACCTTTAATTCATCATCAGCAGATAATCGTTCGTAATCAGTTTTAATATGAAAGTAAATGTTCTTCAACTAGAATAAAATGTTTCCTCTACATGATTAAATGTTTCTTTTCTTTTTTAATACGAAAAATCGAAGATTCTTTTACAAAAAAATAAATAAACAATAAATAAATAAAAAACAATGATACCAACTTGTACTAAACTAGTGCAATTAGTAACGTAAATGCATAGAATGGATAATCCAGCAATAATGTTTTGCAGAACTCTTACAGCCAATTGCAGCTCGACGTCTGACGTAAAAAGTGGATATAACTAAAATCAGGTTTTTCAAATGATGATAAATAATTAGACATTATTAGAGAATAAAATAATTAATGACTTCACACGATATTATCTAACGAATATTCTACTTCTCAAAATAAAATCGAAATTACAAAATTTGTGTAAAAATTAATGGTACAAGCAATAACGTTTGAACTTAAGTTTTGAAAAAATAATGACCAAAAAAGAAAAATAATATAACAGTATATATAGAATACGATAATAATTAAAATAATTAAAATATTATAAATACTCATATATAGACGAGAAATAATATATATATTTACCGTGTACACAAATATTGGAGCAATGTAAACGATTGTCGTACATAATTGAAACAATTGAAAATTAGAATTTTGATACGGTCGTAAACCCATGATAAATTGAAAAAGTTTGTTGGAATAAAGAAAATGATTTTCATAGTAGGTCAGGCCTCTGATATACATTGTGAGGAGTCTTTCGTATTTTGCAACGAAGTAAAGATAATATTCCACTCTTCTTCATGTTACGCATTTTAATAATTCTTTGTTATGATTGATAAAAAATTATATGGGGAAAATAGTGATATGATAATAGCACAATAATGATAGTATTTATAGAAGCAAATGTTGCAAAGTATCTCCCCTATAGACGTTCATAATACCAAACAACTTAAGATACTATGCAGTAGTATGGTAATAAGTAGGAAAACAGGTGTTAGTTCTCAGCAATTAAATGAGGGGAGATTTCCCTCATTCTAATCATTTTCAAGGACATGCGCAGAACCAGTCTGTTGTATGCAGCTCTTGTCAGTTGTATTTCAACCACGGTGTAAATAGAATGTCAAATCTTGTCTACCTTATTGATCGCTATGTTATTCATATTTTTTTACACTTGTTCAATGAAATGTGTGTGTGTGTGTGTGTATATGTGTAAATAAAAGAAATTTTGCGATGAAATATACCAGGACTTTTTCAACCATTTTCTTGACTAATTAAAAAGATCAAATTTATAATGACGTAAGAAACATTTGTTTATTCTATCATGTAATTTACTACTTAATAGTTTTTTTTTTATATATATTTTTTTTTACGTTTAATACAAGTGAGAGGTACAATTTGTTCCTCTTGAAAGAAGTCATTTTCATTAATATTGTTTAACTTGGAGTTAGAAGAAACTGTAGTAGACTGTAGCAAAAGAGAATGCCTTTTGCATTAGCTGAAATATGTGAAAAATTATATTGAATTAAATATAAAATTAAAATTTATATTGAGGAAGTGACATTGCTGGGCGTATATATTCGTTTATAGTTTAAAGTGATAGTTATCCTTGAACGTGTATACGTGTTCATAGAAATACAAGTTTAAGTATAATTTATTAAAAATCTGTCTATTGTAATAACTTACATTAGCAAATGATTCGTGCGACGATACGAAAATATCTCCGATTGAAAGTTGATACGGTTTCATGGATTTTACCATTATAAATAACAACATTTTTTGAGTTTTTAGAGAAAGCATATATGACGGAATTGTACATCTGTAATAAAATTGTAAATTTATTTATACGTAATTATAAATTTGTTAAAAAATTATTAATGTATTTAATTATCTCTGTATTATTGTGTACAACATCAGTCTAAATTTTAATTCAGTTACATGAAGCATCGATGAACTAGTATATTTCGTAATATCTTATAAATCTTCTTACAATTCTTCGAAAATTGCAACGCTATGATTTATAAGTCTTTGTCCAACATAAAAATTCAAATATGTAATAATGATGCTATTGAAAATGAAGCAACATCTTTCGGCTATTTCTAATTTACGGTTTGTGGTTTTAGACATTTGAAATATCTGAAGATATATAAGAAATATATTAATAAAGTAATTAATAAATTAAACTAATATATTTCATAATTTTTTCATATCATCACATTTTTTCATTTTCAATGTATACTTACAAAAATAAAATCAAAGATAATGATAAAGGCCATAAGAAATATTACGATTAAGTAAGTTATCTTGGAGAAACTATTGGTCAAATCAACCAACCTTAAATGAAAAATACAAAATAAAAATTATTAAATGATATTAAAATCAAATATTCATAGGTATTATTATACGTAATGTTTAATTTTTACATTTTAATTAAAATTATAAGAAAAATATTTTCATACTTACTGGGTTATTCTCAAGGAATGCTTTATTATGTCAACTATCCAATGAAATTCATCAAACCATACATTGCTTCTATGTTTCTGAATATTTTCAAATGGTTGGCGTAATTTAAGTCTGATAGCAATACGTTCAAAAACTAACATTAATATACGTGATATAATTTTGTAATATAAAAAAATGTCATTCTTTAATAAAATTACATACTTGAAAACTGTTAATTGACAACATATATGTTGTATAATTATTAAATACACTGAATAACATATCATGCCTGTAATACTTATACACAAAATTATTATTGATTGATATGTTAACAAACTATAGTATAACAGCCCTGAATAAGAACCATCGGTAATTTTAGATGGTAATTTTAATTGTTTCTCATCTAATTTATCAAAAATATAAAGAAAAACATTAAAAACAGGTGGAATTATTAAGCACAAATCACAAATGATGTATAAAGCTGTAACAAAGAAATACAATTTATAAATGCGATATCGTAGTATAAAGAGTGTCTTTGAGTTTTCCAATCAAACTATAATATCATATTCAATTAATAGATATGAGAGTTTTATTTTTAGAGCTTACCTAGCAAAGCATACGTAAATATTTGACTTTGTCTCGTATAACGTTTAATAATGTCTAATTCGTTCTCGTTCAACAGTTGTTGATAATCGAGTTTAATATGAGCTTTGATAGATAGTATCTAAAGAATAAGAAAAAAAAAAACAACATTTTTTGTTAAAAATGGAAAGATTTTTTTAGTGTGTAAAAGAATAGAGCAAAATATAATAATAATCTTACGAACTGTTTCATATTTATGATAGGTGGTATAGTAGCTATATACAATAATAAAAATAGAAAAAGTTTCTTGAAAGATGTTGATAGAAAATGCCAGGGAAAAATTCGACGTAAAAAGCCGGTAATACTAAAGTCAAAAGATTATTTTATTATAAAACTTAATAAGCTCTTATAATTTAAGATTTATTGCTAAACGTAAAAACGAAAATTGATGAAATAAGATTATAATATTATAATAATAATTACAATAAAAATAAAAAGTAATCTATAACAATAGTAATGAAAAATAGAAGATATAATAAATTAATAAATTAATATTACAATAATATATATAATAATGGTAATATAGATAAAGTGTAAGTTCAAAAATAAATAATCTTACTTCATATATAAACATAGGCAGCGTATAAAGTATTAATAAGCACACAAGAACACGTTGCTTTTTTAAACCATCATGCTGATTTAAGCAGATTATAAATTGTGCTGTTCGATTGGAAAATAGAAAATGTTGTTCGAAGTAAGTGAGACCACTGACAGACATTATGAAGAACCTTACGTGTTCTGAAACTTTGTAATAAACACAATAAAAAAAATCCACGGTTATTTCTCGGTGTGCATTTTGAAAGCTCTTAGTCGCGATCGATAAAATTTTATGGAAAACGGTGACATGATAATAGTACAATAATAATAGTATTTATAGACCATAATTTTACAAAATATCTTCTCTCCTATTAATATTGATCAACTTAGGATACTACGAAGTAGTAAAGTAATATGTACGAAAACAGATGTTAGTTCTCAGCAATTAAATGTAGGGGAGATTTCCCTCATTCTAATCATTTTCAAGAACATGCGCAGAACAATTCTTTTTTACTACAATCCTTTTCAGTCGTACTCCGACCGCAGTATCGAACATAACGTTTAGAATATTCACTATATTCTAATATAAAGATAAAACTGTGTAAATAATGTAAATAATGTGTAAACGAGATTTTATTGATAATCCGATACGTCATTTGTCGAGGATTTGGAGAAGAAATTATATAACTACTTAAAAAGTGCACGTAATTGCGTGTGTTTGTTCTTAATATACAGTCAGTGTTTTTTTCAATGAATAGTATTAAATGATATTATTTAAAGCAATACATTAATTAAACGAGAATAATGATTAAAATTTAAATACTCAATATTATACTTTAATATTTATTACGGTCCATGAATGAATTATCTATCACTTTTTTAGGATTCGAATTATTTTATTGTTTATAGTAATTGATCATCTCATATTTGTATTATTTTTAAAATAAGTTTATGTTAACGAATGGTATAAAACACAGTTGCAAAAGAGAATGCTTTTTGGATTAACTGAAATAAAAATTTGATCAATGTCTGATTAAATAATATATAATGTATTTTAATAGGAGTAATTTAAGTAAACGTTCTTACATTTGAAAACATTTCATGTGACAATGTAAAAATCATCCCGATTGTTAGTACACATTTCTTTCTACTTCTTCCTATTAAAAATAATAGCAATTTTTGAGTTTTTAGTGATAACATATAAAATGGAACTTGACAACTGTCGTAAAAACAAAACATTTCGATTAGTATGACCAGTGTACAATATTTTATGTAAAATATATCTCAAAAACAAATAGAAAAAAAAAATTGAATGATTATTTTGAATTTGTTTGACATTATCTTACAGTTCCTCGAACACGGTATTACTATAATTTATAATCCTTTGTCCAATATAAAAATTAAAATATACAATAAATATAGTACCAACAATGTTGGCTAAGCATTCGATTATGTTTCTTATATTTTCCATAACCATGGTTACCTGAAACATCTGAAGAAAAATAAATAATTAATTTGACATTTACATTCTTAAAAGGGAATCTTGTTAAAATATTTTTAAACGACATTCTCAAAAATATGCACTGAAATGAAATATGGATAAGACTATAAATTTATTTTGTTAATGGAAACAAAAAAAGATCTTTGAGAAATTGTCATTTTCTTCTTATAAATATATTATTAATTGTTATTCTTACATTGATAAAATCCAACATAAGGACGACCAAAGCAAAGAATAAATTAATTAAATAAACAATCCTTCCAAAATTGTTTAGGAGTTCAATGAATCTTAAAAGAAAAGAAAACAAAAGAAAAAGAATTCATCATAAAATATAGCAATATAAAGTAGGCCTAGTTATTTGTTAATATATATATAATAAAAAAAAAAAAAATGTTATTGTTAAATTATTATTTCTGACTAACTGTGTTACTCTTGTATAACTATTAGTTATGTTTACAATCCAATTGATTTCTTCTCGAGATTTTTTAAAACTTTGATCATATCGATTATCATTTTTATTATTCACAAATGGTCGACATATTTTCAGCCTATAGAAAGTAGGATCAAAAATGATGCTTATGTTACATATATAATATATATATAGAATAATTTAAACAAGAAAATAATTGTTATTTACAATGGATAAAAAAATTATTTGTACACCTTGTTTTTTTTTCCAATTAATTCTATTTCAATGAAATTGCAATAAAAACGAGATGTATAAATAATTGTTATCCTGTCTACACATTAAAAAAAAAAAACGTACTTTATAATGTTGAATTGAAAACACGCGTGCTGTAATAATAACAGATATAACGAGAATCCAATATTGGATATAATAAATAAGATACAGATTGCTGTAGTTTGAAACATGATCAAACAGTAATAAAGAAGGCCTGGATTTAAAAAATTATTTATAAAAAATGGTAAATTTATATTAACCGAGTCTGACATTCCAAAGATGTATGCGAAAATATTTAATATGCTCGGGAATGCAATAAAAAGAAAATAAAAGGCAAAGAGACCTGAAAGAAAAAGAAAAAAATATAAAAAATTAAACTATTTTAATTATAGTGTCGTTTATATACAAAGCGTCCTGAGGTTTACTGGTCAAATTGTTAAAACATATTACACAAATCGGCTGGTAAATCTCGGAACATCCTGTATAATAATTTTTTACGATTCTTTGCAAACTTACCTACAAAAGAACAAACATATATCTTGTTTTGTTTCGTATACTTTTCTAATAATTCTATCTCTTCCTTGTTAAAGAATTCTAAGTAATCGAGCCTAATGTGAGTTGCTATTAAACTCATCTAATGAAAAGATAACAAATTTTTTGTGTTAATTGGTTAAATATGTTTATTCAATTGGAAGAAAGAAATATTATTTGTGAGAAATTATACGAACGGTATCGTATTCGAAATAACTGGTACTGTATAAAACCAAACAACATAGATAACAAAATATGTTTTGTAACACTTTTATAGCTGAATCCAATGTAACATTTGACACGTACAGCTGATAAAACTAAAAAAAAATTTTTATTTTTTAATAAATTTATTTCTCTTTTAACATTTACACATACATATTTGTAAGTTTTGTTTAATTAGGATTAGAGCTATTTATTAAAAAAGAAAAAATATATATATTGTCGTACTGCAACGGATTCTATTAATATTCTATTTTATTAAACAAAAATTAAAAATAATAATATTTGCAAGGAAATCAGCAAAATGTTCACTTTTTTTTTTAAGACAAGTAAAATATATTTGTATTGCTTCTTTTTTTTTTAATTTTTTTTTTTCTTTAAACAGTAATTATAAAACGATGCTATTTGCAAATGCATTTAATGATATTAAAAAAATTTATTAAGTATACAATTAAAAAAAAAAAGAATTTTAAATAAATTTATTAAATTACAATTACTTAATAATGAAACGTTCTTTTTATAAAATTAATAAAAATATTATAACAAAATAATAATTAAACAAGAATAATAATCACAGTGATTAAATATAATAATAGTGATATAATAATAATAATAATAGATTAAGATTAGAATTAGATAGAAGATTAGAAGAAATATTAATTAATAGATTAAGATAAATACTTATGATTAATTGTAATATGCTTACCTGGTGCGCTATGATAGGAAATACGTAAACATATATAATACTCATTTGTAGCAATCGAGTATTACGACTCTGACGCGGATAAGTACCGTATAAGAATTGAACTAATGGATTCATGTATAGAAAGTGTTGTTCGAGGTAGGTTAAGCCACTTACTAACATTACGAAAGGTCTTACGTTGACTAAATTGTAGAAAAAAATATAAATCTAAGGTTTTGCTTTTTCCCTTTAGAAATTTTTTGTTGTATCATCAATTTATTATAATTAATATAGGGATGTATATCGGATGACAGTGACACACGATAATAGTAGCATGATTATTGTATCTATAGTCTGTAACGTTAAAAAAACATATCTTTCCCCTAAGATAATTTCTTTTTTAAATCCAACAATATACTTACAATACTATTGAATTGGAAGTAAATATAAGAAAAAAAAAACAGGTGGTAGAGTTTCCAGCAATTAAATGAGGGGAGGGGAGGTATTCCCCGTTAGTATAATTTTCAAAGCATGCGCAGAACAGTCTGCTCGTCGTAATCCTTCTCAGTTGTTGTTCGACCATAATACAGTTCGGTCGGAACAAACGAAGAGTACAATATTTTGTCGATTTTATCAATAATAATTGTTGTGATATTTTTCGTATACTGGCTTTTTCTAATATATTAAATAGGTTTCTATATTTCTTTTGATTAAAGTGTATTGAAATATAATAATAAGGTTTGTTGTATAACGTTCTTTTTTTTTTTTTTTATTATTATATTCATTTTCTGCTTTACAATTTGTTCTTAGTAAATTAGGTAAATTTCTTTATTTATTCAATTTAAGTAACACATGTAAGTGGTAATTACTACCTTTTTATGGTAATAGTTTTCTTTTACTTTTGCGTCATGATTTACATTTAGTTACATTTTTAAACATTTATGTGTGTTGCTACTCCTGTCATTTATTTTTCAACTGTTGTAAAGTATATTTGCTTAAAGAAGGAACAGTATTTGTAAATAAATGAACAGTGTAAGGTCGTCTAGTTAACATAATCGATAACTAAGTTCATCCGTATGTTTTATACACGTGTGAACGGTTGTTCGTTTACAGGATTGTACAAAATAACTTGCTATAACTACGAACACTGTAATTTTGTTATCAACGAGAAATTTTGAACATTTTGTCACTAAATGATCGATAGTGTTTGAAGTATATTTGTGATTGTTTCGAAATAAATAGAAAGAATAAGAAGAATGAATAAATTATGCAAAAATTTAAATAAATCGTGATTATTAAAATTACTTGTTCTATTTTTGAATATAAATATAAGTAACGTTTTTTTTTATTCTTGAAAGAAATGAGATTTTTGAGATAGGTAATAAAATATTAAATATTTTTATTGTCCTCCTCCATAGAATTTTAATTAAAGCGTATTGTAATATACCATTGCAAACGAGAACGCTTTTTGGATTACCTAAAATAATAAATTTGTTTTTCTAATACTATAAAATTAAAACCTAACGTTTTTTAAAAATTGCATTTAACATTTTAAGCAAACGTAATTAATTGCACTTACCCCAGCAAAAGTTTCGTGCGATGCAACGAACATACCACCAATTATAAGTTCAATCGGTTTGTTGCCTCTTGTTATCATAAATAACAATAACTTTTGTGTTTTAATAGAAAGATTATAAAATGGCACTTGACATCTGTGAAAAAGTAAAACACACAATTATTTTTCTTATATATATATATATATACAACTTATAACTAACAACATTCAAATTTATATTCAATTAGAATAATAAAATATTTTCTACTTTTTAAGTTCAAATTTATTTTTTTTTAATAGTTTAAAATAGTAATTTAAAATAGTAATTTAATATAGTAAATAACATTATTTCGAAGTTATGAAATATCTTACAATTCTTCTAAAGCTGCTCTGCTGTAATCAATAACCACTTGACCGATATAAAAATTAATATAAACAGTCGTTATAGATCCAACGATTACGACTAAACATTCGAATGTTTTACTTGTATTTTTCAATATCTCGGATAATTGTAAAATCTAAAACAAACTGTAATCTAATGTAATACCAAAAATATACCGGAAGATTACCTTAAATTGTATATTAAATATAATACAAGTATATTTATACTTAACACGTTTGTTTTTACCACGTGTACCGTTTCCGGTATACCTTGAAACTTATTTATATCAAAAATTATATTCTTTCATCGAAAAAAAGTCGTAAACATATTAAATATTAAAACGTGTACCGTTTAAGGTACACATGGCGTGGTAACGACACTTACAAGCAATTTGACATGGATCTAAAATATAATTATATTTATAAATATCCACACACACACACACACACACACACAATATTGTTAATATTTTACTTACATATAGAAGATCAAAGAAAAGAAATATCATAGAAAATAATGTTCCAATTAAGAAGATTATCTTAGAAAAATAATTTATCATATCTACGTACCTTAAATCCGAAGAAACAAAAAAAAACAAGAAAAGAAAATAAATTAAAAAAGACATATGTAAATGTAAAACAAAGATAAACAACAACAAAAATATGATTCGAAGCTTACTCCGTTATCCTTGTATAACTTTTTATTATTTGAATTATCGATTCTAATTCATCCTGATTTGTTTTAAACTTAATTTTCTTTTTGTATTCTTGTTCGTTTAATATTTGCCGTATTTTGTATCTGCAGAAAGAATATTTGAAAAAATATAATGTTTTCATTCTTATGATTGTATAATATTCTAGATAGAAAAAACAAAATTGTCTATTTTTATATATTAAACACGTACGTTAAAATGATAAGTTGATTGCATGCGTGTCTTATGAGATACAAATACATTATATAAATTGCACAACCTATTATTAATACGATAAGAATTGCTGTTATTTGATAAAATAAAAGACTATAATATAACAGTCCCTTGTTAGAAATGTTAATAATAGGAAATGGTAGGATTAAATTCGTATTATCTAACGAATCAAAAATATTTCTACAAACGCTTAAAATACTTGGTATAATTATTGAAATACCGTAGAGAAAGACAAAACCTGAAAAAAAAAGAAAATCACGAGAACATATTTAATAGAAAAAAATATTCTTTATTGTCATAAATATACTAACCAATTAAAATGACCGTAAATAATTTATTTAATTTATCTTGCTTTTTTAAAATATGTAATCCGTTTTCGTCAAAAATGTGTTCATAATCGTGTTTGTAATAAGCAATCAATTTTCTTACCTTAAAAAATGATTCTTTTAGGTTTTTTTAATTATATTTATAATATTAAAAGATAGAAGTATGAATTGTACGAACAGTTGCAAAATGGAAGTAAACAAGGTTGTATATAGAGAGTATACATATACCATTTAATAACCTATGCAACAAATTTAAATTTGATTGCAATTTAAGGTCCGCCATAATGAACTGATAAAACTAAAACAAAACATTAAAAGTTTTTATAGTATTTTTTCTTTTTTTTTTTACAAATTTCATTAAATTCCACAATAAAATTGATTTAACCGGTTAACCGTGATTTACGATTATTTTTAATAGATTTATTATAATACTAATATATAACAAAAAAAATTATTTATAAAAATAATAATTATCTTGTACAAATATTTACCTGATGCAATACCATTGGTAATACGTAGATAGCAGATACGAACCATTGAAGCAACAAATGATTCGAAGTTTGATAAGGACGTAAACCCCATATTATTTCAACTAACCATGTAGATAATAATGAGTATTGTTCATAGTAACTTGAACCTTTCAAAGCCATTATACGAAGAATCAAGAATCGTATTTTGTTTCGAAGTAAAGAAACTTTGTGATTCGTCTTCATTGCGCATTCTAATAACCCATCATTATGGGCTTATAGCATCACTTATAAAAGCCCCTTGACACGATAATAATACCATAATGATTGGATCGATTGAACGTTTACACTGAAATATTTTTGTTCTTTCTTTCTTTTCTATAGACTTTTATTTACACAGTTAACACGAGAACAGGTGATTGTTCCCACCAATTAAATGGGGAGAGCTAGCAATAATTTTACTTTTTCTATTCTACAAGGACATGCGCAGTTATGTTCGCTGAATTCTGCTGACTTCAATGTTTGCCAGTCGTTGTCGGATTACGAAACGAGACGTTTGTTTTAAAATGAATCGTATGTTTTAGTAAACAAAATATACTATAAGTTCGATTATTATTATTATTATTGATATCAGATTCTCGTTATGTGTTGTTTAACGGTTTAAATTAATTATTCGTTTATATATTGTTAGCCTTGTTTTTTTTTTTTAAGAAGAAGTGTCTGTAATCTAACTTATTATTATATGAAAGAATATTATTATTAGATTTATATCAAGTATTTATATAATATTATATTAGATTTTATTAAATACATATCATTGCAGCAGTGAGTAATGGATATTGGACCTTTATGCTGACAGATACATAAATTAAACGCTTTTTATTGAAAAACGGTATGTAAAAAGCCAAATATTACAATTTATATATTTAGGAATTGAAAGTAAAGATGATAGATAAGAAAATATGTTAAAAACATTATAAATAAATATTAAAAATAAATTATATTCAATACTAGTAATGATAATTCAATTTGAAAATTTTTAAATAAATTTTATTCTTCTTAGGAAAAAGTGGAATCTTTTATGAGGAATACTAAAACGTTCGTATTTTAAATAATAAAATCATAATTTTAATTACAGTGTATTGTAATATACCGTTGCAAATGATAATGCTTTTTGAACGATCTGAAATAAAAATTTGTTTACTAGTGTAAATAATTTTCGAATAAAATTTGGAGTTAAATATGGCAAATTCCATATAGAACATTAAAAAAAAGCGTAATTTATTGCACTTACCGCAGAAAAAATTTCATACGACGCAACGAACAATCCACCAATTGAAATCTCGCACGGTCTTGCACTTCTTGCTATCAAGAATTGCAAAAGTTTTTGAGTTTTTATCGAAAGCACGTAGAATGGAATTTGACATCTGTAAAAAAAAAAAGTTGTCCAATGAGAAGAAACAAAAATAGATTATTTCAAACTTGTAAAAAAATCTTACAATTCATCGAAAACTGCTATGCTATGATTAATAAGAGTTTGACCCATATAAAAAATAATAAAAATAGTAACTATAGATCCAACAATACTAATGAAACATTCAACGGTATCCCTAGTGTTTTGCAGTATTGTAGATAACTGCATTATCTGAAATCGAAAACCATCTGTGTAAACAAGATATTTTTCCCCAACAAATCCGTGTTAGATAATTCAATTAAATGAAAAATATAATAAAAATTAAAGCGATATAAACATAATTTAAATTTAAATAAAGTATAAAAGACATTATTAATACTCGCGTATGTTTTACTTACCCAAATAAGATCGAAAAACATGAGGAGCGTTATGAATACAACACCAAGTAAAAAAATTATTTTAGATAAGTTGTTTATTAGATACACGTATCTTAAAAGTAATAAAATAAAAATATCACTTAAGGGTATGATAAAGGAAACAAAAATCAAATAAACTTAACACTAACTTAGTAACTCTTGCATAATGATTAATTATGTCAACTATCCATTCCCATTCCATATCTCGCGATTTATCATTCCGATAATTTTTTTTAAACCTCTTTTCGTTAAATGGTTGACGTATTTTAATCCTACGATAAACATGTTTTAACATAATATTCACATGCATAATAATACTTAATTTTTTTTTACTATTAAATAAACGTACATTAAAATACTTAATTGTAAACATGCGTGTTGTATGGTTACCATAAACGATGGATAAATAACGCTGCTTATTATCAATACGATCAAAATTGCTATTACTTGATAAATCAGTAAAACGTAATATAACAGACTAGAATTTAAAACGTTTTTTACAGGAAAAGGTAAAGTTAAATGAATGTCGTCTAATAATCCAAAAGTGTACAGGAAAACATTTAAAATACTTGGAATAGTTACGGAAATAGCATAAAGTATAAAAAAACCTGCCAAGAAAAAATATATTTAGTCGTGAAAATTTGATTTTAACAATTATTTGAACAAACGTACAAACCCACGAAAATAATTGAAAATCTTTTACTCTGTTTCGTGTATTTTTCTAACATGCTGAATTCTTCCACTTTCAATAACTGCTGGTAATCTCGTTTGGCATGAGTAAATAATTTCTTAATCTTAAATATATATAATTTTTTTTCTATAGATAAATATAAATATTTGTTTAATTGTTGAATATATGAGATAATAATAATAAAAATGTACACGAACTGTATTAAAATGAAAATAACAAATGCTGTATGTAGCACAGATACATAAACCACTCAAAATCTTCTGAAGCGAAATTAAATTAGATTTAATTTGTATATCCGACACAAAGGATTGATAGAACTGAAAATGTCAAGTACGTATAAAAATGTATAAAGTTTTTAATAATTTGCAAAAAAAACTTTAAAAAAAAAAAACGGACAAAATAATTAAAAAAGATACTAATACCTATGATCATATATTATTAAATTACCTCATAAATTGAAAAATAAATTATACTTTTTACCTGAATCACAAATAGTGGTTGGTTATAGGCGATTATTGTACACAATTGAAACAAAAGATGATTAGCGTTTTGATTAGGTGCTATACCCAATACAAGTCTCACTAGTCGATTGGAAAAGAGGAAGTGTTGCTCGTATTGATCTAATCCTGTCATAGACATTGTAAAGAATTTTACCTTATCAGTTTCGAAGTGAAGAAGAACAAATCTCACGCTTCGTCTTCATTGCGCATTCTAATAAGTGCTCCATTATATTTAATAACAGTAATTGTAACAAATTGACATAGAAAAAAAACTAACATTATACATATTCTATACAATGTTACGTTAGTATGTATATATTTTATTTTATTGCTGTACATTCTAGGGTGCATAATAAAACAGATGCTATTTCCCACTAATTAGACGAAGGGTGTTACACCTAATACTTCGAATTTTTGAGAACATGCGCAGAAGCGTCTGCTTATAGACAGTATTCTCAGTTGCTCTCTGATTGTCGTGAAGTACAGGTGCTTAGGGAAAAAATAGTAAGTGTTAGAAAAAATAAGATCGATAGTGCAATTTATAGAAATACATAAGGTTGATTTCTTTTTGATCGGGTAAAAAGAATAGTTATTTTTTTTAGAATATAAAAACCATGAGTACTAAAAGGTATATAGAAAATATTACTCAAAAGAGAAAGAAATGATAATAAGGTGAAGGAATAAAAGAAATATAAATAGAATATATTTCAATGATATTTACGATTACCAAAAAACATTGTACAAGTGAAAACATTTTATTTTTTCTTAATCGTTCATTAATTACTAGTTTGAATGTTTTAAACTATAATATGCCATGGCAAAAGAAAACGCTTTTTGCATGAGCTGAAAGAAGTTTCATATTAAAGGTTAATTTGTTAATCGGTAGCAATTTATTTGTACTTACCCCAGCAAAAATTTCATGAGACGAAGAAAATAGACCACCGATTGAAATTTCGCTTGATTTCCTACTTCTCATTGTTATTAATAACAAGAGCTTTTGATTCCTCTTGGAAAATATATAGATTGGTACTTGGCACCTGTAAAGATATATTAAGTTGTTAATGTATCAAGAAAATTTGTTGCTGAAATATTATGCTGTGTTTATTGCAGTAACAATTGTCATTAAGTTAAAACTTCATATTACAAAGCTTTCTTACAATTCTTCAAAAACTCCGCTGCTATGATTTATCAACATTTGACCGAAGTGAAAATTAATATAAATAATAAGTACTGAGGCAATAATTGTAACAAAGCATTCTAATATTTTGTTTGTACTTTTTTGCAATATCACTTCCATATCTAAAATCTAAAAATAAACTATTTATTAGAATCATATTTTCAAATGAAATTTTTCAGGAGTGAAAAAATTCCGGAAGTATAAATAAACAAGTCATGATACCAAAAAAAAAAGCTTGCATTGTATAAAGAAGTTAATGACTGTAATTTAAATTTGTCAAATATAATACATATGTTTAACGTTTCACTTACATAAAGAATATCAAAGAAAATAACGACCATACATACAAATATTCCAAATATATAAATGTATTTCGATAATTTATTAATTACATTTACATACCTAACGAACAAACAAACAAAAAAATTAATGAAAAAAAAAATTGTTAGGAAAGAATTAAAAGAGCATTTAAATAATTTATACTTCGTGACTCTTGTATATCTTCTTATTATATTAATTATCCACTCTGATTCTTCCTGATTTGTTTGATTATTCCAATTCTTCTGTATGTATTTCTCTTTTGCAAACGGTTGACGTATTTTAAATCTACAAAGATTAGGATAATAAATAATTCTTTGTTTTTACTCAAATACTGGGATTAACAGATTTAGAATATTTAAGTGAAAGACATACATTAAAATATTAAATTGTGAACAGGCGTGTAAAATAAATAGCAAATATACTGAATAAATCACACATCCCATTGTTAATACAGTAAAAATAGTTATTATTTGGCACAAAAGCAAACCGTAACGTAACAATCCTGAGTAATTAGTGTTTACAGGAAGAATATATGTTATATTGACACCGTCAAATGGTCTATAAATATACAGAAAAATGCTTAAAATAGTTGGAATTGTCGTTAAAATACCGTAAAGAATTGCGCTACCTAAAAACAAGATTGTGTTTACTAGACAAATTTGTATCTTTATGTTTCATATAAGATCACTGACCAACATAAAAGATGATATATAGTTTGGTAATTTTCGTATATTTTTTGGATATCTTTAATTCATTTTCGTCGAAAAAGTTCTCGTAATCATATTCTATGTACGAGACTAAATCTCTAATCTGAGAAATAAAACCATTACTCATTGTTATAAAAACATCTGTTTTTTTTTTTAATAAATACAGATAATGTTAATAAAATACGCACTTTTGAGAGCTGTAAATTTACCATATTGTAAGAACAAGCTATTCCAAAAAAAGATAACATTTTTTGCAATACACTGTAAGTCGATTGAGGATCTAGAGTTAGTTGAGAACATTGATATAACTAGAAACAGGAAATAAATGTCAAAACTTTACAAAAAATAAATTTTTTGAAAGTCTTAAACTTCGTAAAATATATTTATATAAAAATACTTTTACTGATAAAAATACTATTTATTGATAAACTAGTAATCTCTATATGAAACTATTATTTACAATAAAAATTCATTTATCAAACAAAAATCTATAAAATACAAGCAATACAAATCTGAATATTTTTACCTGATAGAAAATATACAGAACAACGTAGATAAATATTAAAAAATTACGAATTACTACATCATTTAAACGTTTATTATAATTCAGACCAAGTAGAGATCGTACTATATGATTAGAAAGAAGAAAATGTTGCTCGTAGAGGTTAATTCCTGTTCGAAACATTGTTTTGAACTGTTCGTTTCCTGCGTCGGAACAAAAAACGAGCCCAACTCGTGCCTTACATTGCGCATTCAAATAGCCGCTAATTAAAATTATTAGAAGTGTTTAAAAAACAATGTGAGGATAATAATACGCCGACGATATAAATCGATATAATCGAGGGTTCATGTATTTACTTTGTAGCAACATTGTAGTATTGGTCATTTTACAAAGAGTTTTAAATGCATGTAAGTACGAAAACAGGTGGTTATTCCCAACAATTAGGAAAAGGGGTGCGGTACATTTAATTTCATACATTCACTGACCTGCGCAGTAGCGTCTCCTTTCAGAGCAGGTCTTCTCAGTTGCACTTTGACCGTAGTGCAGTACGGATGTTTAGAAAATACTTGCTAGCGATGGAAAAACAGGATCGATACAGGAATAAGCTGAGTGTACAATAATACAAAAATTTGTGCCTCTTTGTGAGTAATATAACCCCAAGTGCTTATAGGTTTATTGAAACTGTGTTTTAAAAGAGAAAGGAATGATAATAAGGAGTAATAAAAGAATTTTTATTTATTAAGCTCTTTCTATAATGTTTACAGTTGCTAGAGCAGGCTTCATACAAGTGGAAACAAAATATTTTTTTTTTTTTATAAAGTCGATAGATTCTCCTACAATAAAAGAAGTGATTCTTTTTCGTGTTTATTAATTGCTATGTTGATTGTACTAAACTATAGTAAGCCATAGCAAAAGAAAACGATTTTTTCATGAGCTGAAAAATAATTTCTTATATCAAGAAAATTTGTTTATCAGTAGTAATTTATTTTTACATACCCCAGCAAATATTTCGTGAGACGATGAAAATACACCACCGATTGAAAGCTCGCATGGTTTGCTACTTCTCATTGTTAGTAATAACAGGAGCTTTTGATTCTTTTTAGAAAGTATATATATTGGTACTTGACATCTGCAATTAAAATAATAAAATTCTTTTTCATAAATTAAAATTGTTTCTGTAAATTTGTGCCTTGTTTATTCGTGTCACTATTGATTCCAAGTTAATATTTTATATGACAAAGCGTTCCTACAATTCTTGGAAAGCTCCGCTGCTATAATCAATCAACATCTGTCCAAAGTGAAAATTAATATATATACCAAATATTGAAACAGAAATTGAAAGAAAGCATTCCAATATTCTGCCTGTACTTTTCTGCATTATCACTGGTAATTCTAAAATCTAACAATAAAACATTTATTAGAATAATAACAATAAACAAATTTTTTGGAAGGAAAAAATTCCCAAAAGTATAAATCTTCAAGTAATAAGAGGAAACATAAGGTTTGCATTGTATTAGCAAGTAAATGACTGAACTTTAATTTTGTCATATGTAACAATTATTTTAAACGTTTTACTTACATAAAGAATATCAAAGAAAATCAACGACATACATATAAATATTCCAATTATATATACGTATTTAGATAATTTATTAATTAAATTTACATACCTATCAAACAATCAAACAAATAATTTATTGATTAAAAGGTATTGCTAGAAAAAATTTAATAGAACATGTATATATGTATAAAAAAACTATACTAAGTACTAGTTTATATTGCTTTTTATTACGTAGAGACAGTGTTTCGAATAAAAATAAATCTTACAGGAAGAGAAATATATACCGTGCAAACGATAAATGAATGTAATACTTTTACCTCTTTTAAAAAAAATATATCTTACTTCGTGACTCTCTTAAATCTTCTTATTATGTTAATTATCCACTCTGATTCTTCCTGATTTGTTTGATTATCCCAATTCCTCTGTATGCATTTCTCTTTTGCAAATTGTTGGCGTATTTTAAATCTAAAATCATTAGAGAATCATAAATAATGATTTATTTTTACTCTAATATCAGGATTAAAAAATTTAAAATATTGAAGTAAAAGACGTACATTATAATTTTAAATTGGGTACATGCGTGTAGAATGGCTACCAAATATGTTGAATAAATAACACATGTTATTGTTAATGCAGCAAAAAGTGCTATAATTTGGCACAAAAGCAAACCGTAACGTAAAAATCCTGAATAATTGGTGTTTACAGGAAAAATATATGTTATATTCACACTGTCAAGTGGTCTATAAATATAAAGAAAAATACTTAAAATAGTTGGAATTGTCATTAAAATACCGTAAGGAATTGCGTTGCCTAAAAAAAAGACCGTGTTTACTTGTTAAATTTTTTTTTTTGTATTTTTCATATAAGAATACTTACCAACAAGAGAGATAACATATAGTCTAGTAATTTTCGTATATTTTTCGCATATCTTTAATTCATTTTCGTCTACACAGTTTTCGTAATCATTTTTAATATGCAAGTTCAAATCTCTTATCTAATACAGAAAACCAATACTGATTGTTACAAGTAACTTCTATTTTCTATTACTAAATGTAAGGGAAATAAATAATATACAAACTGTTGAAAGTTGTAAATTAACTACACCGAAAGAGCAAGAAATACACAAAGCAGATAAAATCTTTTGCAGTAAAGCGTAAGTCGATTGTGAATCCATAGTTATTTGAGAACATTGGTATAACTAAAAACAAGAATATATTTATACAATATAACAATGTATATATGTATAAAAAAAATATACTAAGTACTAGTTTATATTGCTTTTTATTTCGTATAGATAATGTTTCGAATAAAAATAAATCTTACAGAAAGAGAAATATATACCGTGCAAACGATAAATAAATATAATACTTTCACCTGTTGTAAAAAAAACATGAAAACGAAGATAAATATCAAAAAATTACGTATTTTTATGTAATTCAAATTTCCGTTTCTATTAAGACCTAGTAGAAATCGTACTATTCTATTAGAAATAAGAAAATGTTGTTCGTATTGATTCAGTCCGGTTCGAGACATTGTTTTGAACTGTTTGTTCCCTGCGTCGAAGAGAGAAACGAACCTAACGCGTGGTTTACATTGCGCATTCAAATAGCCACTCATTATAATTATTAGAAGTGTTTAAAAGACAATGTAAAGATAATAATACACCGACGATATAAATCGATATAATCGAGGGTTCATCTATTTACTTTCTAGCAACATTGTAGTATTGATCATTTTACAAAGCGTTTTAAATGCATGTAAGTACGAAAACAGGTGGTTATTCTCAACAATTAGGAAAAGGGGTGCGATACATTTAATTTCATACATTCACTGACCTGCGCAGTAGCGTCTCCTTTCAGAGCAGGTCTTCTCAGTTGCACTTTGACCGTAGTGCAGTACAGATGTTTAGAAAATACTTGTTAGCGATGGAAAAATAGGATCGATATAGGAATAAGCTGAGTGTACAAGAATACAAAAGGTGTGCTTCTTTGTGAATAAAAATACATCAAGTGCTTATAGGTTTATTAAAAATGTGTTCTAAAAGAGAGAGGAATCAAAATGAGAAGTTATTAAAAGAAATTTTAATTTATAAGCTTTTTTTAATTTTTACGATTTTTAGCAGACCTTATACAAGTGACCACATTTCATTTTTTTTTGGAAGAAGTAAATAGTTTCTTATACAATAATAGAAATAATATTTTTCGTGATTTTTAATTACTATGTGGACTGTACTAAACTATAATATGCCATTGCGAAAGAAAATGCTTTTTGCACTAGCTGAAACAGTTTTTTTATTATCGTAGATAAATTTGTTAATATACAATAATTTATCGTTTACTTACCTGAGCAAAAATTTCGTGAGACGCTGAAAATAGGCCACCTATTGACAATTCGCACGGTTTCATACTTCTCATTGTTAATAATAACAAGAGCTTTTGATTCTTCTTAGAAAGTATATAGAACGGTACTTGGCACCTGTAAATAAGATATTGAATTTTTTGTTTGTAAAGGATAATTATTTTGGAAAACTTATGCCGCGTCAATTTGTGTTATTATTGTTTCTAAATTAAAATTTTATATAACAAAGTTTTCCTACAATTCTTCAAAAGTTCCATTGCTATGATCAATCAGCATTTGTCCGAAGTAAAAATTAATATATATAATGAATAGAGTTTCAAACACTGTAGCAAAGCATTCCAATATCGTGCTTGTATTCTTTTGCAGTATCACTTGTAATTCTAAAATCTTAAAATATAGAAAACATTCTTTAAAGAAACACTTTTAAAAGAAATTTTTTTAGTGAAGAAATATAATCTCGAAAATAAAATAGAGCAATCGTTTATATACAAAAAATAAACTACTACACTATAAAAAGAAATATAATACTTTACTTTAATTTTGTTTAAATTCTTTTTTTTGTTTAAATTCTGTGTATATATATATATATATATTTTGCACTTTTCCACTTACATAAAGAACATCAAATATAATTATGATCATACTAAAAAATATTCCAAATAGATAAATCATTTTTGATATTTTATTAATCAATGTTGTGAACCTAAGCAAAGAAACGAAATAACGAAATAAATTTAATAGAAAATTTAATCTTGTAAGAAAATAAATTTATGAAAATTATATAATGAGTTTTACTCTGTGATCCTTATATAAGATTTTATAATATTAATTATCCATTCTGATTCGTCCTTATTTGTTCGACTATTACGCCAACAATTCTGTAGAAATTTCTCATCTTCAAATGGTTGACGAATTTTTAATCTACAATGAATTGATCGAAAAAATTTTAATGACATAAAATTTAATACTTCAAAACAAAAATATAATAATAAAGAGTAATATTTAGATAATAAACTTACATTAGAATACTAAACATTGTACAAGCGTGTATTACGTATGACACATACATTAAATAAATCACACAAGCTATTGTCAGTACAGTCATAAGTGTTATTATTTGGTAAAACAGTAGACTGTAATATATCAATCCCGAATTAGAAATATTATTTACAAAAAATGGTAACGTTAAATTCTTATTTTCTGAGAATCCAAAAATATGCATTAAAGCACCTAAAATACTTGGAGTAGTCATAGAAATATAGTAAGCCATAGTAAAGCCTGAAAAATGAGAACACCTATAAGAAAATATTTATTACCTGTTTGTTTTTTTTTACATGAGGGGAACTACTTACCCACAAAAAAAAACGTATAAATTTTCGTTAATTTCGTGTACGTTTCTAATATGCATAATTCATCTTCGTTCCAAATGTGCTCGTAATCATATTTTAAATTTGCGACCAAATACTGGCTCTACAATTCGAAATAATTCTACACTTTTGTTATTAAACTTTTGTTGAATGTAAATAAATAAGAGTTATTTTTTATATATAAATACGTACTGTTTTGAATTGAAAATTTGCTGCAATGAAAGTACAATTTACACCTAAAACTATTATTATGTTTGGCAACGTAGTTAAAATCGATTGAAAATCCATGTTTAATACATAAAATTGATAAAACTGAAATTATAAATATTACTTAAATATTCCATAAAAATAAACATTTTGAGTAATTTATACATATAACGATTACTTAAAATAATATTTGTTCGATATTTTATATATTTCTGTAACAATACTGATAAAACGTAAAAATCATTCTAATGCAAACGATAGTTAAAGAAAAATTTTCTACCTGATGAAAAGAAAATGGGAATAAACATGCAGCTACTAAAAAACAACGAAACAATTGGTTAGTATAATTTTGATTGCAATTAAGACCAGTTACACATTGTATTATTCGCTTAGAAAAAAGGAAGTGTTGCTCGTTGTGATTAAGTCCCGTTCGAGACATTTTTCTGAACTGTTCGTTTTTCTACGTCGAGACAAACAAGAAGTTCAACAGATCCCCTACATTGCGCATTCAAATAGCCGATCATTATAATTATTAGAAGTGTTTAAAAAACAATGTAAGGATAATAATACACCGACGATATAAATCGATATAATCGAGGGTTCATCTATTTACTTTCTAGCAACATTGTAGTATTGATCATTTTACAAAGAGTTTTAAATGCATATAAGTACGAAAACAGATGGTTATTCCCAACAATTAGGAAAAGGGGTGCGATACATTTAATTTCATACATTCACTGACCTGCGCAGTAGCGTCTCCTTTCAGAGCAGGTCTTCTCAGTTGCACTTTGATAGTAGTGCAGTACAGATGATTAGAAAATACTTGTTAACGATGGAAAAACAAGATCGTTACAGGAATAAGCTGAGTGTAAAAGAATACAAAAGGTGTGCTCTTTTGTGAATAAGAATACCACAAGTGCTTATAGGTTTATTAAAAATGTGTTTTAAAAGAGAAAGGAATCATAATGAAAAGTTATTAAAAGAAATTTTAATTTATAAGCTTTTTTTAATTTTAACGATTATTAGCAGACCTCATACAAGTGAACAGATATTTTGTTTCGTGTTTGGAGTGAGTTTTTTGTTATGCATTACTAATAAATAATTTTTTTTCTTTTTATTTGTCACTATGTTGACTGTATTAAACTGTGATATGCCATGGCGAAAGAAAACGATTTTTGCATGAGCTGAAAGAAGTTGCATATTTGAAGTAAATTTGTTAATCGAGAAAAATTTATTTTTACATACCCCAGCAAAAATTTCGTGGGACGATGAAAAAATACTACCGATTGAAAGCTCGCTTGGTTTTTTACTTTTCATTGTTAATAATAGCAAGAGCTTTTGATTCTTCTTAGAAAGTATGTAGATTGGTACTTGACACCTTTAAAGAAGATATTAAATTGTTAATGTATAAGAAAGTTTATTGCTTACAGAATATCTATTATTTATAACAGCTATTATTTATTGTCGCTAAATTAAAGCTTTGTATATCAAACCTTTCTTACAATTCATCAAAAACCCTACTGCTATGATCAATTAGCATTTGACCGATGTAAAAATTAATATATACAACAAATATTGAAGCAGAAATTGTAAAAAAACATTCAATTATTTTGCTTGCATTTTTTTGCATTATAACTGGTAATTCTAAAATCTAAAAAAAAACATTTGTTAGAATGATACTTTGAAAAGAATTTTTTGGGGGTTAACAAATTTCAAAAGTATAAATCTGTATGTAATAATACTAAACATAGTGGTGGCAATTGTATGAAGAAGTAAATAACTGTACTTTAATTTTTTTAAAATAGCACGTATTGCTAATATTTTACTTACATAAAGAATATCAAAGAAAATCAAGATCATACATAAAAGAATTCCAATTATATAAACATTTTTTGATACTTTATTAATCAGATTTACATACCTAACAATCAAGCAAATATTTTATTCATACAAAATTATTGTTGGAAAAGACTTAAAAGTACTGATAAGAAATGTTACTTCGTTACTCTTGTATATCTTCTTATTATATTAATTACCCACTCTGATTCTTCCTGATTTGTTTGAGTATTCCAATCCTTTTGTATGAATTTCTCTTTTGCAAACGGTTGACGTATTTTAAATCTACAAAGATTAGGCTCTTAAATAATTCTTTGTTTTCACTCAAATACCGGTATTAACAGATTTAGAATATTTAAGTGAAAGACATACATTAAAATATTAAATTGTGAACAGGCGTGTAAAATAAATAGCAAATATACTGAATAAATCACACATCCCATTGTTAATACTGTAAAAAGAGTTATTATTTGGCACAAAAGCAAACCGTAACGTAACAATCCTGAGTAATTAGTGTTTACAGGAAGAATATATGTTATATTGACACTGTCAAATGGTCTATAAATATACAGAAAAATGCTTAAAATAGTTGGGATTGTCGTTAAAATACCGTAAAGAATTGCGCTACCTAAAAAAAAGATCGTGTTTACTAGACAATCTTGTTTATGTTTCATATAAGAATACTGACCAACATAAAAGATGATATATAGTCTAGTAATTTTCGTATATTTTTCGGATATCTTTAATTCATTCTCGTCGAAAAAATTCTCGTAATCATTTTTTATATACGAGACTAAAACTCTTCCCTATTATGAAACAAAACCATTACTCACCGTTATAAGAACTTTTTTTTACTATTAATAATAATGGAGGGAATATAATTATTATACGAACTGTTGAAAGCTTTAAATTAACTGCACCGAAAGAGGAAGAAATACTCAAAGCAGCTAAAATCTTTTGCAGCAAACTGTAAATTGATTGCGAATCCATAGTTATTTGAGAACATTGGTATAACTATAAACAAGAATATATATATATATCTACAACATAATAATTTATATATGGACAAAAAAAAATATAGTAAATACTAATTTTTATAATGTTTTTTATTACGTAGAGAGAATATTTTGAATAAAAATAAATTTTACAAACAGATATATATACCGTGCAAACGATAAATAAATGTAAATCTTTTACCTGATATAAACAAAATATGAAAACGAAGATGAATAATAAAGAATTACGTATAAAAACGTCATTCAAATTTACGTTTCTGTTAAGACCTAGTACAAATCGTACTATTCGATTAGAAAGAAGAAAATGTTGTTCGTAATGATTCAGTCCTGTTCGAGACATTGTTTTGAACTGTTTGTTCCCTGCGTCGAAGAGAAAAACGAACCCAACGCGTGGTTTACATTGCGCATTCAAATAGCCGCTACTTAAAATTATTAGAAGTGTTTAAAAAACAATGTAAGGATAATATTACGCCGACGATATAAATCGATATAATCGAGGGTTCATCTATTTACTTTCTAGCAACATTGTAGTATTGATCATTTTACAAAGCGTTTTAAATGCATATAAGTACGAAAACAGGTGGTTATTCCCAACAATTAGAAAAAGGGGTGCGATACATTTAATTTCATACATTCACTGACATGCGCAGTAGCGTCTTCTTTCAGAGCAGGTCTTCTCAGTTGTACTGTAACCGTAGTGCAGTACAGATGTTTAGAAAATACTTGTAAGCGATGGAAAAACAGGATCGATACAGGAATAAGCTGAGTGTACAAGAATACAAAAGGTGTGCTTTTTTGTGAATTAAATACCCTAAGTGTTTGTAGGTTTATTAAAAATGTGTTTTAAAAGAGAAAGGAATCATAATGAGAAGTTATTAAAAGAAATTTTAATTTATAAGCTTTTAATAATGTTTACAATTGCCTACAGGCTTCATACAAGTGACTACATTTTATTTTTTTTTGGAAGAAGTAAATAGTTTCTTATACAATAATAGAGAAAATATTTTTCGTGATTATTAATTACTATGTGGATTGTACTAAATTATAATACGCCATAGCGAAAGAAAATGCTTTTTGTATGATCTGAAAAAAGTTTCATATTTAAGATAAATTTGTTAATGAGCAGTAATTTATTCTTTACATACCCCAGCAAATATTTCGTGAGATACTGAAAATAGATCACCGATTGAAAGTTCGCACGGTTTCATACTTCTCATTGTTATCAATAGCAAAAGTTTTTGATTATTCTTAGAAAGTAGATAGAACGGTACTTGACACCTGTAAATAAGATATTAAATTTTTGGTTTGTAAAAGATAATTATTTTGGAAAACTTATGCCGCGTCAATTTGTGTTATTTTTGTTTCTAAATTAAAATTTTATATAACAAAGTTTTCCTACAATTCTTCAAAAGCCCCATTGCTATGATCAATCAGCATTTGTCCGAAGTGAAAATTAATGTATATAAAAATTATTGAACCACAAATAGAAACAAAAAATTCTATTATTTTGCTTGTATTTTTTTGCAGTATTACTGGTAACTCTAAAATCTGAAAATAAAAAATTTAATCGAATGATATATTTAAATGAAATTTGTCGAGATTAAAAAAATTTCAAAAGTTTAAATAAACAAGTCATAATACCAAAAGAAAAGCCTGCATTGTATAAAGAATTAAATGACTGTAATTTAAATTTGTCAAATGTGACAAATATGTCTAACGTTTTACTTACATAAAGAATATCAAAGAAAATCAAGATTACACAAATAAATATTCCAATTATATAAATGTATTTCGATAATTTATTAATTAAATTTACATACCTAACAAACAAAGAAACAAAAAAATTAATTAAAAAAAATAGTTAGGAAAGAATTAAAAGAGCATTTAAATAAATTATACTTCGTGACTCTTTTAAATCTTTTTATTACGTTAATTATCCACTCTGATTCTTCCTGATTTGTTTGATTATCCCTGTTCTTTTTTGTGCATGTCTCTTTTGCAAACGGTTGACGTATTTTAAATCTATTATGATTAGGATAATAAATAATTATTTAGTTTTATTCAAATACAAGGATTCAAAGAAATAGACTATTTAAGTGAAAGACATACATTAAAATATTAAATTGCGAACACGCATGTAGAATGAATACCAAATACATTGAATAAATCACACATGCTATTGTTAATACAGTCAAACTTATTATTATTTGTCACAAAAGCAAACCGTAACGTAAAAATCCTGAGTAATTAGTGTTTACAGGATAAACATATGCTATGTTGACACTGTCAAATGGTCTATACATATGCAGAAAAATGCTTAAAACAGTTGGGAGTAACATTGAAGAACTGTACAAAATTACGTTGCCTGAAAAAAAAAGACCGTGTTTACTTGACAAATTTGTTACATCGTGTTTCATATAAGAATACTGACCAATAAAAATGATGATATATAGTCTACTAATTTTCGTATATTTTTCGGATATCTTTAATTCATTCTCATCGAGTAAGTTCTCGTAATCATATTTAATATACGAGACCAAATCTCTTATCTGAGAAACAAAACCATTACTCATCGTAATAAAAACTTCCGTTTTTATTTATTAAATACCGGTAATGTAAATAAAATACGCACTATTGAGAGCTGTAAATTTACCAAATTGTAAGAGCAAGCTACTCCGAAAGCAGTTAAAATGTTTTGCATCAAACTGTATTTTGATTGAGGATCCATAGTTAGTTGAGAACATTGATATAACTAAAAACAGGAAATAAATAAATATGAACTCTGCAGTAAAATAAATTATTTAAAATCTAAAGCTTAATAATATTTATATATGTGAACAAAATAATAAAAATACTATTTATTGATACACTAGTGATCTCTACGTGAAACTATTATTTAAAATAAAAATAAATTTACAAAACAAAAAACCATACAATGCAAGCAATAAGAATCTGACAATTTTTTACCTGATGTAAATAAAATATGAAAACGATGATAAATATTAAAAAATTGCGCATTTCTACGCCATTCAAATTTACGTTATTATTAAGACCTAGTAGAAATCGTACTATTCTATTCGAAAGAATAAAATGTTGCTCGTAGAGGTTAATTCCTGTTTGAAACATTGTTCTGAACTGTTCTTTTCCTGCGTCGGTACAAGAAATGAACCCAACTCGTGCCTTACATTGCGCATTCAAATAGCCGATCATTATAATTATTAGAAGTGTTTAAAAAACAATGTGAGGATAATAATACACCAACGATATAAATCGATATAATCGAGGGTTCATCTATTTACTTTCTAGCAATTTTGTAGTATTGATCATTTTACAAAGCGTTTTAAATGCATGTAAGTACGAAAACAGGTGTTTATTCCCAACAATTAGAAAAAGGGGTGCGATACATTTAATTTTATACATTCACTGACTTGCGCAGTAGCGTCTCCTTTCTGAGCAGGTCTTCTCAGTTGCACTTTGACCGTAGTCCAGTACAGATGTTTAGAAAATACTTGTTAGCGGTGGAAAAATAGGATCGATACAGGAATAAACTAAGCGTACTAGAATACACGAGATGTGCTCTATGTGAATTAAAAATATCCCATGTTCTTAAAGGTTTATTAAAAATACGTTTTAGAAAAAGGGAAAAAATGATAATGAGAAGGAATAAAAGAAATTTTCACTTTTTATGGTGGATCAAAATTTCGTGCGTCTATTGTGTTGTTTCAAATAGTGCAAATTTTTGAAGTCAATAAAATTACTTTATATATGCAAGTGAATTATTAATTTGAAGATTTACGAACTTTTGGTTCACCATAATATAAGCTTATAATAATATATACGATTTTTAACAGACTTAATATCAGTGACTATATATTTTGTTTTCGTTGGAAGAAGTTTATAATTTCTTACGTTATTGTTTTCTTAATAGATAAACAATATTTTTCGTGATCTATTAATATTACTAAGTTGACTGTATTAAACGATAATACGCCATGGCAAAGGAAAACGATTTTTTCATGAGCTGAAAAATAATTTCTCATATCAAGAAAATTTGTTTATCAGTAGTAATTTATTTTTACATACCTCAGCAAAAATTTCGTGAGACGATGAAAATAAACCACCGATTGAAAGTTCGCTCGGTTTAATACTTCTCATTGCTACTAATAACAGGAGCCTTTGATTCTTTTTAGAAAGTATATATATTGGTACTTGACACCTGTGAAGATAATATTAAATTGATAAGGTAAATAGAAAGAATATTGATAAAAAAATATCTATTACTTATTACACGGTTATTATATTATTGTTACTAAATTAAAACTTTTTAAAAAAATTCTTCCTTACAATTCTTTATGGGCCTCTGTGCTATGATCAATTAACATTTGTCCGAAGTGAAAATTAATGTATATAAAAATTATTGAACCACAAATAGAAACAAAAAATTCTAATATTTTGCTTGTATTTTTTTGCAGTATTACTGGTAACTCTAAAATCTTAAAATAAAACATTTATTAGAATGATAATAATAAAAATATTTTTTGAAAGTAAAAAAATTCCGAAAGTATAAATAAACAAGTCATGATACCAAAAAAAAAGGTTGCATTGTATAAAGAAGTTAATGACTGTAATTTAAATTTGTCAAATATAACACATATGTTTAACGTTTTACTTACATAAAGAATATCAAAGAAAATCATGATCATACATAAAAATATTCCAATTATATAAATGTTTTTCGATAATTTATTAATTAAATTTACATACCTAACAAACAAACAAAACAAAAATTAATGAAAACAAAATTATCAGGAAAGAATTAAAAGAGCATTTAAATAAATTCTACTTCGTGACTCTTGTATATCTTCTTATTACGTTAATTATCCACTCTGATTCTTCCTGATTTGTTTGATTATCCCAATTTTTCTCTATGTATTCCTCTTTTGCAAACGGTTGACGTATTTTAAATCTACAATGATTAGGATTCTAAATAATAATTTATTTTAACTCAAGTGCCAGGATTCAAAAATATAGAATATTTAAATGGAAGACATACATTAAAATATTAAATTGCGTACACGCGTGTAGAATGTAAAAGAAATTTAATGAAATAATCACACACGCTATTATTAATATAGCAAAAAGTGCTATAATTTGGCACGAAAGCAAACCGTAACGTAAAAATCCTGAATAATTAGCGTTTACAGGAAAAACATATGCTATATTGACATTATCAAATGGTCTGTAAATATACAGAAAAATACTCAAAATAGTTGGGATTGTCATTAAAATACCGTAAAGAAGTAGGTAACCTGAAAAATAAAACCGTTTGAAACGTGAAAAATTTTCATCCGTATTTTAAACGCAAGTATACAGACTAACAAAAATGATGATATATATTTTAGTCATTTTCGTATATTTTTTGGTTATCTTTAATTCATTCTCGTCGAGTAAATTCTTGTAATCATGTTTTATATACGAGACTATATCTCTTATCTAAGAAACAAAACCATTACTCATCGTTATAAATAACTTCTGTTCACTGTTATTAAATAAAGGGAATATAATTAATATACGAACCGTTGAGAGCTGTAAATTAATTGCACCGAATGTGCAAGAAATACCGTAAGAAGCTAAAGTGTTTTGCAGCAAATTATAAGACGATTGGGAGTCCAGAGTTACTATAAAACATTGATATAACTAAAAACAGGTAATAAATATCAAAAGTTCACAGAGAAATGAATTATATAAACGTCTTAAACCTAATAATGTATATATATATATATATGTACAAAATAAAAATAAAAATACTCTTTATTTTTAATGTTTTTAATTTCTACGTAAAAACAATATTACTTCTGGAAATAAAAACTAAATGTTGCAAACAAAAATATTATACATACTATGGAAAGTGCTAAGAAACTAAAAATTTGTTACCTGATGGAAAAGATATAGAAATACATTGGTCAATATAAAAAAATTGCGAATCACTACATTATTTAAACTTTTATTACAATTAAGACCAACTAGAAATCGTACTATCTGATTCGAGAGTAGAAAATGTTGCTCGTAAAGGATAAGCCCTGTTCGAGACATTGTTTCGAACTGTTCGTTTTCTATGTGAAAATAAAAAACAAATCCAACGCGACCCTTCAATTGCGCATTCAAATAGCCACTCATTATAATTATTAGAAGGGTTTAAAAAACAATGTAAGGATAATAATACATCGACAATATAAATCGATATAATCGAGGGTTCATGTATTTACTTTCTAGCAGCATTGTAGTATTGATCATTTTACAAGGTGTTTTAAATGCATGTAAGTACGAAAACAGGTGGTTATTCCCAACAATTAGAAAAAGGGGTGCTATATACTTCTTTTTTTTTATTATTATTATTTTGACAAACCTGCGCAGTAGTGTCTGCTTATAGTAATTCTTGTCAGTCAGTGTTTAGCTACGGTAGGATATAGATGTTTAGAAGGGAATAGGTATTGCAAAGGATAAATCGATATTACAGTATGTTCAGTGCAATGTTACAATGTTGAATGCACAACTGTACAATTTTGAGTGCACAACTGTAAAATGTACAGTGTAATGTTGAAATGAATGAATTTAGTTGAATAACATATTCAGTAATCTCATAATTCTATAAAAATGTAATTACTATGATCAATAAGCTATTTTTCACAAGTAGTTTTATTAAAAATGATAAGAAAAGGGTGAATTTATGAAGTGAAAAATGTTGTTTACTTTCTTTTTGAAACTATTTAATTATTAAAATAATCTAACAAGATAAAATAATGACAATTAATATGAGCTAAAATACTTTACTATAAACAATAATCGTATTTTAACACAAGTTAGTATTTCAAGTGCATAATACTATTTCCGGGTATTTCCATTGTTGCATGGATCGTTTAGGTTTAATATATACTGTAAAAAACCGTTGCAAATGAGAACGCTTTTTGTATTAACTGAAAAAAAAAAATAAGTAGATTTAACTGTACCATTACACGTATATTAGAACAAATTATTTTATAAAAGTAATTACTTACACTGGCAAAAACTTCGTTAGTTGCTACGAATACATCACCTATTGAAAGTTGTGACAATTTCATGCTTCTCGTTAAAACGAATAATAGTAATTTTTGAGTTTTTATAGAAAGATTGTAATATGGAATAGAACATCTAAAAGAGAAAAAAAAAACAAAAATTAAGAAAAATATTTATTTGTTAATAAAAACAATTTTTAGAATATATTTTAAATTATATTCATTTCGTTTCATTTTTACATTGCATATAACAATTCCTTACAATTCTTTAAAAACATCATCACTTTGATTAATAAGCAATTGTCCAATATAAAAGGCAATATATACAGTAAATAATGATCCAATCAAATAAATACAGCACTTAATCGTTTCACTGATATTTTGCAATACAGGAGATAGTTGAAACATCTAAATGACCAAATAATAATAAAATATACAATTCCTAATAAATAATTTGTTAAAGTTATATTAACAATTTTATGATTATTTATAAAAGGTATTACTCACATATAAAAAATTTAAAATGACTATTAGCATAGAAAAAAAAACTGCGATTAAGTATTGTCCCTTAGCAATATTATTGAAAATATCGATGAACCTTTAACAAACAAAAAAGGAATAATAAAATATAATATAATAGAATGATTAATAAAAGTTCGAATATATTATAAATGTTTCATTTTTTATTCGGGGTGGGTCCCGGTGTTTTTCATCAAAACTATTGAAGTATATTTCACAAGTGAAAAAATTAGAAAAAATATATAACCAACATTTGAAGTTCTATTTCAAATAAAGTAAAGTAAACTTTGGTACACTATGTATAATATTATTAGAATTTTCTTAAAAAATAGTATGAAAAATTAATTTAACAATTTATTCGCGTTAAGAACTATTTCAAACTTACTTTGTTATTCTTGTATAGATTTTAATTAGACCAATCATCCAATCATTTTCTTCCTCGGGTGTTGTAAAAAACCAAACATTTTCTATTTCATTCCGATTACTATTAAATGGTTGACGTATATTAAATCTGCAAAAAAAAGAAAAGAAAAGAAAAAAAACAACAAGCTAGAGTTAACGTTGAGGAAAAAGAAAATTACTTCTTAACATTTAAGAAGTAGCTATTTATATTAGAAACAAAATGTTATTTTATCGTATAAGAACTTACATCATAACGTGAAATTGGCCAATAACGTGTTGCAGTAATAACCAAGCGAATGAAGAAAGAAAAATACCTAATATATTTATAATAAATAATGCTGTTATTTGATAAATGAGCAAACTATAGTATAACAGTCCTGAATGTAATACTTTATTAACAGGAAATGGTAATTTCAAATGATTATCGTCCGTTGTTCCAAAGATATTTTGAATAACACTCGATATACTTGGATAAAGAATTATAATTGATATAACATTTAATATTACTGGAACAAACAATATAAGATAAATATATTGGTTGTTATAAAATAAATAAATTGTTAATTTAATTTGTATTCTATTAAACGGACCAGCGAAAATGTATACAAATAATTTGTTCATTTTGTTATTTTTGTTGATTATTTGAAATTCTTCCTTGTGCCTCATATGTTCGTAATCATGCTTAATATGAGTTATTAATATTTTTAGCTAAAATTACAACATTGAAACGTGTATTAAAAACATTTTTGTCAAAAGCAAAAAAAAGTCATTGTGAGAAAAATAATACGAACCTCGGCCAAGCTAACATAAATCCTGTAATAAAATGAGAGAAAATATAAACATGGTCCCATTGTTTGCATAATTTTGATAGATGGAAGTAATTCCATATTAAACGCGTAGATCTGATAAAACTAAAATCATAAATTCAATCAAAGATTTGACGAAGCAATTTTTTTAATTGTGTTATTACAATATTAATAAATCAAAGATTGAAGTAATCTGTGCAAAAATCGGATAAATATATATTTTTATAAAACGATATAATAGCAAAAGAATAAAATATACAATCTAGAAAATATTATCAAATAATTAAATAAACAAATAGAAATAAGAAATTGATTTTTAATATATACATTTATAAAATTAATTTTTGTATAAAAAAAATCTCTGCCCTAAAATTTAATTTTATTGTCAGATTGTATCTTAATATATTTGTTGATGTATAAAATAACACTAATTGATTAATAAACACGCACACACACACACATTTTTTATTTAAAACTTTTATTATTTCATACAAGTCAATTATAATTATATATTATCAATTATATATTGTTAAGTAATAGAAAATTACTAATTTAATGAAAAAAGATAAATTTACCTGATGCGCAATTAATGGTAATAAATAAATAATTAACGAACAAAGTAAGGACAGTTGTCCATTAGGATTTTGATCAGGAAAAATTCGTATCAGAAATCTAACGAATTTGTTAGAGAAAAAAAAGTGTTGTTGAAAGTATGTCAGACCTCTTAGAGACATGGTCAAGTATCTAACAAGTACAACAAAGAAGTGGAACAAATTTCATCCCCTCTTCTTCATTATGTATTCTAATTATCCTTCTATTACAGTTTGTAAAACGTATTGTAAATTATTCATACGAAAATAGTACGACAATGATTGCAATCTATCGATTGCAACGTTAAAATATTGCCACCCCTTTTGACAAATTATAGTTCGAATAATACAAAGAAAGGTAAAGTTGTTTTTTTTTTTTATAAGCGTGAATACACCTGGTATTTCCCAACAATTCAAAGAGGAAATAAAAAACTTATATTTTTCGATATGAAAAACATGCGCAGAAAGGGTTTATTGATTGCAATTCTTTCTCAGTTAACGTTCGACCATCATAAAGAACACTTGCTTGATAAAAACCAATACTAGTCAAAGTAAATTTTTGTTAGAAAATTAGATTTAGAAAATGTTTTCGTAATTAAATAAAATAAACTTATCAACTTTTGGATTCATAAAAAGTACCTGTAATATATTTACAATACTAATATGCGATACAAGTAAGTACAATAATTTAATTAGTAATTAAAATAAAATTTTATAGTACGAACAAATATGTCACAGTATTTCTACTGTTACGCCTCGGTTTATAACAAACTGTAAAAAACCATAGCGAAGGAAAATGCTTTTTGCAATAACTGAAACAAATGTAAATTCTTATAAAATGTTAGAAATTTTCTAATAAATAATTTATAATACTTACATCAGAAAATATTTCGAGATTTGCAACAAATATACCACCTATCGAAAGTTCACAATGTTTCATGCTCCTCGTTAATACAAATAATAGTAATTTCTGAGTTTTTATCGAAAGATCGCAAAATGGAATATTGCATCTGAAAAAGGAAAAAAACAAGAACGAAATTATTTTGTTCATAAAAAATAGTTAGATAAAAAAACAATTTTATTTCACATTCAATTATATAATATATGATCTCACAATTCTTTTACAGTGTCATCGCTATGATTTATAAGCATTTGTCCAGTATAAAAAGTAACATATGTAATAAATAATGACGCTACCAAATGAATTACGCATTCAATTACTATCCTTAAATTATCAATGATGGAAGATATATTAAGTATCTACAATAGAAATATAAAATCATGAAAATAATTGTATATATTATTAAATAACAAATTTTTTTCATTAATACAGAAAGTTTTTAACATTATAAATCATAATAAACAGTTGTAATAATATTAATTCTTATTTTTTTTTTTTATTTTTTTTTTGTCAAAATTTTTTACTCACACGTAGAAAATCTAAAAGAAGATTTACCATTGAGATAAATACAATGATTAAGTAATTGGTTTTAGTTATTTTTTTATATATTTCAACGAACCTTAAAGAAAACAAACAAGAGATATTGATTATGGTAGAATATAAACAATTTAATAATACTTATGGTATTTTGTAATATATGTAAATATCTATTTTTATAAAAAGTCTCATTTAAATATTTCATTTTTCTATTTTTCTATTATATATATATCTTGTAAAATACGCGTAAAGAAAAATAATTTAAAAATATTTTCATAGTAAGTATGATTATTAAGGTAATAGTTAAAAATTAATAATCAAATCTAAATTGAAATCGAACAGATAAATAAAGATAAATAACAGAATTAATTTTTATTATTCTTTTAGTTTAAAAATAACAATTTTTCAAGTATAAAAAATTCCTTAAATAAATTGCACGTGCAATAAATATAATTAAAAGATTGAAACAAAATAAAAATAATAGAATAAAAAATGATATATGAGCTTAATCAATTATTATCTAATAAAAATACAATGCAAACAAACTTTGTGATTCTTGTATAAAATTGTATTATTCCGACCATCCAGTTCTTTTCATCAATGTATGTTCTATTAAGCCAAACTTTTTGTATATGTTTTTGATTATTCGCAAATGGTTCATGTATGTATAATCTACAACAGGTATAAAAATTCTAACTTATATTTACGAAATAATAAACGGTAAAATGCAATATTACAAATATCGTTGAAAAAATTTAATGCCATTGAAAAATAATAATTAAATAATATATATATATAAAATAAAAAATATAATTATATGCACAATAATATATAAAAAAACACCTACGTCAAGATCCGAAACTGACCACATATGTGTTGTATCATAACCCAAGAAAATGGACTAAAAACAACGATTAGTGATAATACCAGAAAGATCCCTATTATCTGGTAAATAAGCCAACTATAATATAAAAATCCTGAGTGTACAACATTGTTAACGGGTAATGGTAATATCAAATGACCATCATCCGTTGTTCCGAACATGTATAAGATTATGCTCAAAATACTTGGTGATATCATTACACCTCCAAATATAAAAGCAAAAGCTGCAACAATTATGTAATACCAATTATTTAATAACGTTTTATATTTTTAATCTTATGTTTATTTTTAATTCTACTTACCAACGATAATATAACTATAATATTTACTCTGATTAGTGTATTTTTCCATTATTTGAATTTCTTCATTATCAGTCACTAACTCGTAATCAATTTTTATGTGAGCCAATAATAGTTTAGCCTAAAAAAGAAAAAAAAAACAACGAAAAACACAAATTAAAAACTATCTTTGCGTTGGAAACATTTGTAAGAAAAAAAAAAACAAAATAAAAGAAGCGTTAATTTATAAACAATACAAACCGTATGAAGGCTCGCGTAAAGTTTGTAATAAACAATAAGAAAATACAAAACTGGCAACATTGATTGAATAACTTTGATAGAAGAGTCCACATTCACATATGACACGTAAATCTGATAATACTATTATAAAATCGTTAAATTTGCTTGTTTGTTTTTGTCCTTTTTTTTTTGTTTTCAAATTTAACCCACTACTTTTATTATTATTTGTTCTAAAAGTGTCTAATACATAGATGATAACTTAAATATAATATAACGTTTATTACTGAAATTTAAGAACCGTTTTATAATAAATTATAATTATTCATTGATTATTTTATAACTACACATTTTTCCATATTTTCTTCTTTTGCATAGAAATAAATAAAAAAGAAAAGAAGAGTAAGATCTAATAATATTCATTTTGATTTTTTACTAAGTAAGTCATAAATACTTTAAAAAATAATTACGAGACAAATTAAAATAATTTAATTTAAATTAAAGGTCCTCTTGATGAAAAAAAAAAAGAAAACCATGAAATAAAATGAAGTATGTTTTAATATTCGATACGATATCGTAAAATACTATATCCTAACAAGGAAAGAAAATAAAAAACAAATTACTTCAATATATTAAATGATAAACCAAAGCATTGACGAATCAAATGTCTATTCGTATATTTAGAAAATATTGAAAATACTATTTAAAATACAAATTTAATAAAATAATATTTGAACTGCAATAGTTATGTGTAGTATACAATCACTTGTTTATTAAAAAAACAATTTCTTTTACCTGATGCATTATGCATGGTATTAAATATATACATAACCCACAAAATATACACAAAACACTATAAGAGCTTTGATTAGGACTAATACGTAGAAAAAATTTAACTAATACATTTGAGAAATAAAAGTGTTGTTCGAAGTATGTCAGACCTTTTACAGACATCGTCGAGTATCTAACAAATACAACAGAGAAGTGGAACAAATTTCACCTTTCTACTTTATTACGTATTCTAATTACTCTCTATTACAATTCGTAAAACATATTGTAAATTATTTATATAAAAATAGAGTTTCATAATTATTGTCCAATCGATAGAAAGTAATGCTAAAAAAATGTTCTTCCCTCCCCTTTTGAAAAATTATACTTCGGATAAACTTCACCCAAAGTACACAGTGAAGTTTTTTATAAGCGTGAAAACAGGTGGTCGTTCTCACCAATTAAAAGAGGGGAGTTTTACCTTATATTTTTCGATATGAAAAACATGCGCAGAAAGGGTTTATTTATTGCAATTCTTTCTCAGTTAACGTTCGACCACCATAAAGGACACTTGCTTGATAAAAAACAGTACCATTTGTTCGAATAAGTGCAAATCTCTAACAATTTTATCGACAATTTAAAAAATCGTGCGGTTGTATATTTGTGAAAAATATAAAAAACAATTGATAAATAAAATATATGAAAATAATTTTTAACAAAAAATAAATAATGGAATAAAATTTCGATATAAGATGTATTATAATATGTTATAATATTTACAAGTTGGGTGTCCATATATAAAAATGTTTTATGTGTGTATGTTTTATTTTTATTGGGGAAAGAGACAAACAAAGTTTTTTGTTTTTTTTTTTTAGCTAAAATAAATAATTCTTTATAGATTATTTGTAATAATAAATTTGCGGAACGTAATAAAAGTAATACACGAGTGTTAGAAATAATTAATAAAAATAAATAAAATCAAATCAAAATCTCTCACGTGTAATGAAGATATCTTTTGTAGTAAAATGAAATAAAAATAAGTGCTAATAGTAGGATAATTAAAAAAGAAAACAAAAAAAAAGAAATACGATTAGAAGAACAACTAATGATATTTTTGATAAGCAATATTATTTAACTTTATACTATGAACGATCGTAAATCGTATATCTAAATACAAATAAGTGTTATATATTCTTTCCAGAAGAATTTAAATTTTTATAACATACATTAATCGGTGTAATATATATTTCCATCATCGTAAAATCCTTTAGGTTTATAACATGCTGTAATAAACCGTAGCAAATGAGAATGCTTTTTGTATTAACTAAAACAACAAAATTGTTTGAAACATCAGGAATATTTGTAAAAGTGATTAGAAGAAAAAAAATACTTATTTATGTTTGCTTACTCCAGCAAAAGTTTCATGGGATGCTACATATATACCACCAATTGAAATTTCAGATTGTATCATTGATCTCGTTAACAAGAATAATAACAATTTTTGTGTTTTTATAGAAAGCATGTAAAATGGAATCTGACGCCTAAAAAATAATATCTTTTTTTTTATTTCTTCTTATCGTCTAAACTATTTATGTAATTAATTTTCTATTTTTATATATAAAATCATATTCTAAATACTTTAGATTGAATATTAAAAAAATATTTATTTATTTATTTATTTATTTATATATTAATAAGATTTATAGCAAAAATCTTACATTTCTACGAAAGCATCATTGCTATGATCAATGACCAATTGTCCAACATAAAAGCTAATATAAATCGTAGAAATTGATCCAGCCATGTAAATGCAACAGTTAATTGTATCATTAGCACTTTGCAATACCGTTGATAATTGAAACATCTATAAAAGTAAAGAACATAATAATAATATAATAATTACAAAAAAAGAAAACAAAATTTGTGCATAATTTGAAAGATTTATTTAAACATACGCTATATATATAAAATCTATAGTTTTATTTTATTTATTATAGGTGAATTACTTACGTATAAGAAATTGAAAAAAACTAGTAGCATTGAAATTGAAACTGCAATTAGATAAGACATCTTGCAATAATCATTTATCAAATCAATGAGCCTTAAAAAAAAAAAATATCATTATATTAATAAATAAAAATAATATTATATTTTAATATTTTTCATTACCGATGCTAATGCAAAACGTAATAAGAAATATCGAAACGAATGAAATTTGAAAAAAAAAAATAATTTTATAAATTAAATACTTTTTTTATATTAAACTATATCTGATATTTATTAAATTTGTCAATTATAATAATATCAAACAAAAATATTTGACAAAACTTGTTAAGAGTGATAAATAAAAAAAACTAATATAATAGTAACAAATTAATTTAATTAAAAAATCATTTTCTACTAACTCGGTGACTCTGGTATAACATTGGATTAGGTCAATCATCCAATTCCATTCCTCCTCAATTGTGCCACTAGACCAATTATTTTCTATACGTCTGTGATCATTCTTAAACGGTTGTTGCATTTTCCATCTGAAATTAATAAATTATTATTATTAAAAAAAAGGATACAATTTTAAAAAATACTTTTTTATTTATTTTATATATTATATATTAAATATTAATGTAAAATAAACTTACATTATAACACTAAATTGACTGCATACGTGTTGTATCATTACCCAATACATTGAATAACATATACTACCAATTACTCCTACAATAAATAATGCTAACGTTTGATAAATAAGCAAACTATAATATGCCAATCCTTCGTTTAAAACATTATTAACAGGAAACGGTAATGTTAAATTAATATCGTCCCACGATCCAGACATATAGAGAAAAACATTTATTATACTTGGAAACGTTATTGAAATAATATAAAGATTTATGAGTACTGTAAAAATGGAAAAGAAAAAAAAAACAATTACGCAAATATAAATTATCGCAACGAATATATATATTGTGTTATTTTTAAAGTTAATTTATTTATTTTTCTTTTTTTTTTGTACATAAATTTTTGTTTGCTTACCAATTATAAGATAGACATACAATTTGCTTTGTTTCGTATACTGTTTCATAATATTTAATTCGTCCTCGTCGGCCAACAATTCGTAATCGAGTTTAAAATGGACGTATAATAATTTCATCTTAAAAATGACACACACATATTTTCTACGTAATTAAATAATTTCTTTGTTTGATTTCATTTTTTTTTTTTATTTATTTCTTTTATATATATTTTTTGTTCTAATATGAAAGTTAAAAGATAAAGTAATGTTCAAGATAAAATAATACGAACTGTTAGTAAACCAAAGTAAACGTTAAAATAACAATAGACGACAAATAATCCGGGTATCATTGTTTCCAAAATTTTTACAGCCGATTGCAGATCGTAGTTCGACGTGAAAAGTTGATAAAACTGTAATAATTGTTACAAATGCATTTCGAAAAAATAAAGTTAAAAGTAAAAAGGAATTAAAAAAAAATTGATAAAATAAAAAAACAAACTATAATAAATCCCGTGTTTTACTCATCGATTGTGGATACCGTTTACCTGCTGTAATATCATTGGTGATACGCAAACAGTTACCGTACAAAGTAAAAACAATTGTTCATTTGAGCTTTGATTTGGACGAATACGTATTAGAAATTTTAATAAACGATTTGAAAGAAGAAAATGTTGATTAAAGTATGCCAGACCACTCGAGGACATTGTGTGAGCAATGTTTCGAATAAACTGCTACGATAGGAGGAAACAAATTTTTACGATTTAACTTCATTGCGTATTCTAATTGGCCCATTTATTACAGCTACATTTAAAGGTTTTTTTTTTATAAAAAATTCATACAAAAATACTAACACGAATGGATATATAGAACGTAACGTTCAAGTATTATTATTTCCCCTTATCGATAATTGATATTAAATACACGAGGAGATGTGTACAAGTTTTTGTAAAAAGTATGAAAACAGGTGTTCATTCCCAACCAATTAAAAAGGGGGTGTTTTATCTTAGAATTTTCGTATTTGAAGGACATGCGCAAAAGGGTTGATCGATATTACAATCTTTCTCAGTCGACGTTCAACCTTCGTAATAAACACTTGCTACAAAAATATCACTCATTCGAATAAGTGGATCCATGTGAGACAGTGTGTGCTGATAAGTGTGTGGAATGATAACAATTTTACAGTGAATTTTACTTAACATTTACTTTACAATTTAACATTACTTTTCTTTACTTTAGAACAAGAGTTAGGTAATTATAAATATCGTTTTATTATTATCTATAAGTTATTTCATTTATTATTAAAACCAGTAACGCACTACCTATAATGTGTATACGTTTCAAATTTAATAATAATAAAATGAGTGATTATATTTTATTTAATTCAAACTTGAATTTTAGGCATGTAGTCATTGGTAAATTTTTTTTTTTTTATGGTGAATAACGAAGAAAAGATTTATTGAATAATATAATGTACCGTAGCAAAAGACAATGATTTTGCATTAACTGAAACATTAAGTCTTTCGTTTAAAAATGAATTTATAAATAATATTTAATTTTGGCCTGATTCTGAAATAATTAAATATGACGAAACGAATATTCTTCTTATCGAAAACGTGCGTGGACTTATATACTTATTTTTATCATTCAGAAAAATTACTTCTAAGAATTAATAGCGAACATATAATATGCAATTTGATATTTGCAAAATAAAAAATATTTTGTTTACGGTAAAAAAAAGACTTGTAATGCATGCATATGCCCAACAACAAACATCAATGTTATAAATAATAAAAAATTTTTATTCTAAAGTTAGTATCATATTAAATAGAAATGATGACGTATTATTTTATTCTATGTATTATATACCTATGTATTATAATAGTTACAACTTTTTTTTATGTAAGTTATATAATTAGATATTATTTAATACTGGAATAAACCATAGCAAATGAAAATGCTTTTTGAATTAACTGAAATATTAAACATAATGTTAAAAGAATATAGTTACAAAAATTTATATTCGTAATCGTTGATTGATTTATACTTGCCGCAGAAAATGATTCATGTGATGAAACGTATAATCCCCCAATGGAAAGCAAGCATGGTTTCAGACTCCTTCTAATCAGAAATAACAAAAGTAATTGTGTATTTTTCGAGAGCAAATAAAATGGAATTTGACACCTGAAAAGAAAATATATTTTGTTTATCATATAAATTATAAATAAACTTTGTAATTACTTACAATTCCTTGAAGACAGTTTCACTAAAATTCAACAGTTTTTGTCCAATATAAAAATTAATATATATTGAAAATGTAGAGCTACAAATGTAACCACCTAACTCGATTATTTTAGGTAAATTTTCCATGACTATAAACAATTGTAATATCTACAATTAAAATATAAATTAAATATTTCAAATGTCAATTATAAAAAAACAAAAGCCTTATTTGCTTAGTACCAACTAAAAAATTTTTATTATTTTTCATTTAAATTTATTATTATTTACTTACACGAATGAAATCAAGAACAACGATAAACATTGAAATAGAAACTAGAATTAGATAACTTATCTGTGAATAATGATTGATTGAATCAACATATCTGAAAAAAATAAAAAGAAAATTAATTAGGATAATACTAATAGAATATACAAAATCTATGATCAATTATATGTAACTAACTCCGTCAATTTTCTGTAACTAACTACAATGTCTACAATCCAATAAAATTCATTCAACGATTTTATTTCTTGATCAAAAGATCTTAAAACGTATTCTCGATCAGAATTAAACATTCGCTGTATTTTACATCTGAAATACAAGACTTAAAAATAATAGACATAAAAATTATAAATAAATACAATTAAATACATACATTATGATACTAAATTGACAGCATGCGTGTTGTACTATTACCAAATATGTTGTAAAACATACGATAGCAATTATAAGCAACATATAAAATCCTATTGTTTGATAAATAAGCAAACAATAATATAAAGCCCCTGCATTTGATATATTATTAAAACCAAGGAGTAACGTTAATTGATTACTATCTGATATACCAAAGAAATAAAGCAGAACTTTGAAGTAACATGAAAATGTTATCGAGATAACGTAGAAGCTTAATAAAACTGTAATAATATAAGAAGTTTAATATCATTATATAATATTATTATAAAAATATTATCAGAAACAACATTTAAATAACAATTACCCACGATGAAAGAAGTATACAATTTATTTTCTTTATTATACTTTTCCATAATCTTCAGCTCTTCCTGATGAGACAATTCCTCCAAATCTTTGGTTATTCGATTTAAAATTAACTTTAACTGTATGTAAAATGTTTTTATTAAATAGATTACTCGAAATTTCGAAGAAATATTTTAAATAGAAAATAAAAAAAAATTCTACGAACTGATAAATAACGAAAATAAGTTGAACCGAAAGCGGAGAACGCAAGTAAACCTCCCAAAAATTTGCGTAGTTCCACAACAATATTGTCTATATTCAAACTCATTGTTAGCATTTCATATATCTTTAACAGAAAAATTCTTATCTAAGAAAAAATGTAATCTTATATTGAAATTTTATAGAAAAACATATAACTCATGTTTATTACATTAAGTCTTAGCATAAAATATTTCTGCACGAGTATAATTGTATAAATAGATAAAACAGTAATGAACGTACTTCACAAAGAAGAAAATCTAACGTTTACGAAATTTAAAAAGGTAGTGGAAGAATGATTACGTAAAAAACTATAATGCAAATAATAAAAAAAGATTTAAACTATTAGAAAGAAAGTAAAGTACAGATATTAAGAAGTACGCGTGATTATGAAATAAATTTGAAGTGACACATTGAAGCATCATTTAGTTATAATATTATATGTTGTTGCATTCATATGAAGCTACTTGATTATTCAATAACTAATTGTAGAAATATGAATTTTGGCAATCATTGTAAAATAATAAATTTAAAATATTTGTCAGTTTTTTTTACGATCAGTAATCTTACGTTATATATGTACGTTAAAAAAGTAACACGTACCAGACCAGAAATCATCGGTATAAAATAACATGTTATTAAACAAAATAATAGAAATCGAATTTTAGAATTTTCATTAGAACGTAAACACAATATTATTTGAACTAGTCGGTTCGAAAAGAGGAAGTGCTGTTCGAAAAACTTTACATCTCTCGTAGCCATTGTTAAATAACTAACGTTTCTTTCAGTAACGTAAAGAATCTAATCCCCACTTTTACTTACTCGTCAATTTTAATAGCCATTCATTACAATTATGTGGTAGAGTATGCAAATTGGGAAGCAGAAAATTGCATGAAAATGATTATACCTATATGATGTTAACGTTGAAATACACTTTGTCAATATCCGATACTTTATAATAATGAAATTTGTAATAAGTAAGTACGAAAACAGGTGGTTTTTTCTCAACAATTAAACAAAGGGTGCGATTCCCTCTATTTTCAATATGTAAGGACCTGCGCAGAAGGGTTTATCGATTGGAATCATGTTCAGTTGCTCTCTGACCACGGTGTAAGTCGAATGCTCTTGATTGTGCTAAGAGATTGCAACAACAGTTACTATAGTTTAGAATTTTCCTAAGAAACGAAAAAAGTGCTATAACTGTTTATAATATGTATTAGACTCTGTCAATAATAGTGTTTTATAAATGTTAAATATCTACGTAATTTAATTCGATGTAAGTACGCAGCGCAAAGTAGATCTGTCAATGTGAAACAATAATTCTTTTAATACATACTGCATATTTTAACAATATACTACGATAAAAATAAAAAACATGCGATTGGACATATACAAACCAAAAAATATTTGGTTTATCGTTAAAAAAAAATTATCTTTATATAGAAAAAAAAGTTTCTAATAAAATTACAAGATCGTGCAACATAATTTATAAGAGCAGTTAAAAAAAAAATTGTAATGCATGCATATGCCTAACAAAAAACATCAATGTCATAAAAAATAAAGAATTTTAATTCTAAAGTTAGTATCATATTAAATAGAAACGATGACATATTATTTTATTTGAAACTAATTTTATTTTCTACGTATTGTAATAGTTACAATTTTTTTTATGATGGTAATCTAATTAAATATTATTTAATACTGGAATAAACCATAGCAAATGAAAATGCTTTTTGCATCAACTGAAATATTATAACACGATGTTAAAAGAATATAGTTACAAAAATTTATATTCGTAATCGTTGATTGATTTATACTTGCCGCAGAAAAAGATTCATGCGATGAAACGTATAATCCCCCAATGGAAAGCAAGCATGGTTTCAGACTCCTTCTAATCAGAAATAACAAAAGTAATTGTGTATTTTTCGAGAGCAAATAAAATGGAACTTGACACCTGAAAAGAAAATATATTTTGTTTATCATATTAATTATAAATAAACTTTGTAATTACTTACAATTCCATGAAAACAGTTTCACTAAAATTCAATAGCATTTGACCAATATAAAAATTAATATATATTGTGAAGAGTGAGCCAGTTATGTAGATACCGAACTCAATTATTTTTGGTAAATTTTGAATAGTTATAGATAATTGAAATATCTACAATTGAAATATAAATTTAATATATCAAATATGTTTTGTGATTAGTTATTACTAATAAAGTTAGTGAACAAAACACTAACTGAATTAATAGTAGAATGTCAAGAAAATTTATTGACAAGGGTAGGAATCACGTAGATTAACAAAATCGTAAATCATTGCTTTTTATAAAAATTGTTGTTGACTTACGTACGTAATACTCACGTAAATAAAATCAAGAACAACGAGGAGCATTGAAATAGAAACAATAATAAGATAAATTATCTGTGAATAATTATTGATAGAATCAGCATATCTGAAAACGATAAAAAAAAACTAATTAGGATAATACTAATAGAATACAAAATCTATGATCAATTATTTTAAACTAACTCCGTCAATTTTCTATAACTAACTACAATGTCTACTATCCAGTTAAATTCAGTTAGCGGTTTTATTTCTTGATCCAAAATTCTTAAAACACATTCTCGATCAGGTTTAAACATTCGCTGTATTTTACAGCTGAAATACAAAACTTAAAAATAATAGACGTAAAAATTATAAATAAATACAATTAAATACATACATTATGATACTAAATTGACAGCATGCGTGTTGTACCATTACTAAATATGTTGTAAAACATACGATACCTATTATAAGCAACATATAAAATCCTATTGTTTGATAAATAAGCACAAAATAATATAATACTCCTGCATTTGTAATACTATTACCAGCAAAGGGTAATGTTAATTGATTACTATCTAATATACCAAGCAAATAAAGAAGAACTTTGAAGAAACATGATGATGTTATCGAGATAACGTAGAAACTGAATAAAACTGTAATTATACGAGAATTTTAATATCTGCATAAAATGATGTTTTAAACTGTGGAGATCGAATAACATTAAAATAACAATTACCCACGATACCATACGTATAGATCTTGTTTTCTTTATTATACTTTTTCATAATTTTTAATTCCTCTTCGTCGGATAATTGCTTGCAATCTGTGATTATTCGTGATAAAATTAACTTGAACTGAATATAAAAGATTTTTATTTCATTAATTTTTGGAAATTTTAAAAAGAAAAAGAAACAAAAAATTCTACTAACAGTTGTACAATGAAAATAAGTTGAACTGTAAGCGCAGTACATGATAAGACCTCCTAAAAATTTACGTAGCTCCATCACAGTTTCATCTAAATTGAAACTTGTTGTCAAGAGTTCGTATACCTTTAAAAGAAAAATTATTATTCTAAAGTAATGTAATGTATTATAGTGAAAATTTAAAAAAATGTATAATATGTATTTATAATGAGTCTCCATATGAAAAATTTTTAACGAGTATATCTGTTTAAAGAAATGGAAGAGAAATAAGCATTTCTGTAATAATAATTAGACACGGCATGAAGAAAATAGTTTGGTCTTGAAATTTGAATAGATGCTCGAAAAATAATAATATAGAGAAATTAAAGGCAAAAAAACAAATACGTAAATGTATGAAGAAAAAAAGAGACATTTATAAATACGTATCATTATGCAATAAATTTATTCGAAATCCTTTGATTACCAAATGACTAAGTGTGAAGTTACGAAACTTGACAATTCACAAAATTTAATAGAAGTATAATATTTGTCAGCATTTACAAAAGATAGTTTAACATTAAATACGTACACGTAAAAAAGTAACACGTACCAGACTAGAAAGCATCGGTATAAAATAACATGTTATTAAACAAAGTATTAGAAATCGATTTTTAGAATTTTCATTAGAACGTAAACGCAATATTATTTGAACTAGTCGGTTCGAAAAGAGGAAGTGTTGTTCGAAAAACTTTACATCTCTCGTAGCCATTGTTAAATAACTAACGTTTCTTTCAGTAACGTAAAGAATCTAATCCCCACTTTTACTTACTCTTTAATTTTAATGGCCATTCATTACAATTATGTAATAAAGTATGTAAATTGGGAAGCAGAAAATTGTATGAAAATGATTATACTTATATGATGTTAAGGTAGAAATACACTTTGTCAATATCCGATACTTTCTAATAATGAAATTTGTAAGAAGTAAGTACGAAAACAGGTGGTTTTTCTCAACAATTAAACGAAGGGTGCGATTCCCTCTATTTTCAATATCTAAGGACCTGCGCAGAAGGGTTTATCGATTGGAATCATGTTCAGTTGCACTCTGACCACGGTGTAAGTCGAATGCTCTTGATTGTGCTAACAGACTGCAACAACAGTTACTATAGTTTAGAATTTTCCTAAGAAACGAAAAAAGTGCTATAACTGTTTATAATACGTGTTAGACTCTGTCAATAATAGTGTTTTATAAATGTTAAATATCTACGTAATTTAATTCGATGTAAGTACGCAGCGCAAAGTAGATCTGTCAATGTGAAACAATAATTCTTTTAATACATACTGCATATTTTAACAATAAACTACGATAAAAAGAAAAAACATGCGATTGGACATATAAAAAGCAAAAAATATTTGGTTTATCGTTAAAAAAAAATTATCTTTATATAGAAAAAAAAGTTTCTAATAAAATTACAAGATCGTGCAACATAACTTATAAGAGCAGTTAAAAAAAAATTGTAATGCATGCATATGCCTAACAACAAACATCAATGTCATAAATAATAAAGAAATTTAATTCTAAAGTAATTATCATATTAAATAGAAATGATGACATATTATTTTATTTGAAACTAATTTTATTTTCTACGTATTGTAATAGTTACAATTTTTTTTTGGATGGTAATCTAATTAAATATTATTTAATACTGGAATAAACCATAGCAAATGAAAATGCTTTTTGCATCAACTGAAATATTATAACACGATGTTAAAAGAATATAGTTACAAAAATTTATATTCGTAATCGTTGATTGATTTATACTTGCCGCAGAAAAAGATTCATGCGATGAAACGTATAATCCCCCAATGGAAAGCAAGCATGGTTTCAGACTCCTTCTAATCAGAAATAACAAAAGTAATTGTGTATTTTTCGAGAGCAAATAAAATGGAACTTGACACCTGAAAAGAAAATATATTTTGTTTATCATATTAATTATAAATAAACTTTGTAATTACTTACAATTCCTTGAAAACAGTTTCACTAAAATTCAATAGCATTTGACCAATATAAAAATTAATATATATTCCGAACAGTGAGCCAGTTATGTAGATACCGAACTCAATTATTTTTGGTAAATTTTGAATAGTTATAGATAATTGAAATATCTACAATTGAAATATAAATTTAATATATCAAATATGTTTTGTGATTAGTTATTACTAATAAAGTTAGTGAACAAAACACTAACTGAATTAATTGTAGAATGTCAAGAAAATTTATTGACAAGGGTAGGAATCACGTAGATTAACAAAATCATAAATCATTGCTTTTTGTAAAAATTGTTGTTTACTTACGTACGTAATACTTACGTAAATAAAATCAAGAACAACGAGGAGCATTGCAATAGAAACAATAATTAGATAAATTATCTGTGAATAATTATTGATTGAATCAGTATATCTGAAAACGATAAAAAAAAATTAATTAGGATAATACTAATAGAATACAAAATCTATGATCAATTATTTTAAACTAACTCCGTCAATTTTCTATAACTAACTACAATGTCTACTATCCAGTTAAATTCTGTCAGCGGTTTTATTTCTTGATCCAAAATTCTTAAAACACATTCTTGATCAGGTTTAAACATTCGCTGTATTTTACAGCTGAAATACAAAACTTAAAAATAATAGACGTAAAAATTATAAATAAATACAATTAAATACATACATTATGATACTAAATTGACAGCATGCGTGTTGTACCATTACTAAATATGTTGTAAAACATACGATACCAATTATAAGAAACATATAAAATCCTATTGTTTGATTAATAAGCACAAAATAATATAATACTCCTGCATTTGTAATACTATTACCAGCAAAGGGTAATGTTAATTGATTACTATCTAATATACCAAGCAAATAAAGAAGAACTTTGAAGAAACATGATGATGTTATCGAGATAACGTAGAAACTGAATAAAACTGTAATTATACGAGAATTTTAATATCTGCATAAAATGATGTTTTAAACTGTGGAGATCGAATAACATTAAAATAACAATTACCCACGATACCATACGTATAGATCTTGTTTTCTTTATTATACTTTTTCATAATTTTTAATTCTTCTTCGTCGGATAATTGCTTGCAATCTGTGATTATTCGTGATAAAATTAACTTTAACTGAATATAAAAGATTTTTATTTCATTAATTTTTGGAAATTTTTAAAAGAAAAAGAAACAAAAAATTCTACTAACAGTTGTACAATGAAAATAAGTTGAACTGTAAGCGCAGTACATGATAAGACCTCCTAAAAATTTACGTAGCTCCATCAAAGTTTCATCTAAATTGAAACTTGTTGTCAAGAGTTCGTATACCTTTAAAAGAAAAATTATTATTCTAAAGTAATGTAATGTATTATAGTGAAAATTTAAAAAAATGTATAATATGTATTTATAATGAGTCTCCATATGAAAAATTTTTAACGAGTATATCTGTTTAAAGAAATGGAAGAGAAATAAGCATTTCTGTAATAATAATTAGACACGGCATGAAGAAAATAGTTTGGTCTTGAAATTTGAATAGATGCTCGAAAAATAATAATATAGAGAAATTAAAGGCAAAAAAACAAATACGTAAATGTATGAAGAAAAAAAGAGACATTTATAAATACGTATCATTATGCAATAAATTTATTCGAAATCCTTTAATTACCAAATGATTAAGTGTGAAGTTACGAAACTTGACAATTCACAAAATTTAATAGAAGTATAATATTTGTCAGCATTTACAAAAGATAGTTTAACATTAAATACGTACACTTAAAAAAGTAACACGTACCAGACTAGAAAGCATCGGTATAAAATAACATGTTATTAAACAAAGTATTAGAAATCGATTTTTAGAATTTTCATTAGAACGTAAACGCAATATTATTTGAACTAGTCGGTTCGAAAAGAGGAAGTGTTGTTCGAAAAACTTTACATCTCTCGTAGCCATTGTTAAATAACTAACGTTTCTTTCAGTAACGTAAAGAATCTAATCCCCACTTTTACTTACTCTTTAATTTTAATGGCCATTCATTACAATTATGTAATAAAGTATGTAAATTGGGAAGCAGAAAATTGTATGAAAATGATTATACTTATATGATGTTAAGGTAGAAATACACTTTGTCAATATCCGATACTTTCTAATAATGAAATTTGTAAGAAGTAAGTACGAAAACAGGTGGTTTTTCTCAACAATTAAACGAAGGGTGCGATTCCCTCTATTTTCAATATCTAAGGACCTGCGCAGAAGGGTTTATCGATTGGAATCATGTTCAGTTGCTCTCTGACCACGGTGTAAGTCGAATGCTCTTGATTGTGCTAACAGACTGCAACAACAGTTACTATAGTTTAGAATTTTCCTAAGAAACGAAAAAAGTGCTATAACTGTTTATAATACGTGTTAGACTCTGTCAATAATAGTGTTTTATAAATGTTAAATATCTACGTAATTTAATTCGATGTAAGTACGCAGCGCAAAGTAAATCTGTCAATGTGAAACAATAATTCTTTTAATACATACTGCATATTTTAACAATAAACTACGATAAAAAAAAAAAACATGCGATTGGACATATACAAAGCAAAAAATATTTGGTTTATCGTTAAAAAAAAATTATCTTTATACAGAAAAAAAAGTTTCTAATAAAATTACAAGATCGTGCAACATAACTTATAAGAGCAGTTAAAAAAAAAATTGTAATGCATGCATATGCCTAACAACAAACATCAATGTCATAAATAATAAAGAATTTGAATTCTAAAGTTAGTATCATATTAAATAGAAACGATGACATATTAGTTTATTTGAAACTAATTTTATTTTCTACGTATTGTAATAGTTACAGTTTTTTTTATGATAGCAATCTAATTAAATATTAATTAATATTGGAATAAACCGTAGCAAATGAAAATGCTTTTTGCATCAACTGAAATATTATAACACGATGTTAAAAGAATATAGTTACAAAAATTTATATTCGTAATCGTTGATTGATTTATACTTGCCGCAGAAAAAGATTCATGCGATGCAACGTATAATCCCCCAATGGAAAGCAAGCATGGTTTCAGACTCCTTCTAATCAGAAATAACAATAGTAATTGTGTATTTTTCGAGAGCAAATAAAATGGAACTTGACACCTGAAAAGAAAATATTTCGTTTATCATATTAATTATAAATAAACTTTGTAATTACTTACAATTCCTTGAAAACAGTTTCACTAAAATTCAATAGCATTTGACCAATATAAAAATTAATATATATTGTGAACAGTGAGTCAGCTATGTAGATACCGAACTCAATTATTTTTGGTAAATTTTGAATAGTTATAGATAATTGAAATATCTACAATTAAAAGATAAATTTAATATATCAAATATGTTTTGTGATTAGTTATTACTAATAAAGTTAGTGAACAAAACACTAACTGAATAAATTGTAGAATGTCAAGAAAATTTATTGACAAGGGTAGGAATCACGTAGATTAACAAAATCATAAATCATTGCTTTTTGTAAAAATTGTTGTTTACTTACGTACGTAATACTTACGTAAATAAAATCAAGAACAACGAGGAGCATTGAAATAGAAACAATAATTAGATAAATTATCTGTGAATAATTATTGATCGAATCAACATATCTGAAAAGGATAAAAAAAAAATTAATTAGGATAATACTAATAAAATACAAAATCTATGATCAATTATTTTAAACTAACTCCGTCAATTTTCTATAACTAACTACAATGTCTACTATCCAGTTAAATTCTGTCAGCGGTTTTATTTCTTGATCCAAAATTCTTAAAACACATTCTTGATCAGTTTTAAACATTCGTTGTATTTTACAGCTGAAATACCAAACTTAAAAATAATAGACGTAAAAATTATAAATAAATACAATTAAATACATACATTATGATACTAAATTGACAGCATGCGTGTTGTACCATTACTAAATATGTTGTAAAACATACGATACCAATTATAAGCAACATATAAAATCCTATTGTTTGATAAATAAGCACAAAATAATATAATACTCCTGCATTTGTAATACTATTACCAGCAAAGGGTAATGTTAATTGATTACTATCTAATATACCAAGCAAATAAAGAAGAACTTTGAAGAAACATGATGATGTTATCGAGATAACGTAGAAACTGAATAAAACTGTAATTATACGAGAATTTTAATATCTGCATAAAATGATGTTTTAAACTGTGGAGATCGAATAACATTAAAATAACAATTACCCACGATACCATACGTATAGATCTTGTTTTCTTTATTATACTTTTTCATAATTTTTAATTCCTCTTCGTCGGATAATTGCTTGCAATCTGTGATTATTCGTGATAAAATGAACTTCAACTGAATATAAAAGATTTTTATTTCATTAATTTTTGGAAATTTTAAAAAGAAAAAGAAACAAAAATTCTACTAACAGTTGTACAATGAAAATAAGTTGAACTGTAAGCGCAGTACATGATAAGACCTCCTAAAAATTTACGTAGCTCCATCAGAGTTTCATCTAAATTGAAACTTGTTGTCAAAAGTTCGTATACCTTTAAAAGAAAAATTATTATTCTAAAGTAATGTAATGTATTATGGTGAAAATTTATAAAAATGTATAATATGTATTTATAATGAGTCTCGGTATGAAACATTTTTAACGAGTATATCTGTTTAAATAAATGGAAGAGAAAATAAGCATTTCTGTAATAATAATTAGACTCGGCATGAAGAAAATAGTTTGGTCTTGAAATTTGAATAGCTGCTCGGAAAATAATAATATAGAGAAATTAAAGGCAAAAAAACAAATACGTAAACGTGAAGAAAAAAAGAGACATTTATAAATACGCATCATTATGCAATAAATTTATTCGAAATCCTTGATTACCAAATGACTAGAACTTCAATTAAACGTGAAGAATATTATTTGTAGCATTTAAAGAGAATATTGTTAAACATTTACACGTAGTTTTAAATAACTAACGTTTCTTTCAGTAACGTAAAGAATCTAATCCCTACTTTACTTACTCGCAGTTTTAAGAGCCATTCATTACAATTATGTGGTAGAGTATGTAAATTGGGAAGCAGAAAATTGCATAAAAAGATTATACCTATAGATGTTAACGTAGAAATACACTTGTCAAATCCGATACTTTGTAATAATGAAATTGTAAGAAGAAAGTACGAAAACAGGTGGTTTTCTCAACAATTAAACGAAGGGTGCGATTCCCTCTATTTTCAATATCTAAGGACCTGCGCAGAAGGGTTTATCGATTGGAATCATGTTCAGTTGCTCTCTGACCACGGTGTAAGTCGAATGCTCTTGATGTGCTAACAGACTGAACAACAGTTACTATAGTTTAGATTTTTCCTAAGAAACGAAAAAAGTGCTATACTGTTTATAATCGTGTTTAGACTCTGTCAATAATAGTATTTAGTTAATATTGTGTACTTGTGAATAATATCTGATTTAATTTTGCAATAATTTTCTTGTCATACATGCTGTACATTTTAATCATTATTACTACCTAATTTTTTTTTAATACGAAAATTAAAAAATTGTAATAAATATTATATATAAACTCGTTATACTTTTTTTATATTATATAAACATAGCAATAAAAAATATAACTCTTTATGGTGGTAACATAATTCTATTTATAGGACGTTGTTAGACCGCAGTAAAAGATAATGCTTTTTATATCATCTGAAGTGTAAAAATTGTGTTTAATTTGTATAAAATATATTATTTGTTGTTTATTGCTTACCCCAGGGAAAGCCTTACGCGATGAGAGGAATAATCCACCGAACGAAAGGTATTTTGGTTCCATACTTCTTGTTATATTAAATAATAACACCTTTTGACTTTTTTCATTGAAAGAATATAAAATAAAATTAAACATTAGCGTAAAAAAAAAATTTGTTAAAACGTATACATAAAATTAATAGATCAATCTTTGAAATCAATACATTTTGAACAAATTTAGTAATGCATGAATATGCCCAAAAACAAATATCAATGTCATAAATAATAAAAAATTTTAATTCTAAAGTAATTATCATATTAAATAGAAATGATGACATATTATTTTATTTTAAAACTACTTTTTTTGTTTACGAATTGTAATAGTTACAACTTTTTTTATGTAGGTAGTATAATCAAATATTATTTAATACTAGAATAAACCATAGCAAATGAAAATGCTTTTTGCATTAACTGAAATATAAAACACGATGTTAAAAAAATATAGTTACAAAAATTTATATTCGTAATCGTTGATTGATTTATACTTGCCGCAGAAAATGATTCATGTGATGAAACGTATAATCCCCCAATAGAAAGCAAGCATGGTTTCATACTTCTTCTTATCAGAAATAACAAGAGTAATTGTGTATTTTTCGAGAGCAAATAAAATGGAATTTGACACCTGAAAAGAAAATATATTTTGTTTATCATATAAATTATAAATAAACTTTGTAATTACTTACAATTCCTTGAAGACTGTTTCACTAAAATTCAGCAGCTTTTGTCCAATATAAAAATTAATATAAATTGTAAATAGAGAGCCAGCAATGTAGATACCGAACTCGATTATTTTAGGTAAATTTTGAAAAGTTACAGATAATTGAAATATCTACAATAGAAACATAAATATATATCAAATCTAACAAAACACTAACTTTATTAGTAATAACTTAATAAATTTCGAAATATCAGGAAAAGCAGTTGACTACAATGTCAATTAAATATATTTAAAGAATCGTAGATCATTTCTTTTTATAAAAATTGTGGTTGACCTACGTACGTAATACTTACGTAAATAAAATCAAGAACAACGAGGAGCATTGAAATAGAAACGAGAATTAGGTAAAGTACCTGTGAATAATTATTAATAGAATCGACGTACCTTAAAAAGGTAAACAAAAATTAATAAGGATAATACTAATAGAATAAAAAATCTATGATCAATTATTTTAAACTAACTCCGTCAGTTTTCTATAACTAACTATAATGTCTACTATCCAATTGAATTCAGTCAGCGGTTTTATTTCTTGATCCAAACTTCTTAAAACACATTCTCGATCAGGTTTAAACATTCGCTGTATTTTACATCTGAAATATAAAACTTAAAAATAATAGACATAAAAATTATAAATAAATACAATTAAATACATACATAATAATACTAAATTGACAGCATGCGTGTTGTACTATTACCAAATATGTTGTAAAAAACACGATACCAATTATAAGCAACATATAAAATCCTATTGTTTGATAAATAAGCAAACAATAATAAAATGCCCCTGCATTTGATATAGTATTAAAACCAAGGAGTAATGTTAATTGATTACTATCTAATATACCAAAGAAATAAAGCAGAACTTTGAAGTAACATGAAAATGTTATTGAGATAACGTAGAAGCTAAATAAAACTGTAATAATATAAGAAGTTTAATATCATTATATAACATTATTATAAAAAAATTATCAGAAACAACATTTAAATAACAATTACCCACGATGACACAAGTATACAATTTATTTTCTTTATTATACTTTTCCATAATCTTTAGCTCTTCCTGATGAGACAATGCCTCCAAATCTTTATTTATTCGACTTAAAAGTAACTTTAACTGTATGTGAAACGTTTTTATTAAATAAATTACTCGAAATTTCAAAGAAATATTTTAAAAAAAATAAAAAAAAAATTCTACGAACTGTTAAATAACGAAAATAAGTTACACTGTAACCGGAAAGCATAATAAGACCTCCTACTAATTTACGTAGCTCCGTCACAGTTTTTTCTAAATTCAAATTCATTTTTAATAGTTCGTATACCTTTAAAAAACAAATGAATTCTTATTCATGGAAATATATAATGTTGTGATAAAAATTTACATAATTATATGACACATATTTATTACATCGAGTTTTAGCATAAATTTTTCTGCACGAGTATATTTGTATAAATAGATAAAACAGTAATGAACGTACTTCACAAAGAAGAAAATCTTACATTTACGAAATTTAAAGTAGGTAGTGTAAGAATGATTACGTAAAAAACTATAATGCAAATAATAAAAAAAAGATATAAACTATTAGAAAGAAAGTAAAGTACAGATATTAAGAAATAGTACATGATTATGAAATAAATTTGAAGTGACATATTGAAGCATCAGTTAGTTATAATATTATTATTGCATTCATATGAAGCCCTTTGATTATTCAATTTTTGTCAGTTATTTTTGCGATCAGTAATCTTACATTATATATGTACGTTTAAAAAATTATCACGTACCAGACTAGAAATCATCGGTATAAAATAACACATTAATAAACAAAGTGCTAAATACTGATTTTTAGAATTTTCATTAGAACGTGAGCGCAATATTATTTGAACAAGTCGGTTCGAAAAGAGGAAGTGCTGTTCGAAAAACTTTACATCTCTCGTAGCCATTGTTAAATAACTAACGTTTCTTTCAGTAACGTAAAGAACCTAATCCCCACTTTTACTTACTCGTCAATTTTAATAGCCATTCATTACAATAATGTGGTAGAGTATGTAAATAGGGAAGCAGAAAATTGCATGAAAATGGTTATACCTATATGATGTTAAGGTAGAAATACACTTTGTCAATATCCGATACTTTATAATAATGAAATTTGTAAGAAGAAAGTACGAAAACAGGTGGTTTTTTCTCAACAATTAAACGAAGGGTGCGATTCCCTCTATTTTCAATATGTAAGGACCTGCGCAGAAGGGTTTATCGATTGGAATCATGTTCAGTTGCTCTCTGACCACGGTGTAAGTCGAATGCTCTTGATTGTGCTAACAGATTGCAACAACAGTTACTATAGTTTAGAACTTTCTTAAGGTGCAAAGAAATTTTTTTAACTGTTAATAATAAGTGTTGTACCCTTTTTTTAACAAGGTCCGGTAAATGTTGTGTTCATGTGGATTTAATTAGATTTAATTTTGCTAAATAAGTTTCTTAATGTGATATAATAATTCTCGTTTTACTGCACACTTTAATAACTATTAACATTTGATATCTGTTCTATACACAAAATATTTGTAATACGTAAATAATTATAATATTAAGTAACATGGACTTATCTATCATTTGAATTTTGATTAGGACGTGTACTAGTTACTCTAGATTATGGTGAGGAAAAAGAATTGTTATCAGAATAAGTAGATAATACTCGACCTATTCAGTTTAAAAGTCTATGTAAAATATATCTATAATTATTATTATATTAAACGTTTAACAATTAATATAGTTTTCCATTGTTTTTAATATAACTTCGAATTAAGATGCACTGCAATAAACAGTAGCAAATGAGAATGCTTTTCGTATAATCTAAAATAATAATATATTGTACGTTATTGAAACGATAAAATTATAATTTAATTATTTATTGTTACACACCGATGCAAAAACTTCGTTCGATGAGACGAACATTCCTCCGATTGAAAGACCACTTTGTTTCATACTTCTTGTTATAGTAAACAACAACAATTTTTGAGTCTTGACGGTAAACTTATAAATAGGTGCTGTACGCCTGAAACAACGAAATTTATTAATAGTTATAATAATAATAATAAGTATCTTATTTAATCAGATATCACTATATTTTCAAATGTTCCTATACTAATCGTTTATTTAGAAAAAAATAAAAAAAACTTGAAAACGTCTTACAATTCCTCGTAAGTTGCGTTGCAATGATTCAATAGGTTTTGCCCAATATAAAAATTCAGATAAAAGAGAATAATTGATGCGGAGATTATAAAACTACATTCTATCGTGTCTCTTGTACTTTGCAATATTTCTGACATTCGATAAATCTAAACAGTAAGCATAATATTAATAAAAATTATAACATAATCTTGTATAATAAATTTGCTGGGTTAATTAACATTCTTTCGTTAACTTATATACATTCTGGTAACGTACAATTGTACGAAAATACAAAAATATTTTAAACCATTTGTTAAAATATAATTATTATTTTATTACAAATAAGATCAATCATGGAAAAAACTTTTTTTTTTGTCCAATACCTCAAACAAATGAAAAATTAAGAATATTGTGTATATTAAAAGTAGTTACTTACGTAAAATAAATCAAAGATAACGAAGATCATTGCAAAACCAACATCAATTAGGTAAACAAATTTGGAAAAATTACTTAATAATTCAACGTACCTTTAAAAAAGATAGATAAATATTATTTAGAAAAAAAATGTGTGCATCTATGCGATCAAAAAAAAAAAACAAACAAAACTGAGTTATCACTAACTCCGTGGCCGTTTTGTAATGTTTTATAATGTCAATAATCCAATCATGTTCTTTCCAAGGTATTGTCCTGTTTAAAACTGTCCCTGTATATTCTTCTTCTTTTTTCGATAATTTCCGTACCTTTAATCTACAAACATGGTTACAAAACTAATCCTTAATAATAGTTAAAAAAACTTAAGTTAACACAGTGGATCTCAAATTATTTTAAATTATAAGTATCTTTTAATTATAAGTACTAAAAAGTTATGAACAAAACAGGAAAAGGACTGAAAAGCTTTGAACTTTACGATTTTTATACTTACTGATTGTGTGCAGGTTAAAAAATAATCAAAAATCGATGTTGACAAGGTTGTATGTAATCCTTATACTAATTTAGTAAGTACAATTTTGAAAAACCACTGAGTTAACATACGATCATACCATTTCAAACATAATACCTACATTATAACACTGAACTGATAACAAGCGTGTTGAACAAATACCAAATATGTTACGTAATAAACAGTCCCTATTATCATTGCAATTAAAGTGCCTAATGACTGATAAAAAAACAAAAGGAAAAAAAATGTTCCAGCTTTTGGAACATTATTTACAGGTGCGATCAGTATTAATTTATTACCATCCAGTATACCAAAAAGATAAAGAACAATACTTAAATAACTCGGTAAAACTATCGATAAATAATAAAGACTGAAGATAACTGTAACAATAAAGAAAAGAAAATGGAAAAAAAAAATTTTCGTTGAAATATTGAATTTTAATAATAATTATTCGTATATAAACATATTCGTACTTACGTATAATACCGTAACAATATAATTTAACCTGTTTCGTGTATTTTTTCATAATATTTAATTCCTCCTCATTGGACAAATGTTCGCAGTCTGATTTAAATTGATTGAAAAGTAATCTCATCTGTAAGAAAAGGTTTCATTTACAAGATAAGAACTCTCTAATCATTTATAAAATTTATAATAGTTAGAAATAAATAGATAAAAGATGATAAACGTACTCTTGCAAAACTGAAATAAGTGTTTGTATAACCGCAGATCATAAAAGATCCCGTTAATACTTTTTGCAGTATTTTAATAGTCGTTTCCACTTTGTTGTCGTACACTATAAGCTGATAAAACTAAAACAATTGGATGATTATTAATTCTGTTATAAAACAAAATTTTTATTCACTCGTAAGTTCGTTCAAAACAATAAATACATTATTTAACTTTACAAGTAATAAAATGATTGAAATATAATTAAAAATTATCGTTGATAATCGAAGTTTAATAAAATTTACCTGATGGGTAAAACCAGGTATTCCATAAACAACGATTAAACAAATTACGAGCATCTGATTATGTGAATTTTGATTAGGTAGTAGACCCATTACTAACAGAACGAAACGATTAGAAAAAAGAAAATGGTTTTTAAAGAAACGTTGACCATTGATAGACATGGTCTAGTATCGAATGCGTTCATCATCAAACTAAACAATGTGCTACGTATTTATACTTTATTACAAATTCTAATTGGTATAAATAATATAAGATAAAAGTGTTAGGTAAAACGGTGACTATAACTATAATGATTTAATCAATACACTGCAACATATTATTATGTTTCAACCCCCTATCTACAATTTTCAATTGATGACAATATTTTCCAATAGGGTAGAGATGTGCATGTGTAAATTGACAGGTGGTTGTTCCCAAGAATCAAAGAAGGAGGGAACAGTTACCTTTTATTTTCAATATTTATTGACATGCGCAGAAAGGGTTTCTTTTATTCCAACTTAGATCAGTTGTTCTCTGACACTTGTGCAGAACACATGTTTTAGAATAAGCAATCGTAGTATTGCTATTCTTATAGTGTTAACTAAGAATATTTGACTATTTTGATAATATAACTTGTTCATTTTTTTATAATAATAATAATTAATTCTACAAATATATGCTAAATGTATTTTTATCGTAGAAAAATAAAAAATTATTTAAATATATAATTAATATTATTCGATTAAAAATTTTTTAATTACTTCTTTTTCAACAATCGAACGAATATGGTCTAAATAATTATCCGATTATTTTAAAATATAATACAGGTATTTAATCTATAAATTTAATCTTTAGACGAAATGAATTTTTTTAACAAAAAATAAAACACAAATTAATTATATTTTATATTTTATAGATTCCCATTTTCTTTAATATAACTTTGAATTAAGATGCACTGCAATAAACAGTAGCAAATGAAAATGCTTTCCGCATAATCTAAAATAATAATATATTGTACATTATTGAAACAATGAAATTAGAATTTAATTATTTAATGTTACACACCGATGCAAAAACTTCGTTCGATGAGACGAACATTCCGCCGATTGAAAGACCTCTTTGTTTCATACTTCTTGTTATAGTAATTAACAACAATTTTTGAGTCTTGACGGTTAACTTATAAAACGGTGTTGTACGCCTAAAACAACGAAATTATCATTTATTTACTATTAATAGTTATAATAATAATAATAAGAATCTTATTTAATCAGATAGCACTATATTATCAAATATTCCTATACTAATCGTTTATTTAGAAAAAAAAAGAATTTGAAAACGTCTTACAATTCCTCATAAGTTGCATTGCTATGATTCAATAGGTTTTGCCCAATATAAAAATTAAGATATAAGAGAATAATTGATGCGGAGATTATAAAACTACATTCTATCGTGTCTCTTGTACTTTGCAATATTTCTGATATTCGATAAATCTAAACAGTAAGCATAATATTAATAAAAATTATAACATAATCTTGTATAATAAATTTGCACTGTTATTTAACAGTCTTTCGTTAACTTATATACACTTTTGTTACTTATAATTATACGAAAAGAAAAGTTAAGAATATTGTCTATTAAAAGTAGTTACTTACGTAAAATAAATCAAAAATAACGAAGATCATTGCAAAACCAACATCAATTAGGTAAACAATTTTGGAAAAATTACTTAATAATTCAACGTACCTTTAAAAAAGATAGATAAATATTATTTAGAAAAAAAATATGTGCATCGATGCGATCAAAGGAAAAACAAACAAAAATGATTTATCACTAACTCCGTGGCCGTTTTGTAATGTTTTATAATGTCAATAATCCAATCATGTTCTTTCCAAGGTATAATCCTGTTTAACATTGCTCCTGTATATTCTTCTTCTGTTTTCGATAATTTCCGTACCTTTAATCTACAAACATTGTTACAAACTAATCCGTAATAATAGTTAATAAAAATTAAGTTAACCCTCTATCGGCCGAATTTTTGTTATAAATAAAAAAAAATAATAACAACTAAAAATCAACAATTGTAAACATATATATGCAGATGAAAAAACAATTTCACGGTTTAAACAATTTTATTACAATATATTCACTGTGTGTTACTTTCAGGTAACAACGGCCCATAATGTTTCCACTTCTGCGTAGAAAAATTTAAACGTGAAATTCTACAAAGTATTTTTCATCTGGCATTAAACGTAAATGTACATTGCATTTTGAGCATTTCATTTTCGGAATTTCTTTATACTCGGAATTCTTGCAGCGTCATCTGTTGTCCGAAAAAAAATTGACCAATGTACTACTTCATCTTTTCGAACGTTTTGTATTGGAAGTACTGCTTTTGGTCTTTTTTTATATTTTTATGTAATTTTTTATCATAAAAAAAGAACACTCTCTTTTCTTGCGGATTCCTTTGTGCTCCTGACATAAACAAAATGCAATGTCAGTCTTAAATGTCAACAATTTATATTAATTCCTGGAGCCTTTTTCCGTAAAAATCTATCCCTCTAGTATCTTTATAGCTCTTCCGATATAAAACTGATAAACATGGTCAGAAATTGTTCGCTGCAACAAATTCCTCAACTTGTTCTGTCATTTGAAGGAACACACAAGCTTTATCTTAAATTTACAGAAATGTCTCTTTTAGGCCATTATTACTTCAAAGTAACAGGACTGTATCATAAAAAAAAAGTAACGAAATGATATTTAAAATGCAAAAAGAAAAGTTGTTATTGATATTCAAACTCAGAACAATTATATACATAATTTTGTATTCGTTAAACACCGACAGAAGCAAAAATAATATCGATGGGAAAAAAAGGATTTGCTTGCTTCTATTGCAGACAGCTTACACAACATTTATTTTGTTATTTCAGGTTGATGGTATTAGCAACCATCATGAATATTGGTATTAGTTGTCTCAAAGACATTACAGAATAAAGATTTATACACCATCTCGTTAAAAAAACTAAAATTATTTGGTAGAATGCCGAAAAATTATCGTGTTACCTGAAAGTAACATTGGCCCATAGAGGGTTAACACACAGTGGTTCTCAATTTTTATTTAATTATAAGTGTCTTAGAGCTAAAAAGTTTTAAACAAAATAGGAAAAGGACTGAAAAGTTTTGAACTATACGATTCTCATACTTACTGATTGTGTGCAGTTTAAAAAACAAACAAAAATCGATGTTAACAAGGTAGTATTTAATCATTATACTAATTCAGTAAGTATAATCTTGAAAAACCACTGAGTTAACATAAAAATATACCTTTTCAAAATAAATACCTACATTATAACACTGAACTGATAACAAGCGTGTTGAACAAATACCAAATATGTTATGTAATAAATAGTCCCTGTTATCATTACACTTAAAGTGCCTAATGTTTGATAAATAAACAAAAGGAAAAAAAATGTTCCAGCTTTTGGAACATTATTTATAGGTGCGATCAGTATTAATTTATTACCATCCAGTATACCAAAAAGATAAAGAACAATACTTAAAATACTCGGTAATACTATCGATAAATAATAAAGACTGAAGACAACTGTAACAATAAAGAAAAGAAAATGGGAAAAAAGAAATTTTCGTTGCAATATTGAATTTTAATAATAATTATTCGTATATAAACATATTCGTACTTACGTATAATACCATAACAATATAATTTAACCTGTTTCGTGTATTTTTTCATAATATTTAACTCCTCTTCATTGGACAAATGTTCGCAGTCTGATTTAAATTGATTGAAAAGTAATCTCATCTGTAAAAAAAGGTTTTATTTGCAAGATAAGAACTAATCATTTAAAAAATTTATAATACTTAGAAATAAATAGATAAAAGATGATAAACGTACTCTTGCAAAACTGAAATAAGTATTGCTATAACCGCAGAACATAAAAGGTACCGTTAATACTTTTTGTAGTATTTTAATAGTCGTTTCCACTGTGTAGTCGTACACTATAAGCTGATAAAACTAAAACCATAGAATGATTATTAATTCTGTTATAAAACAAAATTTTTATTCACTCGTAAGTTCGCTCAAAACAATAAATATATTATTTAACTTTACACGTAATAAAATAATTATCGTTGATAATCGAAGATTAATTAAATTTACCTGATGGGTTAAACCAGGTATTCCATAAACAACGATTAAACAAATTACGAGCATCTGATTATGTGAATTTTGATTAGGTAGTAGACCCATTACTAACAGAACTAAACGATTAGAAAAAAGAAAATGGTTTTTAAAGAAACGTTGACCATTGGTTGACATGGTCTAGTATCGAACGCGTTCATCATCAAACTAAACAATGTACTACGTATTTGTACTTTATTACAAATTCTAATTGGTATAAATAATATAAGATAAAAGTGTTAGGTAAAACGGTGACTATAACTATAATGATTTAATCAATAGACTGCAATACGTTACTATGTTTCAACTCCCTATCTACAATTTTCAATTGTTGACAATATATTCCAATAGGGTTGAGATGTGTATGTGTAAATTAACAGGTGGTTGTTCCCAAGAATCAAAGAAAGAGGGAACAGATACCTTTTATTTTCAATATTTATTGACATGCGCAGAAAGGGTTTCTTTTATTCCAACCTTGATCAGTTGTTCTCTGACACTTGTGCAGAACACATGTTTTAAAATAAGCAGACATAATATTGCTATTCTTATAGTGTTAACTAAAAATACTTGACTATTTTGATAATATAATTCGTTCATTGTTTTATAATTATTATAAATTATTCTACAAATATATACGCAGTGTATTTTTTTCGTAGGAAAATAAACAATTATTTAAATATTTAATTAATATTATTCGAATGAAAATATCTTAATTAGTTCTTTTTGATCATTCGAATGAATATGGGTAAAATAATTATCAGATTATTTCTATATATAATACAAGTTTTTATTCTATAAATTTAATGTTTAGATACAACGGATTTTTTTAACAAAAAAGGAAACAAAAATTAATTATTTTTTATATTTTATAGTTTTCCATTTTTTTAATTCAACTGTGAATTAAGATGCACTGCAATAAACAGTGGCAAATGAAAATGCTTTTCGCATAATCTAAAATAATAATATATTGTACGTTATTAAAACGATGAAATTAGAATTCAATTATTTATTGTTACACACCGATGCAAAAACTTCGTTCGACGAGACGAACATTCCGCCGATTGAAAGACCTCTTTGTTTCATACTTCTTGTTATAGTAAACAACAACAATTTTTGAGTCTTGACGGTTAACTTATAAAACGGGGTTGTACGCCTGAAACAACGAAATAATCATTTTACTTATTTTATATTATAATGGTTATAGTAATAATAATAAATATCTTATTTAATCAGAGCTCATTATATTATCAAGTGTTCCTATACTAATCGTTTATTCAGAAAAAAAAAGAATTTGAAAACGTCTTACAATTCCTCGTAAGTTGCATTGCTATGATTCAATAGGTTTTGCCCAATATAAAAATTAAGATATAAGAGAATAATTGATGCGGAGATTATAAAACTACATTCTATCGTGTCTCTTGTACTTTGCAATATTTCTGATATTCGATAAATCTAAACAGTAAGCATAATATTAATAAAAATTATAACATAATCTTGTATAATAAATTTGCACTGTTATTTAACAGTCTTTCGTTAACTTATATACACTTTTGTTACTTATAATTGTACGAAAAGAAAAGTTAAGAATATTGTGTAATAAAAGTAGTTACTTACGTAAAAAAAATCAAATATAACGAAGATAATTGCAAAAGCAACAGCAATTAGGTAAACAATCTTGGAATAATTACTTAATAATTCAACGTACCTTTAGAAAAGATAGATAAATGTTATTTGGAAACAAAAAATGTTCATCGATGCGATCAAAGAAAACACAAACAAATATGATTTATTACTAACTCCGTGGCCGTTTTGTAATGTTTTATAATGTCAATAATCCAATCATGTTCTTTCCAAGGTATTGTCCTGTTTAAAACTGTCCCTGTATATTCTTCTTCTTTATTCGATAATTTACGTATCTTTAATCTACAAACATGGTTAAAAGACTAATCTTTAATAATAGTTAATAAAAATTAAAGTAACACAGTGGTTCTCAAATTATTTTTAATTATAAGTGTCTTGGAGGTAAAAAGTTATGAACCAAACAGGAAAAAGACTGAAAAGTTTAGAACTTTTCGATTTTTATACTTACTGATTTTGTGCAGATTAAAAAACAACAAAAAATCGATGTTGACAAGTTTGTATGTAATCCTTATACTAATTTAGTATGTACCATCTTGAGAAACCACTGAGTTAACATACAAATATATCTTTTCAAACTAAACACCTACATTATAACACTGAACTGATAACAAGCGTGTTGAATAAATACCAAATATGTTACGTAATAAACAGACCCTATTATCATTGCAATTATAGAAAGTAATATTTGATAAATAAACAAAAGGAAAAAAAATGTTCCAGCTTTTGGAAGATTATTTACTGGTATGATCAGTATTAATTTATTGCCATCCTGTATACCAAAAAGATAAAGAACAATACTTAAAATACTCGGTAATACTATCGATAAATAATAAAGACTGAAGACAACTGTAACAATAAAGAAAAGAAAATGGAAAAGAAGAATTTTTCGTTGCAACATTGAATTTTAATAATAATTATTCGTATGTAAACATATTCGTACTTACGTATAATACCGTAACAATATAATTTAACCTGTTTCGTGTATTTTTTCATAATATTTAATTCCTCCTCATTGGACAAGTGTTCGCAGTCTGATTTAAATTGATTGAAAAGTAATCTCATCTGTAAGAAAAGGTTTTATTTGCTAGATAAAAATTATTCTATACTATACTAACTATTATAAAATTTATAATAGTTAGAAATAAATAGATAAAAGATGATAAACGTACTCTTGCAAAACTGAAATAAGTGTTGGTATAACCGCAGATCATAAAAGTTGCCGTTAATATTTTTGGAAGTATTTTAATAGTCGTTTCCACTGTGTAGTCGTACACTATAAGATGATAAAGCTAAAATCATTGGATGATTATTAATTCTGTTTTAAAACAAAATTTCTATTCACTCGTAAATTCGTACTCGTCACTCGTACATTATTTTACTTTACACGTAATAAAATGATTGAAATATAATTAAAATAATTATCGTTGATAATTGAAGATTAATTAAATTTACCTGATAGGTTAAACCAGGTATTCCATAAACAACGATTAAACAAATTACGAACAACTGATTATGTGAATTTTGATTAGGTAGTAGACCCATTACTAACAGAACTAAACGATTAGAAAAAAGAAAATGTTTTTTAAAGAAACGTTGACCATTGGTAGACATGGTCTAGTATCGAATGCGTTCATCATCAAACTAAACAATGTGCTACGTATTTATACTTTATTACAAATTCTAATTGGTATAAATAATATAGGATAAAAGTGTTAGGTAAAACGGTGACTATAACTATAATGATTTAATCAATAGACTGCAATACGTTATTATGTTTCAACCCCCTATCTACAATTTTCAATTGATGACAATATTTTCCAATAGGGTAAAGATGTGCATGTGTAAATTGACAGGTGGTTGTTCCCAAGAATCAAAGAAGGAGGGAACAGTTACCTTTTATTTTCAATATTTATTGACATGCGCAGAAAGGGTTTCTTTTATTCCAACTTAGATCAGTTGTTCTCTGACACTTATGCAGAACACATGTTTTAGAATAAGCAATCGTAGTATTGCTATTCTTATAGTGTTAACTAAGAATATTTGACTATTTTGATAATATAACTTGTTCATTTTTTTATAATAATAATAATTAATTCTACAAATATATGCTCAATGTATTTTTATCGTAGAAAAATAAAAAATTATTTAAGTTTTTAAATAATATTATTCGAATGAAAATTATTTTAATTACTTCTTTTCGAATAATCGAACGAATATGGACTAAATAATTATCCGATTATTTCGAAATATAATACAGGAATTTAATCTATTAATTTAATCTTTAGATACAACGGATTTTTTTAACAAAAATTAATTATATTTTCAACTTAAAGTTAACGTTTACCATAATACACCGTTGCGAAAGAAAATCCTTTTCGTACGATCTAAAATAATACATTTTTTGTTAATGTAGTGATGTGTTTAATTTCAATTGGGTTTTTTATTTGACTTTTTCACTTACAGATGCAAAAATTTTGTTAGACGAGACGAAAATTCCTCCGATTGAAAGACTACTTGGTTTCATGCTTCTTGTTATAGTAAGTAATAATAATTTTTGCGATTTAATTGATAGCATGTAAAATGGAATTTGACAACTAAAAACAAGAAGAAGATAAGAAAAAAAAAACAAAATAGTTTATTAAAATAATAAGAAAAAAGTTTTGCGTCTCATCGTCAATAAAAGAAAAATTATTTTTGATGAATAAAAGTGAAAAGTTTGTGTTCGAAAAAAATTGTTTCAGTTTCGGGAACATAACTTTTCAACCAATTCGCATAATTCTTTGCATAAACAATTTTTGTTAATAAAATGTGTCGCACTAATTGGTTGTCTAAAAAATATATTATATAATAAAAAATAATTAAAAACGTCTCTTACAATTCTTCGTACGTTGCGTAGCTATGATTCAACAATTTTTGTCCAATGGAAAAATTAAGATACAGGAGTAATATTGATACAAAAAAAATAAGACTGCATTCTATTGCATCTTTCGGATTTTGCAATATTTCCGAAATTCGAAAAATCTAAAAATTAAAATATAATATTGCAGACTACCTGAATAAATTTTTTAACATTTCTACAATAAGTTGACATATTCGTGTTATTTTTAATTGTATGAAAAAGAAAAAGGAAAAAAAAAATCTAAATAAAATATTATACCTATTTGCAGAAATAATATTTATCATTTTCTTGCAAATCTACGATTAAATTAATCGATAATCAGAAAAAGTGCACCCCGAGACGATTGAAATAAAATTGTTTAAATTTCCAAAAAATGAAAAATGATTTATGTTGTATTATAAACTTAATAATATATAATACTTACGTAAAGAAAATCAAAGATAACGAAAATCATTGCGAAAAAAATACCAATTAAGTAATTCATCTTGGAAAATTGATTTATTAGATCAACGTTCCTTGAAAAGATAAGCAAAAGTTTTTTTTTTATCTAGAAAAAATCTGAAAAAAAGAAAAATAATGGAAATAAGAAAGGAATATATTTGGACACCAACTCTAATACTCTATTGTAACGTTTAATTATGTCAACGATCCAATCATATTCTTCCCAAGGTATTTTGCTATTCCTAACTGTTGTTGTATATTTTTGTTTTTTCTTTTTTGGTAATTGTCGAGTCTTGAATCTGCAAAAACAAAAGGTTCAATTAAAAAATAAGAATTTGGTTAATGACGAATAATCTTTTTTATTTTTTTTTTAATTGAAACACTTACACTATAACTTTGAATTGATAACATATGTGTTGTACAAAAATCAAATATGTTAAATAATATAAACCACCTGTTATTCCTACCATAAGTCCGCTGAATATTTGATAAACGAGCAAAATATAAAAAAACGTTCCTCCACTTACAATATTATTAACGGGTAAGATTAACGTTAACTTATTAACATTTTGCATACCGAATAGATACAATATAACATTTAAAATACTTGGAGAAATGATTGATAACAAATAAAAACTGAAAAGAACTGTAACAATAAAAAAGAAAACAAGAATATCAAAATGCAATATATTGACATTTTTTTTTTTATATATAATCATTCGCATAATAAACATTTTCATACTTACTTGTGATACAATAAAAATACAATTTATTTTCTCTCGTATATTGTTTCATTATTTTGAATTCCTCATCGTTGGACAATTGTTTGCAATCATAATTAAAACGATTAAAAAGTATTCTCATCTGCAAAATGAAAATTCCTTTTACCTGGTCAAATTTATTTTGTAAATATGAAGCTAATAGAAAAAAGAAAAAAAAAAAGTAAAGTAGTATACAAACTGTGAAAAAATTGAAGTAAGTGTTGCCATAACCGCTGAGCATAAACAGTATTATTAATAGTTTCTGAAGTATTCTGATAGTCAACTGTAGTTCGTAGTCAGATGTTAAAAGTTGATAAAACTGGAGCCAAGTAATACATTAACGAATTCCACGTAATATTATAATTTACCTTATTTTTGAATACGGTTGATATAAATATATTTCTTGAATTACGTATATTCAGCTACATAACATTTCTATTCATACGTCACATTTATTCAAAAGAAATAATTACCGTAAATATAATAAAAAATCATGATGGGGAAAATATTTAACGATTTAAAAAAAAAAAATGTTCAAATAGACGAACGTACCTGGTAAGCAATAAAAGGAAAATCGTGAACTATTAAAATACTAAATAATAACAACTGATTATTAGGACTATGATCAGGACGTAGACCCATAACTAATAAAACTAATTTATTCGAGAGAAGGAAATGTTGTTCGTAAGAATTTCGACGAATCGAAACCATAATGTGATATCTAGCACGTTCACCATTGAACTGAACAATATACTTCTCCCCACTACTACTTCGTTATAAATTCTAATTGCCATAAATTAGTGATGGTAAAATATTAGGAAAGAGAAGTGAAGTGAATAAAAAAAAAAAAACAATAATAATTTAATCGAAAGAATGAAACGTTACAATGTTTCAAACCCTTTTATATTTCAACAATTTAATTATAGTTTTCGATCGAACAGCTGGTTGTTCTCCAACAATTAAATGAAGGGAAAAAATACCTTTTACATTCAATGTCTAGGGACATGCGCAGAAAGGTTGTTTCGTTGCAATCTTGGTCAGTTGCACTTCGACAACGGTGCAAGACACTAGCTTTGAAAGAAGAGAAACATTTCCTATGGCAGCAAGTACAATATACTTGTCATTTATTTCGTCAAATATATTGTGTTTAAAAAAATATAGTTTCATTAGTGCTTTCATAAAAAGCTTTTATAACATAAGTGGTGAAATATAATAAAAGACCTATGTATGAGCAAGTTTTTAAGTTAGTCGAACAGAAAATAAAGACGGTTTAAATAATAGTTTTTAATCAAATCCATTTTTAGAAAAAGTAAGTTCATATAAACTTACAAAGTAACAATTTACTATTACTGATACATATTATTTCCATTTTTTTTATTATGGTTTTACGAAAGCTTCGAATTATAGTGCACTGTAGTAGACCATCGCAAAAGAAAATGCTTTTCGCATCAACTAAAAAAAAATAAATTCGTCAAAAGAGTAATAAATATAATATCAATAATAATTGAATATTTACTCCAGCAAAAACTTCGTGTGATGAGACAAACATATTTCCGATTGATAAAAAACACGGCTTTCCACTTCTCGCTATCATAAATAATAACAATTTTTGAGTTTTTATAGAAAGAGTATAAAACGGAATTTTACATCTGCAAAAAAAAAATATTTTAGTATTATAAAAAAAGAACCAAAAGTAGAGAGAAGCATTTAAAGCTATTTTTAATTGTATTCTCGAAAGTAACATATTTTACAGAATAAGGAGACCGTCAAATATTGCAATTGCTGGTTAAATAAAAGAATTTTTTCGTACAATTCCAAAAATACCGCATTGCTATGATTTAACAGTTTTTGTCCCAGGTTGAAATTGATATAAATAGTAAATAATGAGCCAATGACATACATGCAAGATTCGATTCTATCTACTGCAGTTTTTAATATCTCGGAATATTCGAGGATCTGAAAGAAAATGATAAAAATCAGTAATCAAATGAAAAAACTAATTTCTTTTGAATGATGTCAAAATACGTAGAACCATATAATCGAAATAGTTATAATACTTAATTATAAAAATATGATATTTATAAAATATGATAAAAAACTACTGAGAAACAACATGTTTGCAATTAAGCACCCTATTTATATGAAACGAATAATAATACATTCCATTAAGATATTGTGTTCCGTGCAAAACAATTTCGATATAACAGATAACATATTGTAAAGTGATGGGAGAAAAAATAGTTCAGTTTTTTACTGTACCACTTTCATAAAAAACAAGATGATAATTATTTATATTAAAAAGTAAAAATAATATAACTACAACGTAAATGTCTAAATACTTCAATAAAAAATCTTATAAAATGCATTCTCGTAAAATAAAAATAAAAGCAAATGTACACATATTAATAAATGTTATCTCTTAATTTTAAGAAAATTACTTACGCACATAAAATTAAAAACAATGAGAATCATGGCTAGAGAAACAGTAATAATATACGCTTCATTCGAGGACAATCTAATCATTTTAACAAACCTTAAGCAGAAAAGAGTAAGTCAATATAATTATTCAAAAGTATATAAATTCACACATAGGATAGTCGACTAACTCTGTAGATTTTTGATGTCGTTTTATAATGTCGATTATCCAATTGTACTCTTCAATTTGTGTACACAAATACAAATTATTTCTATAATTCTGATTCCTTTTAAATGGTTGACGAATTTTAAATCTGCAATCAAGACAGAACACTTTACCAAAATAATAAAGTACATAATCATTACCCAGATACGTAAAAAGTTACTTTATCGCAAGAAACATACTTTATAATACTATATTGACAGCAAGCGTGTTCTATCAAAACCAGAAAAGCTGAGAAACTAAAACTGCCGATTGCCGTTGTTACAATAACAACTATTATTTGATAACTAAGTATGCTATAGAATAAAGCCCCAGATTTATATGATTTATTTTCAACAAGAGGTAACGTTAATTGATTATCTTCCAATTTGCCAATAAATTGCAAAAGAACATTACAAATGCTTGGAAATATTATTGAAGAGCAATAAACGTAAAAGAAAACTGGAAACATATATGATAATTCTTATTGCGAAAATTTAATGTTAAAACTTATTGCTTAAAATTACTTATACCTACCCATCACAGTATACACATACAATTTACTTTGAACTGTATATTTTTCCAAAATAATCTGCTCTTCATGATCAATTGTTTTCTCGTGATCAAGTTTAAAACGAGCAAGAATTATTTTAATCTTTTAATTAATAAAAACTTTTTGTATATAAAGTATTCTTAGTTTGCAACGAATAATGTATTTAATAGATAAATATTCACTAACTGTTTTGAAGTAAAAGAAGTAAACACTATAAGAGAAGATCATAACAAAAGAGGCTACTATTTTTTGAACGAGCTTGACAGTAGATTGTAGGCTAAGTTCGGTTTTGAAAATTTGGTGCAGCTAAAGAAAGTATTTATTAATTTACATTAAACTCTTTAAACTATACAACACATTAAAGATTATGAATCTACAATTTGCAACAATTTTATAGAACAAAACGTAATATTAATTCAAATTTATATTCATTAAATTATTGATAGGAAAGAGAAATTGATAACAAATGTAACATTAACACTAACTAATTTGAAAATGTAATAATCATGAACACATTCACGAAAATATCATTACCATTAGGAAAATTGAGGGTAAAAGATAGATAACTATCGCTGAAAATAACAACAACTGATCTCTCGAGTTTCGGTCAGGACGTTGATTCATGAAAAAGTGAAACAAACGACTTGAAAAAAGAAAATGATTTCTCGCGAGATCTCGGTGTTTTGAAGTCATAGTAAAGTATCTCTCTAAATCCCCGATAGAACTGAACGGAATACTATCATTTACTGACCTCCACCTAATTCTAATCGCTATCTATTACAAATAGTGTAAATTTGTGTAAATAAGTGTCTTGATTGAAGTGCTATAAATTAATCAATAAAATTACTAGTTAAATTGGTCTGATACTTCATATCTTCTTAATGTACAATATTTTTTATTGAGATATACTTGCGTGTATGTATTGAAACAGATGGTTATTCCCATATTTAAACGAGGGGGAAAAATACATTTAACGTTCAATGTCTAGGGACATGCGCAGAAGGGTTGCTATTTGCAATCTTGGTCAGTTGCACTTTGACAGCGATGCAGGACACTTTGAAGTGAACGCAGCTTTGAAAAAAGAGTACAAATTTCTATGGCAGCTAGTATGAAGACTACTTGTCTTTTACGAAATTATATACTTTTAAAGTTCTTATACTTCTTAAATTAAACTCTTGTGACGATATTTAAAAAAACAACAATAAAAAAAAGTTATTATATCAATTCTCACCTTAAAGAAAAATTTTAGTTGCAAATACTATATATATTAAAGGTACGATCTTCTATACATGTCAAAAAACACTAATAATGTAAAATTATTTTATTTACTAGACATGACATAGAAAATAATTATTTGTTGCATTGATTTCAAATATAGGTAAGTATTCCTAACAAAAAATACTATTTTTTATTGTTATTTATAAATATTCTTATTCTTGTGTACTACATTTTTAATAACCTACTTATTTATAATACACTATAATATACCATGGCGAAAGAAAATGCTTTTCGCATCAGCTAAAAAAAATTAATTCATTTAAAAAACAATTCTATATTTATTTATTATCAATATATTAATAATTACCCCAGCAAAAACTTCGTGCGATAAGGGAAATACATTTCCAATTGATAGATAGCAGGGCTTTCCACTTCTCGCTATCATAAATAAAAGTAATTTTTGAGTATTTCTGGAAAGAGTGTAAAACGGAATATTACATCTGTAACAGAAACGCATTTTATTATTAAAATAAAAAAAACAAAGGTTAAACAATTTAAAGGTATCTTTATTAATTATAACTATAGTAATTTTTCTTATAGCGTTTATATATGGTAAAGTATTGCTATTGCTGACAAATTAAAACAATATCTTCTTACAATTCCACTAAAACAGCATTGCTATTATTTAACAGTTTTTGTCCGAGGTAGAAATTCATATAAATAGTAAATAATGAGCCAATGACATACATGCAAGATTCCAATTTATCTACTGAAATTTTTAATATTTCAGAATATTTGAGGATCTGGAAGAAAATGATAAAGATCGCTCCTTAAATAACACAACAAATTTCTTTTGAATGATACCGAATTCCGTAGAGCTATACAATCAAAATACTGTTATAGTACTTTAATTTAAAAATATGATGTTTATGAGATATGATAAAAAAATTCTGAGAAACAATATTTTTGCACTTAAGCACCCTGTCTATGTAAAACGACTCATAATTTATTCCATTAACAAATAGTGTCCAATGCAAAACTATTTAAATTTAACATGCAACAGATTATAACGGTTTAGCAGAAGATATAGTTCAATGTTTTTCTATGTCCCTTTTTCATAAAACGAAAAATGATATTTCTACAACTCAAATATGTAAATATTTCTATAATAGGTCGTATAAAATAAATTTCCGTTAAATAGAAATAAAAGAAAACGTAAATACAAAAATAACGATAATCTATTAAATTTAAGCAAATTACTTACGCACAAAAAATTAAAAACAATGAGAATCACTGCAAGAAGAAGAATAACTACAGAGACTTCATTAGATATGAGTTTCGCCATTTTAACAAGCCTAAAGCAAAACAGAATAAATAGATATAATTATAAAAATATTCAATATAATGAAATAAGAAATAATCGACCTACTCTATAGATTTTTGGTGTCGTTTTATAATATTGATTATCCAATTGTATTCTTCTGCTGGTGTAGAAAAATATAAATAATTTCTTCTACAATTCCAATTTTTTTGAAATGGTTGACGAATTTTTAATCTGCAATTCGGAAAGAACAGTTTAATTAATATCTTAGTATATAATCAATAAGCTGATATATAAGAAGTTACTTTATCTCAAGAAACGTACTTTATAATACTATATTGACAGCAAGCGTGTTCTATCAAAACCAGAAAAGCTGAGAAACTAAAACTTCCAATTACCGTTATTAAAATACTAACTATTATTTGATAACTAAGCATGATATAAAATAGACCTCCAGATTTAAATGATTTATTTTCAATAAGAGGTAGCGTTAATTGATTATCGTCCAATATGCCAATAAATTGCTTAAACACACTACAAATGCTTGGAAATAATATTAAACAGCAGTAAACGTAGAAGAAAACTGTAAACGTTTATAATAATTGTTATTGCAGAAATTTGATGTTTAAACTTTTTGTTTATAATTATTTGTACCTACACATTAAAGTATACACAAACAATTTACTTTGAACTGCATATTTCTTCAAAATAATCTGCTCTTCATGATCAGTTGTTTTCTCGTGAAAAAGTTTAAAACGAGCAAGAAGTATTCTAATCTTTTAATTAATAAAAGATTTTTATATATTAAGTATTCTTAATTTCCAACGATGAATGTATTTAATAGATAAATATTGACTAACTGTTTTGAAGTAAAAGAAGTAAACACTATAAAAGAAGATCATAATAAATAACGCTACTATTTTTTGAACGAGCTTGACAGTAGATTGTAGGCTAGGTTCGGTTTTGAAAAGTTGGTACAGCTAGAAAAAGTTCTAATTAACTAACATTAAATTATTTTAACTGTACTATGCATTAGAGATTGTGAATCTACAATTTGTAACAATTCCATAGAACTAAAACGTAATAGAAATTAAAATGTCTATACATAAAGTAAAATAAAATAAATAAAATATGAAACACTTTTATTATTTTATTTAGCAATAAATTATTTGAAGTATCGCAAATGTGATTCATAATTACCAATAGAAAAATTATTGGTAATATGTAGACAATTATAGCTGAAAATAAAAAAAATGGATTCTTCGAGTTTCTATTAGGATTTTGATTCATCAAAAACAGAAACAAACGACTTGAAAAAAGAAAATGATCTTTCGCGAGATCTCGGTGTTTTAAAGTCATAGTAAAGCATCTCACGAAATCTCCCATCAAACTAAACGAAGTACTATCATTTACTGGCCTCTATTTCAAACTGCTTTCTATTATTAATAGTGTAAATTTGTGTAAGTCAGTGTCATGATTGAAGTGCTATAAGTTAATCAATAAAATTACTAGTAAAAATTTCCCCTTGTCTTATATAGCTATTCTATGTACAATATTTTTTATTGAGACATAGTTGCATGCATGTATTGAAACAGGTTGTAGATCCTATAATTAAGCGAGGGGAAACAATACTTTTTACTTTCAATGTCTAGGGACATGCGCAGAAGTGTTGCTCATTGCAATCTTCGTCAGTAGCACTTCGACAGCGGTGCAGGACACAATGTAGTGAATGCAACTTTGAAAAAAGAGTACAATTTTCTATGGCAGCTAGTATAAAGACTACTTGTCTTTTACAAAATTATATACTTTTAAAGATCTTATACTTCTTAAATGAAAATTTTGTGACGATATTTAACAAAACAACAATAAAAAAAAGTTATTATGTCAATTCTCACCGTAAAGAATAATTTTAGTTAGAAATACAATATATATTAAAAGTACGATCTTCTATACATGTCAAAAAACACTTGTATAACTACTAATAATGTAAAATTATTTTATTTACTAGACATGACATGGAAAATAATTGTGCGTTGCATTGATTTGAAATGTAGGTAAGTATTTCTAACAAAAAATACTATTTCTTATTGTTATTTATAATTCTTAATATTTTTTTTACTACATTTTCAATAACCCCCTGAATTATAATATACTATAATATACCATGGCGAAAGAAAATGCTTTTCGCATCACCTAAAATAAATTAATTCATTTAAAAAACAGTTCTATATTTATTTATTATCAATATATTAATAATTACCCCAGCAAAAACTTCGTGCGATAAGGGAAATACATTTCCAATTGATAGATAGCAGGGCTTTCCACTTCTCGCTATCATAAATGAAAGTAATTTCTGAGTATTTCTGGAAAGGGTATAAAACGGAATATTACATCTGTAACAGAAACGCATTTTATTATTAAAATAAAAAAAACAAAGGTTGAACAATTTAAAGGTATCTTTATTAATTATAACTATAGTAATTTTTCTTATAGCGTTTATATATGGTAAAGTATTGCTATTGCTGACAAATAAAAAATATATCTTCTTACAATTCCACTAAAACAGCATTGCTATGATTTAACAGCTTTTGTCCGAGGTAGAAATTCATATAATTAGTAAATAATGAGCCGATGACATACATGCAAGATTCCAATTTATCTACTGCAGTTTTTAATATTTCAGAATATTTGAGGATCTGGAAGAAAATGATAAAGATCGCTCCTTAAATAACACAACAAATTTCTTTTGAATGATACCGAATTCCGTAGAGCTATACAATCAAAATACTTTTATAGTACTTCATTTTAAAAATATGATTTTTATGAGATATGATAAAAAACTTCTGAGAAACAATATTTTTGCACTTAAGCACCCTGTCTATGTAAAACGACCCATAATTGACTCCATTAAGTAATTATGTACCATGCAAAACTATTTCCATATAATATAAAAGAAATACTAACGAGTTATAAGAAAAAATAGTTCAATTTTCTGCTGTTTTCTTTTTATAAAAAGAAAATATGATTTTTATTTATATCAAAAAAAAGAAATTATATCACTAAAAAAAAAATGACTAAATACTTCCATAAAATATCGTATAAAATGCATTTTCGTAAAATAATAATAGAAGAAAATGTACATATAATATTAAACATAATCTATTTAGTTTAGATAAATCACTTACGCACAAACAATTAACAACAATGAGAATCACTGCAAGAAGAAGAGTAACTACAAAGACTTCATTAAATATGAGTTTCGCCATTTTAACAAGCCTAAAGCAAAACAGAATAAATAGATATAATTATAAAAATATTCAATATAATGAAATAAAAAATAATCGACCTACTCTATAGACTTTTGGTGTCGTTTTATAATATTGATTATCCAATTGTATTCTTCTGCTTGTGTAGAAAAATACAAATAATTTCTTTTACAATTCCAATTTTTTTTAAATGGTTGACGAATTTTTAATCTGCAATTCGGAAAGGACAATTTAAATAATATTGTAGTACATAATCAATAAGCAGATATATAAACATTTACTTTATTTCAAGAAACGTACTTTATAATACTATATTGACAGCAAGCGTGTTCTATCAAAACCAGAAAAGCTGAGAAACTAAAACTTCCAATTACCGTTATTAAAATACTAACTATTATTTGATAACTAAGCATGATATAAAATAGACCTCCAGATTTAAATGATTTATTTTCAATAAGAGGTAGCGTTAATTGATTATCGTCCAATATGCCAATAAATTGCTTAAACACATTACAAATGCTTGGAAATAATACTGAACAGCAATAAACGTAAAAGAAAACTGTAAACGTTTATAATAATTGTTATTGCAGAAATTTGATGTTAAAACTTTTTGCTTATAATTATTTGTACCTACACATTAAAGTATACACATACAATTTACTTTGAACTGTATATTTCTTCAAAATAATCTGCTCTTCACGATCAGTTACTTTCTCGTGATCAAGTTTGAAACGAGCAAGAACTATTTTAATCTTTTAATTATTAAAAAATGTTTATATTTTAAGTATTCTTAATTTGCAACGAAGAATGTATTTAATAGATAAATATTGACTAACTGTTTTGAAGTAAAAGAAGTAACCACTATAAGAGGAGATCATAACAAAAGAGGCTACTATTTTTTGAACGAGCTTGAAAGTAGATTGTAGGCTAAGTTCGGTTATGAAAATTTGGTACAGCTAAAGAAAGTATTTATTAATTTACATTAAGCTCTTTAAACTATACAACACATTAAAGATTATGAATCTACAATTTGCCACAATTCTATAGAACAAAAAGTAATAGTAATTCAAATTTATATTCATTAAATTATTAATAGCAGAGAGAAATTGATAACAAATGTAACATTAACATTAATTAATTTGAAAATGTAATAATCATGAACACATTCACGAAAATATCATTTACCACCAGGACAAAAGCGGGAAAAACATAAATAACTATCGCTGAAAATAACAACAACTGATCTCTCGAGTTTCGGTCAGGACGTTGATTCATTAAAAACTGAAAGAAACGACTTGAAAAAAGAAAATGATTTGTCGCGAGATCTCGGTGTTTTAAAGTCATAGTAAAGTATCTCACGAAATCTCCCATAAAACTAAACGAAGTACTATCATTTACTGGCCCCTAACTATTTCAAACTGCTTTCTATTATTAATAGTATAATTTGTGTAAGTCAGTGTCATGATTGAAATGTTATAAGTTAATCAATAAAATTACTAGTAAAAATATCCCCTTATCTTATATAGCAATTCTATGTACAATATTTTTTATTGAGACATAGTTGCATGCATGTATTGAAACAGGTGTTAGATCCTTTAATTAAGCGATGGGAAACAATACTATTTACCTTCAATGTCTAGGGACATGCGCAGAAGTGTTACTCATTGCAATCTACTTCAGTAGCACTTCGTCCGCGGTGCAGAACACTAGCTTTGAAAAAAGAGTATAATTTTCAATACCAGTTAGTATAAAGACTACTTGTCTTTTACAAAATTATACACTTTTAAAGTTCTTATACTTCTTACATTAAACTCTTGTGACGACAATTAATAAAGCAACAATAAAAGAAAGTTACATCAATTCTCACCTTACAATAAAATATTAATTAAAAATACTATATATATTAAAGGTACGATCTTCTGTACCTGTCAAACACTTGTATAGCTACTAATAATGCAAAATTATTTTATTTACTAGACATGACATGGAAAATAATTATTTGTTGCATTGATTTCAAATATAGGTAAGTATTCCTAACAAAAAATACTATTTTTTATTTTTATTTATAATTTTTCATATATTTGTTTACTACTTTTTCAATAACCCCCTGAGTTATAATATACTATAATATACCATTGCGAAAGAAAATGCTTTTCGCATCACCTAAAAAGATTTATTCAATTAAAAAACAGTTCTATATTTATTTATTATCAATATTTTAATAATTACCCCAGCAAAAACTTCGTGGGATAAAGCAAATATATTTCCAATTGATAGATAGCAGGGCTTTCCACTTCTCGCTATCATAAATAAAAGTAATTTTTGAGTATTTCCGGAAAGAGTGTAAAACGGAATATTACATCTGTAACAGAAACGCATTTTATTATTAAAATAAAAAAAAACAAAGGTTAAACAATTTAAAGGTATCTTTATTAATTATAACTATAGTAATTTTTCTTATAGCGTTTATATATGGTAAAGTATTGCTATTGCTGACAAATAAAAAATATATCTTCTTACAATTCCACTAAAACAGCATTGCTATGATTTAACAGCTTTTGTCCGAGGTAGAAATTCATATAAATAGTAAATAATGAGCCAATGACATACATGCAAGATTCCAATTTATCTACTGCAGTTTTTAATATTTCAGAATATTTGAGGATCTGGAAGAAAATGATAAAGATCGCTCCTTAAATAACACAACAAATTTCTTTGAATGATACCCAATTCCGTAGAGCTATACAATCAAAATACTGTTACAGTACTTCAATTTAAAAATATGATGTTTATGAGATATGATAAAAAACTTCTGAGAAACAGTATTTTTGCACTTAAGCACCCTGTCTATGTAAAACTACTCATAATTCATTCCATTAACAAATAGTTTCCAATGCAAAACTATTTTAATTTAACATGCAACAGATTATAACGGTTTAGCAGAAGATATAGTTCAGTGTTTTTCTGTGTCCCTTTTTCATAAAACGAAAAATGATATTTCTACAACTAAAATATGTAAATATTTCCATAAAAAATCGTACAAAATAAATTTCGGTAAATAAAAATAAGAGAAAACGTAAATACAAAAATTAATATAATCTAATAAATTTAAGCAAATTACTTACGCACAAAAAATTAAAAACAATAAGAATCACTGCAAGAAGAAGAATAATTACAGAGACTTCATTAGATATGAGTTTCGCCATTTTAACAAACCTAAAACAGAACAGAATAAATAAATATAATTATTAAAATATTCAATAGAATGAAATAAGAAATAATCGACCTACTCTATAGATTTTTGGTGTCGTTTTATAATATTGATTATCCAATTGTATTCTTCTGCTGGTGTAGAAAAATACAAATAATTTCTTCTACAATTCCAATTTTTTTGAAATGGTTGACGAATTTTTAATCTGCAATTCGGAAAGAACAGTTTAATTAATATCCTAGTATATAATCAATAAGCTGATATATAAGAAGGTACTTTATCTCAAGAAACGTACTTTATAATACTATATTGACAGCAAGCATGTTCTATCAAAACCAGAAAAGCTGAGATACTAAAACTACCAATTACCGTTGGTATAATAAAAACTATTATTTGATAACTAAGCATGCAATAAAATAGAACTCCAGATTTAAATGATTTATTTTCAATAAGAGGTAGCGTTAATTGATTATCGTCCAATATGCCAATAAATTGCTTAAACACATTACAAATGCTTGGAAATAATACTAAACAGCAATAAACGTAAAAGAAAACTGTAAACGTTTATAATAATTGTTATTGCAGAAATTTGATGTTAAAACTTTTTGCTTATAATTATTTGTACCTACCCATTAAAGTATACACATGCAATTTACTTTGAACTGTATATTTCTTCAAAATAATCTGCTCTTCATGATCAGTTGTTTTCTCGTGAAAAAGTTTAAAACGAGCAAGAAGTATTCTAATCTTTTAATTAATAAAAGATTTTTATATATTAAGTATTCTTAATTTGCAACGATGAATGTATTTAATAGATAAATATTGACTAACTGTATTGAAGTAAAAGAAGTTAACACTATAAGAGAAGATCATAATTAAAAACGCTACTATTTTTTGAACGAGCTTGACAGTAGATTGTAGGCTAAGTTCGGTTTTGAAAAGTTGGTACAGCTAGAAAAAGTTCTAATTAACTAACATTAAATTATTTTAACTGTACAATACATTATGGATTGTAAATCTACAATTTGTAACAATTCTATAGGACTAAAACGTAATAGAAATTAAAATGTCTATACATAAAGTAAAATAAAATAAATAAAATATGAAACACTTTTATTATTTTATTTAGCAATAAATTATTTGAAGTATCGCAAATGTGATTCATAATTACTAATAGAAAAATTATTGGTAATATGTAGACAATTATAGCTGAAAATAAAAAAAATTGATTCCTCGAGTTTCTATTAGGATATTGATTCGTCAAAAACAGAAACAAACGATTTGAAAAAAGAAAATGATTTTTCGCGAGATCTCGTTGTTTTAAAGTCATAGTAAAGTATCTCACGAAATCTCCCATCAAACTAAACGAAGTACTATCATTTACTGGCCTCTATTTCAAACTGCTTTCTATTATTAATAGTGTAAATTTGTGTAAGTCAGTGTCATGATTGAAGTGATATAAGTTAATCAATAAAATTACTAGTAAAAATTTCCCCTTATCTTATAGCAATTCTATATATGCACAATATTTTTTATTGAGACATAGTTGCATGTATGTATTGAAACAGGTTGTAGATCCCATAATTAAGCGAGGGGAAACAATACTTTTTACTTTCAATGTCTAGGGACATGCGCAGAAGTGTTACTCATTGCAATCTTCGTCAGTAGCACTTCGACAGCGGTGCAGGACACTTTGAAGTGAATGCAACTTTGAAAAAAGAGTACAATTTTCTATGGCAGCTAGTATAAAGACTACTTGTCATTTACGAAATTATATACCTTTAAAGTTCTTATACTTCTTAAATTAAACTCTTGTGACGATATTTAACAAAACATCAATAAAAAAAAGTTATTATGTCAATTCTAACCGTAAAGAAAAATTTTAGTTAGAAACACAATATATATTAAAAGTACGATCTTCTATACATGTCAAAAAAAACTTGTATAACTACTAATAATGTAAAATTATTTTATTTACTAGACATTACATGAAAAATAATTGTTTGTTGCATTGATTTCAAATATAGGTAAGTAGTCCTTACAAAAAATACTAATTGTTATTTTTATTTATAATTTTTCATATATTTGTTTACTACTTTTTCAATAACCCCCTGAGTTATAATATACTATAATATACCATTGCGAAAGAAAATGCTTTTCGCATCACCTAAAAAAAATAAATTCATTAAAAAAACAGTTCTATATTTATTTATTATCAATATTTTAATAATTACCCCAGCAAAAACTTCGTGGGATAAAGCAAATACATTTCCAATTGATAGATAGCAGGGCTTTCCACTTCTCGCTATTATAAATAAAAGTAATTTTTGAGTATTTCTGGAAAGAGTATAAAACGGAATATTACATCTGTAACAAAAACGCATTTTATTATTAGAATAAAAAAACAAAGGTGGAACAATTTAAAGGTATATTTATTAATTATAAAGATAGTAATTTTTCTTATAGCGCTTATATATGGTAAGCTATTGCTATTGCTGACAAAATAAAACAATATCTTCTTACAATTCTACTGAAACAGCATTACTATGATTTAACAACTTTTGTCCGAGGTAGAAATTCATATAAATAGTAAAAAATGAGCCAATGACATACATGCAAGATTCGATTCTATCTAGTGCAGTTTTTAATACCTTGGAATATTCGAGGATCTGAAAAATAATAATGAACATCGGTTCTTTATTAAAAAAAAAATTTCTTTTGAATGATGTCAAAATACGTAGAGCCGTATAATCGAAATAGTTATTATACTTAATTATGATATTTATATAATATGTTAAAAAACTTCTGAGAAACAACATTTTTGCAATTAAGCACCCTATCTATATGAAACGAATAATAATGCATTCCATTAAGCAATTGTGTCCCGTGCAAAACTATTTCAATTTAACATATAACAGATTATGACGTGTTAGCAGAAGATATAGTTCAGTGTTTTTCTCTGTCCCTTTTTCATAAAACGAAAAAATGATATTACAACAACACAAATATGTAAATATTTCAATAAAAAATTATATAAAATAAATTTCCGTAAAATAAAAATAAAAGAAAACGTAAATACAAAAATAACTATAATCTATTAAATTTAAGCAAATTACTTACGCACAAAAAATTAAAAACAATAATAATCACTACAAGAAGAAGAATAATTACAGAGACTTCATTAGATATGAGTTTCGCCATTTTAACAAACCTAAAACAGAACAGAATAAATAAATATAATTATAAAAATATTCAATAGAATGAAATAAGAAATAATCGACATACTCTATAGATTTTTGGTGTCGTTTTATAATATCGATTATCCAATTGTGTTCTTCAGTTTTCGTACAAAAATACAAATTATTTCCATAATTCTGAATCCTTTTAAATGGTTGACGAATTTTAAGTCTAAGATTCCAAGAGAACATTTAAACAAATTAGATGAGTACATAATCAGTATGATAAAAATAAAAAATTACTTTATCCCAAGAAACTTACTTTATAATACTACATTGACAGCATGCGTGTTGTACTAAAACCAAAAACGCTGAGAAACTAAAACTACCAATTACCGTTGGTATAATAACAAGTATTATTTGATAACTAAGTATGCTATAAAATAAAACTCCCGATTTATATGATTTATTTTCAACAAGAGGTAGCGTTAATTGATTATCCTCCAATTTGCCAGTAAATAGCAAAAAAACATTAAAAATGCTTGGATATATTATCGAGCAGCAATAAACGTAAAAGAAAACTGTAAACGTTTATGATAATTAATATTGTGAAAATTTAATGTTACATCTTTTTGCTTAAAATTACTTATACCTACCCATTATAATATGCACATACAATTTACTTTGAACTGTATATTTCTCCAAAATAATCTGCTCTTCATGATCAGTTATTTTCTCGTGATCAAGTTTAAAACGAGCAATAATTATTTTAATCTTTTAATTAATAAAAAATTTTTTATATAAAGTATTCTTAATTTGCAACGAATAATATATTTAATAGATAAATATTGACTAACTGTTTTGAAGTAAAAGAAGTAAACACTATAAGAGGAGATCATAACAAAAGAGGCTACTATTTTTTGAACGAGCTTGACAGTAGATTGTAGGCTAAGTTCGGTTTTGAAAATTTGGTGCAGCTAAAGAAAGTATTTATTAATTTACATTAAACTCTTTAAACTATACAACACATTAAAGATTATGAATCTACAATTTACAACAATTTTATAGAACAAAACGTAATATTAATTCAAATTTATATTCATTAAATTATTGATAGGAAAGAGAAATTGATAACAAATGTAACATTAACATTAACTAATTTGAAAATGTAATAATCATGAACACATTCACGGAAATATCATTTACCACTACGACAACAAAAGGTAAAAGGTAGGTAACTGCAGCTGATAAAAATAACAGATTCTTCGAGTTTCGGTTTGGAAGTTGTGTCATTAAAAACTGATATAAGCGATTTGAGAAAAGAAAGTGACGTTTCGCTAGATCTAAGTGTTTCATAATCATAGTATAGTATCTCACGAAATCTCCCAGCAAACTGAACAATATGCTACTTTTTCTTGGCCTTAACTAATTCAAATTGCAACCTACTAAAAATAGTGCAAATTTGACACAATCAATTTAATGATTGAAATACTATACATTAATCAATATAATTACTAGTAAGAATTTCCACTTATCTTATAGCTATTCTACGTGGAATATTTTCTATTGAAACATACTTACATGCATGTATTCAAACAGATTGTGGTTCCCATAATTAAACGAGGGGAAGAAATACATTTTACTTTTCAATGTCTCGGGACATGCGCAGAAGGGTTGTCTCGTTGCAATCCTGGTCAGTTGCACTTCGACATCGGTGCAGGACACAAGCTTTGACAAAAGAGTACTATAGCAGTTAGTATAAAGAATACTTGTCTTCTACGAAATTACATACTTTTTAAGTTCTTATACTTCTTAAATTAAACTCTTGTGATGATATTTAAAAAAACAACAATAAAAAAAAGTTATTATATCCATTCTCACCTTAAAGAAAAATTGTAGTTAGAAATACTATATATATTAAAGGTACGATCTTCCATACATGTCAAAAAAAACTTGTACAACTACTAATAATGTAAAATTATTTTATTTACTAGACATTACATGGAAAATAATTATTTGCTGCATTGATTTCAAATATAGGTAAGTATTCCTAACAAAAAATACTATTTTTTATTTTTATTTATAATTTTTCATATATTTGTTTACTACTTTTTCAATAACCCCCTGAGTTATAATATACTATAATATACCATTGCGAAAGAAAATGCTTTTCGCATCACCTAAAAAAAATAAATTCATTAAAAAAACAGTTCTATATTTATTTATTATCAATATTTTAATAATTACCCCAGCAAAAACTTCGTGGGATAAAGCAAATATATTTCCAATTGATAGATAGCAGGGCTTTCCACTTCTCGCTATTATAAATAAAAGTAATTTTTGAGTATTTCTGGAAAGAGTATAAAACGGAATATTACATCTGTAACAAAAACGCATTTTATTACTAGAATAAAAAAACAAAGGTGGAACAATTTAAAGGTATATTTATTAATTATAAAGATAGTAATTTTTCTTATAGCGCTTATATATGGTAAGCTATTGCTATTGCTGACAAAATAAAACAATATCTTCTTACAATTCTACTGAAACAGCATTACTATGATTTAACAACTTTTGTCCGAGGTAGAAATTCATATAAATAGTAAAAAATGAGCCAATGACATACATGCAAGATTCGATTCTATCTAGTGCAGTTTTTAATACCTTGGAATATTCGAGGATCTGAAAAATAATAATGAAAATCGGTCCTTAATTAAAAAAAAAAATTTCTTTTGAATGATGTCAAAATACGTAGAGCCATATAATCGAGATAGTTATTATACTTAATTATAAAAATATGATATTTATAAAATATGTTAAAAAACTTCTGAGAAACAACATTTTTGCAATTAAGCACCCTATCTATATGAAACGAATAATAATGCATTCTATTAAGCAATTGTGTCCCGTGCAAAACTATTTCAATTTAACATATAACAGATTATGACGTGTTAGCAGAAGATATAGTTCAGTGTTTTTCTCTGTCCCTTTTTCATAAAACGAAAAAATGATATTACAACAACACAAATATGTAAATATTTCAATAAAAAATTATATAAAATAAATTTCCGTAAAATAAAAATAAAAGAAAACGTAAATACAAAAATAACTATAATCTATTAAATTTAAGCAAATTACTTACGCACAAAAAATTAAAAACAATGAGAATCATTGCAAGAAAAACATTAATAATAGAGATTTCATTAGATATGAGTCTCACCATTTTAACAAGCCTAAAGCAGAACAGAATAAATTGATATAATTATAAAAATATTTAATAGAATGAAATAAGAAATAATCGACCTACTCTATAGATTTTTGGTGTCGTTTTATAATATCGATTATCCAATTGTATTCTTCAGTTTTCGTACAAAAATACAAATTATTTCCATAATTCTGAATCCTTTTAAATGGTTGACGAATTTTAAGTCTAAGATTCCAAGAGAACATTTAAACAAATTAGATGAGTACATAATCAGTATGATAAAAATAAAAAATTACTTTATCCCAAGAAACTTACTTTATAATACTACATTGACAGCATGCGTGTTGTACTAAAACCAAAAACGCTGAGAAACTAAAACTACCAATTACCGTTGGTATAATAACAAGTATTATTTGATAACTAAGTATGCTATAAAATAAAACTCCAGATTTATATGATTTATTTTCAACAAGAGGTAGCGTTAATTGATTATCCTCCAATTTGCCAATAAATAGCAAAAAAACATTAAAAATGCTTGGATATATTATCGAGCAGCAATAAACGTAAAAAAAAACTGTAAACGTTTATGATAATTAATATTGTGAAAATTTAATGTTACATCTTTTTGCTTAAAATTACTTATACCTACCCATTATAATATGCACATACAATTTACTTTGAACTGTATACTTCTCCAAAATAATTAGCTCTTCATGATCAGTTATTTTCTCGTGATCAAGTTTAAAACGAGCAAGAATTATTTTAATCTTTTGATTAATAAAAAATTTTTATATTTTAAGTATTCTTAATTTGCAACGAAGAATGTATTTAATAGATAAATATTGACTAACTGTTTTGAAGTAAAAGAAGTAAACACTATAAGAGGAGATTATAATTAAATTCGCTACCATTTTTTGAACAAGCTTGACAATAGATTGTAGGTCAAGTTCGGTGTTGAAAATTTGGTGCAGCTAAAGAAAGTATTTATTAATTTACATTAAACTCTTTAAACTATACAACACATTAAAGATTATGAATCTACAATTTACAACAATTTTATAGAACAAAACGTAATATTAATTCAAATTTATATTAATTAAATTATTGATAGGAAAGAGAAATTGATAACAAATGTAACATTAACATTAACTAATTTGAAAATGTAATAATCATGAACACATTCACGGAAATATTATTTACCACTACGACAACAAAAGGTAAAAGGTAGGTAACTGCAGCTGATAAAAACAACAGATTCTTCGAGTTTCTGTTTGGAAGTTGTGTCATTAAAAACTGATATAAACGATTTGAGAAAAGAAAGTGACGTTTCGCTAGATCTAAGTGTTTCATAATCATAGTATAGTATCTCACGAAATCTCCCAGCAAACTGAACAATATGCTACTTTTTCTTGGCCTTAACTAATTCAAATTGCAACCTACTAAAAATAGTGCAAATTTGACACAATCAATTTAATGATTGAAGTACTATACATTAATCAATATAATTACTAGTAAGAATTTCCACTTATCTTATAGCTATTCTACGTGGAATATTTTCTATTGAAACATACTTGCATGCATGTATTCAAACAGAATGTGGTTCCCATAATTAAACGAGGGGAAGAAATACATTTTACTTTACAATGTCTCGGGACATGCGCAGAAGAGTTGTTTCGTTGCAATCCTGGTCAGTTGCACTTCGACAACGGTGCAGGACACAAGCTTTGAAAAAAGAGTACTATAGCAGTTAGTATAAAGAGTACTTGTCTTCTACGAAATTACATACTTTTTAAGTTCTTATACTTCTTAAATTAAACTCTTGTGACGATATTTAAAAAAACAACAATAAAAAAAAGTTATTATATCCATTCTCACCTTAAAGAAAAATTGTAGTTAGAAATACTATATATATTAAAGGTACGATCTTCTATACATGTCAAAAAAAACTTGTATAACTACTAATAATGTAAAATTATTTTATTTACTAGACATTACATGGAAAATAATTATTTGTTGCATTGATGTCAAATATAGGTAAGTATTCCTAACAAAAAATACTATTTGTTATTTTTATTTATAATTTTTCATATATTTGTTTACTACTTTTTCAATAACCCCCTGAGTTATAATACACTATAATATACCATTGCGAAAGAAAATGCTTTTCGCATAACCTAAAATAAATTAATACATTTACAAAACAGTTCTCTAGATTTATTTATTAATAATATTTGTTTACTTACCCCAGCAAAAGCTTCGTGCGATAAGGAAAATATACTTCCAATTGATAGATAGCATGGCTTCTCACTTCTCGCTATCATAAATAATAGCAATTTTTGGGTATTTCTGGAAAGAGTATAAAACGGAATATTACATCTGCAACAAAAGCATATTTTGTTATTAAAGCAAAAGAACCAAGGATAGAGAAGAATTTAAAGCTATTTTTTTCATTTTATCTGTAGTCAATTTTTTTACAGCATTCATGTATCGTAAAGTTTTGTTATTGCTTGTAAAATAAAACAATATCCTCTCACAATTCATTTAAAATAGCATCACTATAATTCCAAAGCTTTTGTCCAAGGTAGAAATTAATGTAAATAGTAAATAATGAGCCCATAACATATATGCTGGATACGATTATGTCAATTGAAGTTTTTAATAATTCAGAATATTGGAGGATCTGAAAAATAACGATGAAATTTGGTTCTTATGTAAAAAAAAATAATTTCTTTTGCAAGATACAAAAACACGCATTTTCGTATAATCACAATACCGTTACAGCACTTTATTTTTAAGAAATAACTTTTACAGGGAATGATAAAAAACTTCTGAAAAAATTAATTTCTATCCACTTTTGTACCATTACTATGTAGAACGACGTAATACATTTTAACGATTAATATGCAGCACAAATAATTTCATCAGGCAATGGAATCACGAGCAATCAAATTTAAATGTAAATAACATAGCACAGAATACACAACGTTTTAGAAGAAAATATAGCTCAGTTTTACCGTTCATCTTTCATAGAAATAAGAGTTAATATTACTAAAAAAAAAATTTCAAAATACTCGAAAAAAAACACCGATTAAAATGCTTTTTATTTAAATAAAACCAAAAGAAAATGTAAATGTAATATTAAACGCTTTATACATATACCAAACGTATTACTTACGCACAAAATATTAAAAACAATAAGAATCATCGCAAAGGAAAGGATAACAAAATATGCTTCATTCAAAAAGGATCTAAGAATTTTAACGAACCTTAAATAAAAAGAAAAACATCACAAATAAAATTAAATAGAAATTAAATTAAAGTTAAATCCAAGAAAATCGACGTACTCTAAAGATTTTTGGTGTCGATTTATAATATCGATTATCCAATTGTATTCTTCAGCTTGTGTACAAAAGTAAAAATTATTTTTTCTATATTTCTGATTTTTTTTAAATGGTTCATTTATTGTCAATCTGCAATTCAGAAAGTATACTATAATAAAAACGTTAGGAGCATATACAGTAAGAAAAAAAAATAAAAACTTACCTTTCCATAAGAAACTTACATTACGATGTGACGTTGATAGCAAGCGTGTTGGAAAAAAATCACAAAAGTTGAGAAGCTAAAACTTCCAATTACTGTTATCATTACAACTCCTATTGTTTGGTAAAGAAACATGATATAAAATAGCACTCCAGGATTATTATCTTTATTTTCCATTATAGGTAATGTTAATTGCTTATCCTCCAATTTGCCAATAAATTGCAGAAAAACATTAAAAATGCATGGAAATATTATTGAAGAGCAATAGACATAAAAGAAAACTGTAAACGTTAAGGATAATTTTTATTGCAAATATTAGATATTACAACGTTTTTCCTTACAACTACTTATACCTACTCATTATAGTATACACATACAATTTACTTTGAACAGTATACTTTCCCAAAATAATTAGTTCTTTACGATCGGTAAATTCCTCGTGATCTAATTTAAAATGTGTCATAAGTAATTGCACCTAAACAATGAAAATATATATTTTATTTTATTTATAAGAATAAGGGTTGATTATAAATTTGAAAATAAAATTTAACGAACTGTTTCAAAGCGAAAGAAGAAAGTACTGAAGGCAGAGATCATGATAAAACCAGCTACTAATTTTTGAATTAACTTGACATTTGAATACAATGAAATTTCTCTTGTTAAAAGTCTGTACAGCTAGAGAAAAACCAATTCCTTTTCTAAGTGTTGTTAAGATGACATTAGATTGTATTTAGTATACAATATGTTAACGATTATTAGACCAGACTTTACTTCTATTTTATGAAACATAACGACAATAGGAATTCAAATTTATCTTCATCAAATAATAGATATTAGAGAAAAAATCAGATATATAGAAAAAAAAAGTACACTCTTAAACAAAGATCAAATTTACCAGTTGCACAAAAAAAGGTATAACGTAGGCAATTACAGCAGAGATTAAAAAAAACTGATTCCTCGAGTTACGGTTAGGACGTTGATTTGACAAAAACAAAAAAACACGATTAGAAAAAAAAAAATGATGCTTCACGAAATCACAATTTTTCAAAATCATAGTAAAGTATCTCACGATATCCTCCAGCAAACTGAACAAAATATTACCATCTATTCACTCATTATTCATTCAAATTGCTACCAACTAGAAAAAGCATAAATTTGACCCAATTAGTGTATTGATTGAAGCACTGTAAATTAATCAGTAAAATTACAAGTAAAAATTGCCCTTATCTTATAGCTTATTCTATGTAGAATATTTTCTATTGAGACATACTTGCGTGAATGTATTGAAACAGATGGTGGTTCTCATAATTAAACGAGGGGAAAAAATACTTTTTACTTTCAATATCTGAGGACATGCGCAGAAGAGTTGGTTGGTTGCAATATTGGTCAGTTGAACTTCGACAGTGGTGCAGGACACTAGGTTAAGAAAAAATAAGCTATTTCCTAAGCCAGTTATTATGTAATACTTGCCTTTTCGAAAATATATTTTTTCAAATTTATCATATTTCTAAACGGAACTTCTGTGACAATATCTAATAAGAATACATTAAAAAGAAATTATTAAATAAATTCTCACCTTAAAGAATATTCTGATAAAAATGATAACAAAAATAGGTGCTTATAAAATTGTCGAACACATATATTAAACAAAAAAAGATAGTTCTTTATTGCATTGATTTCGGACATGAGTAAGTACTTCTAACTATAAATTCTGCTTGTTATTTTATCTATAATCTTATAACAAATGTATGCTAATTTTTATTCAAATGCCTTGAATTATGGTACACTCCTATATACCATTGCAAAAGACAGTGCTTTTCGCATCATCTAAAAACAATTAATTAATTTATATAAAAGTTAATTTGTTATCAATATTAAGTTTTTTTATATATACAAATATATTTGTTATCAATATAAAGTTATTAATTTGTATAATCAATATTATCAATATTAATTTATTATCAATATCGTTATAAATATTATTATTTATTATCAAATTATATAATTTTTAATCAATATTGTTATAAATATTAAGCCACTTACCTCAGCAAAAACTTTGTGCGATGAGACAAACATATTTCCGATTGATAGAAAGCATGGTTTTCCACTTCTAGCTATCATAAATAATAGCAATTTCTGTGTATTTATAGATAGCGTATAGAACGGAACGTTACTTCTACAAACAATAATTCTTTTTTTATTCTTAAACATGTTTACTTTTAAACGATGTAATGAAAAGTAATAAGGAAATAATATTTAAAATACCATAAAGAAATTTTTATTTACTCTTATTATTGACCAATATTTTTTAATTTATTACTTAATAAATAATATATATTTCTTCCTTACAATTCTTCAAAAACTGCATTGCTATGATTCAACAATCTTTGTCCAAGATAACAATTTATATACAACGTAAATACACAACCAGTTACATACAGGATGCATTCTATTTTGTCTGCAAGAGTTTTTAATAATACCGAGAATTGAAGAATCTAAAAGAAAAGATAAAAGTATGATTTTATAGTATAAAGTCTTTTTCCAAACGTGTATGAAACACTTTACACATTATTCTATAATAACACTTTTTTATTAAACCGAAATAGTAGTAGTATAAAGATCAGAAATTGTTCTAGCCAATATTTTTAAAAATGTTTTTTTAAGAAAAGGTATAACAGCTCAAGTAAAAAAACAACAATCCCTACGTAAACGACATAGTCTAAAAATCGTCGTTTTGACAAATCAAAAAGTTTATAGTACGTCACGAAACGAAAACATCGTATAATTAACAATAATTTTTTAATAATGAATTAAAATAATAACGAATATTTTTTATTTAAATCAAAATCCAATAAGATATTGAAAACAGAACAATTCTAGCGTATTCGACTTACACATAAAAAATTAATCATGAAAAGTAAGATTCCGAGAAGAATTACAATCAAATAGACAACATTCGAAACGTATCGAAGCATCTCAACGTATCTTAAAAATAAAAAAATTATTAAATTTTAACAAAATATAATGGAGAATTAAGAGAATTATTTTTAACATACTCAAAAGATATTCTATGACGATTTACAATGTCGCTTATCCAATTGTATTCTTCCGTTCGTGTATTGAAATATTTAGTATTTTTTCCAACATGCTGATTTCTTTCAAATGGTTGACGAATTTTTAATCTGTGAATGAGAAATAGCACAGTAACAAAATTGATTAGAAGATATTTTATATGTAAATAAATAAAAACTGACTGTCCTACAAGAAACGTACCTAATAATGCTACATTGACAGCAAGCGTGCTGTATCAAAACAAAAAATGTTGAAAGGCTAATACTGCCAACTACTGTTATTATTAGAATCCCTATTGTTTGGTAAAGAAGCATGCAAAAAAAAAGCATCCCAACGTGACCAATATTATTTTCAATTAAAGGTAATGTTAATTGGTTATCCTCCAATTTGCCAATAGAATATAAAAGAGCATTAAAAATTGAGGGAGATATAATTAAAAAGCAGTTAACATCAAAGAAAACTGGAAAAGTTAAAGAAAATATATATTGTTAAAATATGAACTTACAAAAATCTGTCAACAATTACTTCTCATACTTGCCCATTAAACCACAGACATAAAATTTGCTTTGAACAGTATACTTTTCTAAAACGTTGAGTTCATCAAGATCAAAAATTTTCTCGTGATCAAGTTTCAAACGAACGATAAGTAATCGAATCTTTAAATAAAAAAGAAATATTTTCTATAAATATTCTTGAATTACAGCGAGAAATATAATTATAAAATAAAAGTCTACTAACTGTTACGAAGCGAAAATAACTAGTAAGATAAAAAGACATGAAAACAATACCGGATACTACTCTTTGAATCAATTTAATAGTTGATTGCCGGATCAATTTAGCCGTGAAAAGCTCATACAGCTGCATAAATGAAGAATTTACAAAATATTTTTAGGATAATGCAACAACACATCGCAACAATATTATAATTAGAAACGCTAATAGAAGAAACATTTGTTTTTATTTAAAATATAATAAGTAAAAATAAAATTATATTAAGACAAAACATTCACTGCTTTATAATAAATAATATTAAAATAAAAGTTACATATATGTATATATATAAGATAATGAAAAATACGATCACCATTTGAAAAAAGAATGGTATCGAGTAGACAAGTAAAACGGAACAAAACAATAACTGATCACTCGAGTTTCGGTCAGAACGTTGATTCATTAAAAACTGAAATAAAGAATTTGAAAAAAGAAAGTGATGTTTCGAGAGATCTCGATTCCGTAAAGCCATTGTAAAGTGTCTCACAGAATCCCAGAGCAAACTAAACACAATACGACTCTTTACTTGCCCTTAACTAATTCAAATTGCTACCGATTACAAAGAATGTAAAATTGACACAATCAGTGTAATAATTGAAGTGCTATAAATTAATCAATATAAATACTAGTTAAATTCGTCGGATACACTATATCTTCTCAATGTACAATATTTTCTATTGAGACATACTTGTGTACATGTGTTGAAACAGATGGTGGTTCCCATAATTAAACGAGGGGAAAAAATACTTTTTACTTTCAATATCTAAGGACATGCGCAGAAGGGTTGATTGGTTGCAATATTGGTCAGTTGCAGTTCGACAGTGTTGCAGGACACTAGCTTTGAAAGAAGAGAACCGTTTCCTATGGCAGCAAGTGCAATATACTTGTCATTTATTCCGTCAAATACATTGTGATTAAAAAAAATGATCCGTTAATGTTTACCTTTAAAATTAATACAAGTGATAAAAAACAAACTAAAACAATTGTGTCCGCAAGTTTTTCAGTTAGTCGAATGAAAAATAAAGACGATGTTTAAATAATACTTTTTATTAAAATGTATTTTCAGAAAAAGTATGTTCTTTTAAATTTACAAAATAACAATTTAATGTGATTAGGACAAATATTATTTCACATAGTATTTATAATGGTCTTACGAAAGAATTGAATTATTGTGTACTGTAGAATACCATCGCAAAAGAGAATGCTTTTCGCATTAACTACAAAAAAATTAATTCATTAAAGGAAAATAATAAATTTAATAAAAATAATAATTAAATACTTACCCCAGCAAAAATTTCATGCGATGAGACAAACATGTTTCCGATCGATAGAAAGCACGGCTTTCCACTTCTCGCTATCATAAATAAAAGTAATTTTTGAGTATTTCTAGATAAAGTATAAAACGGAACTTTACATCTGCAACAAAAGTGTTTTTTGTTCTTAACGAAAAAAAAATTAGAGTGTTTAAAGCAATTTTTAATAAATTATTTCAATAGTAAATTTCTTTATAGTATCGAGGATCCGTCAATTATTGCAATTGTTGTTTATGTAAAATAATTAGTTCGTACAATTCCAAAAATACCGCATTGCTATGATTTAACAGCTTTTGTCCGAGGAAAAAATTAATATATATAGTAAAAAATGAGCCAATAACATACATGCTGAATTCAATTCTATCTATTGCAGTTTCCGAATATTCAGAATATTGGAGAATCTAAAATAAAGTGATAAATGTTAAAAAACTGCATTTAAGATATGGAAAAATACGTAAAGCCAAGTAAACACCGTTTTTCTTAAAGATTTTTTAAATATAGAATGGTATAAAAAATTTGAAAAAAAATAGTTCTAACACTTTTACACTTTATTTAGAACGACATAAAAACATAACAATTTATCTCATAAAACAATTGTGTCTTGTGAACAAATTTTTAATATAAATAACGTGCAACAGATAAGAACGTGTTAGAATAAAATATAGTTCAGTTTTGTACTTTTCCCTTTTCATAAAAAGAAAAAATTCTATTGCTACATCACTAATGTCTAAATACTTCAATAAAAAATCGTATAAAATGCTTTCTCGTGAAATAAAAATAAAAGACAACGTACATATATCTATTAATTTTAGGCAAATTACTTACGCACATAAAATTAAAAACAATGAGAATCATGGCTAGGGAAACAATAATAATATACGCTTCATTCGAAAACAATCTAATCATTTTAACAAACCTTAAGCAGAACAGAATAAATATATATAATTATTATGAAAACTATAAAAAATTTCTATAAGAGACAAACCACTTACTCTATAGATTTTTGATGTCGGTTTATAATATCGATTATCCAATAGTATTCTTCAGTTTGGGTACTAAAATACAAATAATTATTTCTATAATTTTCATGTCTTTCAAACGGTTGACGGATTTTCAACCTGGAATTCCGAGAGAACACTTTAAAAAAATACTTGAATACATAATCATTACGCAAATTCGTAAAAAATTACTTTATTACAAGAAAAATACTTAATAATGCTATGTTGACAGCAAGCATGTTGTATGAAGACAAGAAAAGTAGAGAAACTAAAACTTCCAATCACTGTTACTATTACAACTCCTATTGTTTGGTAAAGTAGCATAGTATAAAATAGCACTCCAGGATTATTATCTTTATTTTCCATTATAGGTAATGTTAATTGCTTATCCTCCAATTTGCCAATAAATTGCAAAAATGCATTAAAAATGCTTGGAAATATTATTGAAAAGCAATAAACATAAAAGGAAACTGTAAAGATTTACGATTATTTTTATTGCGAAAATTTTATATTAGAATGTTTTTTTTTACAACTACGTATACCTACTCATTATAGCATACACATACAATTTACTTTGAACTGTATACTTTTCCAAAATAATTAGTTCTTTACGATCGGTAAATTCCTCGTGATCTAATTTAAAATGTTTCATAAGTAATTGCACCTAAACAATGAAAATATATGTTTTATTTTATTTGTGATAATAAGGGTTGATTATAAATTTGAAAATAAAATTTAACGAACTGTTTCAAATCGAAAGAAGAAAGTACTAAAGGCAGAGATCATGATAAAAGCAGCTATTATTTTTTGAAATAACTTGATATTTGAATACAGTGTAATTTCTCTTGTTAAAAGTTTGTACAGCTAGAAAAAAACCGATTACTTTTCTAAGAGTTGATAAGATGATATAGAATGTGTTAAAGATTATTAAACCAGACTTTACTCCTAATTTATGAAACATAACGGCAATAGAAATTCAAATTTATCTTCATTTAATAATGGATATTAAAGAAAGATTTATAAAAAATAAAAAAATCATGTACAGGTATACGAAAATCATATTTACCACTAGTGAAAAAAAAGGTAAAACGTAGGTCACTACAGCACAGACTAAAAAAAATTGATCCTTCGAGTTTCGATCAAAACGTTGATTTGAAAAAAAATGAAATAAACGATTTGAAAAAAGAAAGTGATGTTCCGCTTGATCTCGACGTTTCGAGGTCATGGTAAAGTATCTCACGAGATCCTCCATCAAACTGAAAGAAATACTTTCATTTACTGGCCCCTTACGAATTTAAATTGCTATCTATTACAAATAGTGTAAATTTCAATAAATCATTGAAATGATTAAAGTTAAAGTCTGATACCTTATATCTTCACAATGCACAATATTTTCTATTAAGACATACTTGCATGCATGTATTGATACAGATGGTGGTTCCCATAATTAAACGAGGGGAAAAAATTTTTACTTTCAATGTCTCGGGACATGCGCAGAAGGGTTGGTTGGTACCAATCTTGGTCAGTTGCACTTCGACAGTGGTGCAGGACACTAGCTTAAGAAAAAATAAACTATTTTCTAGGTCAGTTAGTATGTAATACTTGTCTTTTACGAAAATATATTTTTTCAAATTTTTCATATTTCTGAACGGAAATTCTGTGACAATATCTAATAAGAATACAATAAAAAGATATTATTAAATCAATTCTCACCTTAAAAAATATTCTAACTAGAAAGACTAATAAAAGTACAAGCTTGTAAATTTGTCGAACAAATTTACGAGAAAAAATATAAACATAATTATTGTTGCAATCTTTTCTAACGTAAGTAACTACTTCTTGTTCTTCACAAACCCTGAATTATGGTACACTCCTATATACCATTGCAAAAGACAATGCTTTTCGCATCATCTAAAAGCAATTAATTAATCTGTATAAAAATTAATTTGTTATCAATAATATTATGGTATTTACCCCAGCATAAACTTCGTGCGATGAGACAAACATATTTCCGATTGATAGAAAGCATGGTTTTCCACTTCTCGCTATCATAAATAATAGCAATTTTTGTGTATTTATCGATAGCGTATAAAACGGAACGTTACTTCTACAAAAAAGAATCCTTTTTTTAATCTTATTCGAGCTTGACTTTAAAAGATAGAAAGAAAAGTAATTGGAAAAAAAATGAGAAATTTTATAGAAAGAAATTTAGTCTCTGTTATTACTAACCAACAAATTTTACATACATATATACATAACTTATTGCTTAATAATTACTACATATTACTTTCTTACAATTCTTCAAGCACTGCATTGCTATGATTCAACAATCTTTGTCCTAGATAAAAATTTATGTAGACAGTAAATATTGAACCAGTGATATAAATAATACATTCTATTTTGTCATGTAAAGTTTTTAATAATACCGAAAATTGAAGAATCTGAAATAGAAAATACAAATATATTTTTATTGTAAAACGCCTTCCGTCGATATTTTTAAACGTATATTGATAAAATACAAAAATTTACTGAAATTTATAACAGTTTGACTTACACATAAAAAGTTAAACACAAGTATAATCATTGAGAAAAGAATTATAATTAAGTAGATAACATTTGAAATGTTTCTGAGCATCTTAACATACCTTCAAAATAAATGAATTCATAAATTTTATGATAATCTCTAATAGAAAAATAATATTTATGATTTTTTCCACTTACTCAATAGATATTCTATGATAATTTACAATTTCGCTTATCCAATTGTTTTCTTCCGTTTGTGTACTAAAATATCTATTATATTGGACTGATTTTTTATTCCTTTCAAATGGTTGACGAATTTTTAATCTATGTTTAAAAAAGAACACTTTCAGTTAAAAGTTGTGTGAATAAAAATTGACTGTATTACATGAAACGTACTTTATAATACTACATTGACAGCAAGCGTGCTGTATGAAAACCAGAAATGTTGAAAGAGCAAAACTGCCAACTAATATTGCTATTAAAAATGCTATAGATTGACCAATAAGCAAACTATAATAAAGAATCCCAACGTGACCAATATTATTTTCAATTAAAGGTAATGTTAATTGGTTATCCTCCAATTTGCCAATAGAATATAAAAGAGCATTAAAAATTGAGGGAGATATAATTAACAAGCAGTTAACATCAAAGAAAACTGTAAAAGTTGAAGAAAATGTATATTGTAAAAATATGAACTTTTAATTATATGCAAACAATTACTACTCATACTTGCCCATTAAGCCATAGACGTAATATTTGCTTTGAGCAGTATACTTTTCTAACACGTTGAGTTCATCAAGATCGGAAATTTTCTCGTGATCAATTTTAAAACGAACAATGAGTAATTTGATCTTTAAATGGAAAAATAATTGTTTCTATAAAATATTGTTAATTTTATATAAGAATGGTAATTCCAAAATGAAAATCTACTAACTGTTCCGTAGTGAATATAAGTGATAACATAGGTGCAAATAAAAATAATAATTGATGATACTCTTTGAACCAACTTTATAGTTGACAATCCGATCAATTTAGTTGTGAAAAGCTGATAGAGCTGCACGAATAAACAATTTATACAACATTTTTAAGATATGCGACCACTTATCGCCACAACATTATCGTTAGAAACTCCGTTGGAATAAACATTTCTACTTATTTACAATAAAATAAGTAAAAACAAAATGATTTTCAAACGAAACAAACACTGCTCAATAATTTCTATTGGAATGAAAATTGCATATAGATTAAAGGGAATGCCGATTACCATTTGAAAAATAAATATTGATGAATATATAACTATAACCGAACAAAACAATAACTGATCACTCGAGTTTCGATTAGGACGTTGATTCGACAAAAACTTAAATAAACGAGTTGAAAAAAGAAAGTGATGTTTCGAGAGATCCTGATTCCGTAAAGTCATTGTAAAGTGTCTCACAGAATCCCAGAGCAAACTAAGCGAAATACTACTCCTTACTTGCCCCTAAGTAATTCAAATTGCTACCTATTACAAATAATGTAAAATTGACGCAATCAATGTAGTAGTTGAAGTGCTATAAATTAATCAATATAATTACTAGTTAAATTCGTCTGATATTCTATATCTTCTAAATGTACAATATTTTCTATTGAGACATACTTGAGTGCATGTATTGATACAGATGGTGGTTCTCATAATTAAACGAGGGGAAAAAATACTTTTTACTTTCAATGTCTCGGGACATGCGCAGAACGGTTGGTTGATAGCAATCTTCGTCAGTTGCACTTCGACAGTGGTGCAGAACACTAGCTTAAGAAAAAATAAACTATTTCCTAAGTCAGTTATTATGTAATACTTGCCTTTTCGAAAATATATTTTTTCAAATTTATCATATTTCTAAACGGAACTTCTGTGACAATATCTAATAAAAATACATTAAAAAGAAATTATTAAATAAATTCTCAACTTAAAGAATATTCTGATCAAAATGATTAACAAAAATAGGTGCTTATAAAATTGTCGAACACATGTATTAGACAAAAAAAGATAGTTCTTTATTGCATTGATTTCGGACATGAGTAAGTACTTCTAACTACAAATTCTGCTGGTTGTTTTATCTATAATCTTATAACAAATGTATGCTAATTTTTATTCAAATGTCTTGAATTATGGTACACTCCTATATACCATTGCAAAAGACAGTGCTTTTCGCATCATCTAAAAACAATTAATTAATTTGTATAAAAGTTAATTTGTTATCAATATTAGGTTTTTTTATATATACAAATATATTTATTATCAATATAAAGTTATTAATTTGTATAATCAATATTATCAATATTAATTTATTATCAATATCGTTATCAATATTATTATTTATTATCAAATTATTATAATTTTTAATCAATACTATTAAAAATATTAAGCCACTTACCTCAGCAAAAAGTTTGTGCGATGAGACAAACATATTTCCAATTAAAAGAAAGCTAGGCTTTCCACTTCTAGCTATTATAAATAATAGCAATTTCTGTGTATTTATAGATAGCGTATAGAACGGAACGTTACTTCTACAAAAAATAATTCTTTTTTTATTCTTAAACATGCTTACTTTTACACGATGTAATGAAAAGTAATAAGTAAATAATATTTAAAATACCATAAAGAAATTTTTATTTACTCTTATTATTGACCAATATTTTTTAATTTATTGCTTAATAAATAATATATATTTCTTCCTTACAATTCTTCAAAAACTGCATTGCTATGATTCAACAATCTTTGTCCAAGATAACAATTTATATACAACGTAAATACACAACCAGTTACATACAGGATGCATTCTATTTTGTCTGCAAGAGTTTTTAATAATACCGAGAATTGAAGAATCTAAAAGAAAAGATAAAAGTATGATTTTATAGTATAAAGTCTTTTTCCAAACGTGTATGAAACACTTTACACATTATTCTATAATAACACTTTTTTATTAAACCGAAATAGTAATAGTATAAAGATCAGAAATTGTGCTATCCAATATTTTTAAAAATGTTTTTTTAAGAACAGGTATAACAGCTCAAGTAAAAAAACAACAATCTTTACGTAATCGACATAGTCTAAAAATCGTCATTTTGACAGATCAAAACGTTTATAGTACGTTACAAAACAAAAACATCGTATAATTAACAACAATTTTTTAATAATCAATTAAAATAATAACGAATATTTTTAATTAAAATCAAAATCCAATAAGATATTGAAAACAAAATCATTCTAGCGTATTTGACTTACACATAAAAAATTAATCATGAAAAGTAAGATTCCGAGAAGAATTACAATGAAATGGACAACATTCGAAACGTATCGAATCATCTCAACGTATCTTAAAAATAAAAAAATTATTAAATTTTAACAAAATATAATGGAGAATTAAGAGAATTATTTTTAACATACTCAAAAGATATTCTATGACGATTTACAATGTCGCTTATCCAATTGTATTCTTCCGTTCGTGTATTGAAATATTTAGTATTATTTCCAGTATGCCGATTTTTTTCAAATGGTTGACGAATTTTTAATCTGTGTATAAAAAAGAACTCTTTAACTTAAATGCTGAGTGCATAATCAGTACGCGAATAAATAAAAATTTACTGTATTACATAAAACGTACTTTATAATGCTACATTGACAGCAAGCGTGCTGTATGAAAACCACAAATGTTGAAAGAGTAAAACTACCAACTGCTGTTACCATTACAACTGCTATTGATTGACCAATAAGCAAAGTATAATAAAGAATCCCAACGTGACCAATATTATTTTCAATTAGAGGTAATGTTAGTTGGTTAACCTCCAATATGCCAATATAATATAAAAAAGCATTAAAAATTGAGGGACATATAATTACCAAGCAGTTAAAATCAAAGAAAACTGTAAAAGTTGAAGAAGATATATATTGTAAAAATATGAACTTACAACTATCTGCCAACAATTACTTCTCATACTTGCCCATTAAACCACAGACATAAAATTTGCTTTGAACAGTATACTTTTCTAAAACGTTGAGTTCATCAAGATCGAAAACTTTCTCGTGATCAAGTTTCAAACGAACAATAAGTAATCGAATCTTTAAATATGAAAGAAATTTTTTTCTATAAAATATTCTTGAATTACAGCAAGAAATATAATTATAAAATAAAAGTCTACTAACTGTTACGAAGTGAATGTAACTAGTAAGATAAAAAGACATGAAAATAATACCGGTTACTACTCTTTGAATCAATTTAATAGTTGATTGCCCGATCAATTTAGTCGTGAAAAGCTCATACAGCTGCATAAATGAACGATTTACAAAATATTTTTAGGATAATGCAACAACACATCGCAACAATATTATAAATAGAAGCGCTAATAGAAAAAACATTTGTATTTATTTAAAATATAATAAGTAAAAATAAAATGATATTAAGACAAAACAGTCACTGCTTTATAATAAATAATATTAAAATAAAAGTTACATATATGTATATATATAAGATAATGAAAAATACGATCACCATTTGAAAAAAGAATGGTATTGAGTAGACAAGTAAAACGGAACAAAACAATAACTGATCACTCGAGTTTCGGTTAGAACGTTGATTCATTAAAAACTGAAATAAAGAATTTGAAAAAAGAAAGTGATGTTTCGAGAGATCTCTATTCCGTAAAGTCATTGTAAAGTGTCTCACAGAATCCCAGAGCAAACTAAACGAAATACGACACCTTACTTGTCCCTAACTAATTCAAATTGCTACCTATTACAAAGAATGTAAAATTGACACAATCAGTGTAATAATTTAAGTGCTATAAGTTAATCAATATAATTACTAGTTGAATTCGTCTGATACTTTATATCTTCTCAATGTACAATATCTTCTATTGAAAAATACTTGTGTGCATGTGTTGAAACAGATGGTGATTCCCATAATTAAACGAGGGGAAAAAATACCTTTTACCTTCAATATCTGAGGACATGCGCAGAAGGGTTGTTTGAGTGCAATCTTTGTCAGTCGTGTTCCGAATGCAGTGCGGAACACTAGCTTTAAAACAACAAGACTATTTTCTATGACAGTTAGTATAGAATACCAGTCTTTTATGAAAATATATTCCTTTAATTTTTTAACGCTTCCGAACGAAACATCTGTAACGTTACTTATTAAAAATATAATAGATAAATGTTATTAAATCACTTCTCACCCCTCTAGGAAAATTCTGATTAAAAAGATTAACAAAAATAGGTGCTTATAAAATTGTCGAACACATATATTAGACAAAAAAAGATAGTTCTTTATTGCATTGATTTCGGACATGAGTAAGTACTTCTAACTATAAATTCTGCTTGTTATTTTATCTATAATCTTCTAACAAATGTATGGTAATTTTTATTCAAATGCCTTGAATTATGGTACACTCCTATATACCATTGCAAAAGACAGTGCTTTTCGCATCATCTAAAAACAATTAATTAATTTGTATAAAAGTTAATTTGTTATCAATATTAAGTTTTTTTATATATACAAATATATTTGTTATCAATATAAAGTTAATTAATTTGTATAATCAATATTATCAATATTCATTTATTATTAAAATCGTTATCAATTTTATTATTTATTATCAAATTATATAATTTTTAATCAACATTGTTATAAATATTAAGCCACTTACCTCAGCAAAAACTTTGTGCGATGAGACAAACATATTTCCAATTGAAAGAAAGCTAGGCTTTCCACTTCTAGCTATTATAAATAATAGCAATTTCTGTGTATTTATAGATAGCGTATAGAACGGAACGTTACTTCTACAAACAATAATTCTGTTTTTACTCTTAAACATGTTTACTTTTAAACGATGTAATGAAAAGTAATAAGGAAATAATATTTAAAATACCATAAAGAAATTTTTATTTACTCTTATTATTGACCAATATTTTTTAATTTATTGCTTAATAAATAATATATATTTCTTCCTTACAATTCTTCAAAAACTGCATTGCTATGATTCAACAATCTTTGTCCAAGATAACAATTTATATACAACGTAAATACACAACCAGTTACATACAGGATGCATTCTATTTTGTCTGCAAGAGTTTTTAATAATACCGAGAATTGAAGAATCTAAAAGAAAAGATAAAAGTATGATTTTATAGTATAAAGTCTTTTTCCAAACGTGTATGAAACACTTTACACATTATTCTATAATAACACTTTTTTATTAAAACGAAATAGTAATAGTATAAAGATCAGAAATTGTGCTAGCCAATATTTCTAAAAATGGATTTTTAAAAACAGGTATAAAAGCTTAAGTAAAAAAACATAACAATCCCTACGTAAACGACATAGTCTAAGAATCGTCGTTTTTACAGATCAAAACGTTTATAGTACGTCACAAAACGAAAACATCATATAATTAACAATAATTTTTTAATAATCAATTAAAATAATAACGAATATTTTTTATTAAAATCAAAATCCAATAAGATATTAAAAACAAAATCATTCTAGCGTATTTGACTTACACATAAAAAATTAATCATGAAAAGTAAGATTCCGAGAAGAACTACAATCAAATAGGCAACATTCGAAAAGTATCGAAGCATCTCAACGTATCTTAAAAATAAAAAAATTATTAAATTTTTACAAAATAAATTGGAGAATTAGGAGATTTATTTTCAACATACTCAAGAGATATTCTATGACGATTTACAATGTCGCTTATCCAATTGTATTCTTCCGTTGGTGTATTGAAATATTTAGTATTTTTTCCAATATGCTGATTTCTTTCAAATGGTTGACGAATTTTTAATCTGTGTATAAGAAAGAACTCTTTAACTTAAATGCTGAGTGCATAATCAGTACGCGAATAAATAAAAATTTAATGTATTACAGGAAACGTACTTTATAATACTACATTGACAGCAAGCGTGCTGTATGAAAACCACAAATGTTGAAAGAGTAAAACTGCCAACTGCTGTTATCATTACAACTCCTATAGATTGACCAATAAGCAAAGTATAATAAAGAATCCCAACGTGACCAATATTATTTTCAATTAGAGGTAATGTTAGTTGGTTAACCTCCAATATGCCAATATAATATAAAAAAGCATTAAAAATTGAGGGAGATATAATTAAAAAGCAGTTAACATCAAAGAAAACTGTAAAAGTTGAAGAAAATATATATTGTAAAAATATGAACTTACAACTATCTGTCAACAATTACTTCTCATACTTGCCCATTAAACCACAGACATAAAATTTGCTTTGAACAGTATACTTTTCTAAAATGTTGAGTTCATGAAAATCAAAAATTTTCTCGTGATCAAGTTTCAAACGAGCAATAAGTAATCGAATCTTTAAATAAGAAAGAAATTTTTTCTATTAAATATTCTTGAATTGAAAGCAAGGAATATAATTATAAAATAAAAGTCTACTAACTGTTACGAAGCGAAAATAATTATTAATATAAACAGTAATGAAAATAATACCGGTTACTACTCTTTGAATCAGTATAATAGTGGATTGCCAGATCAATTTAGTCGTGAAAAACTCATACATCTGCGTAGATAAAAAATTTATATAATATATTTAGGATAATGCAACAACACATCGCAACAACATTATAATTAGAAACACTAATAGAAGAAACATTTGTATTAATTTAAAATATAATAAGTAAAAATAAAATGATACTGAGACAACACAGTCACTGCTTTATAATAAATAATATTAAAATAAAAGTTACGTATATGTATATATATAAGATAATTAAAAATACGATAACCATTTGAGAAAAGAATATTATCCAGTAGAAAAGTAAAACGGCACAAAACAATAACTGATCACTCGAGTTTCGGTCAGAACGTTGATTCATTAAAAACTGAAATAAAGAATTTGAAAAAGAAAGTGATGTTTCGAGAGATCTCGATTCCGTAAAGTCATTGTAAAGTGTCTCACAGAATCCCAGAGCAAACTAAACGCAATACGACTCTTTACTTGCCCTTAACTAATTCAAATTGCTACCGATTACAAAGAATGTAAAATTGACACAATCAGTGTAATAATTGAAGTGCTATAAATTAATCAATATAAATACTAGTTAAATTCGTCGAATACACTATATCTTCTCAATGTACAATATTTTCTATTGAGACATACTGTGTACAGTGTTGAATTCCGTCAAATACATTGTGATTAAGAAAAATGATCCGTTAATGTTTACCTTTAAATTAATACAATGATAAAAAAACAACTAAAACAATTGTGTCCGCAAGTTTTCAGTTAGTCGAATGAAAAATAAAGACGATGTTTAAATAATAATTTTTATTAAAATGTATTTTCAGAAAAAGTCTGTTCTTTTAAATTTACTAAATAACAATTTAACGTGATTAAGACAAATATTTTTTCACATAGTATTTATAATGGTCTTACGAAAGAATTGAATTATTGTGTACTGTAGAATACCATCGCAAAAGAGAATGCTTTTCGCATTAACTACAAAAAATTAATTCATTAAAGGAAAATAATAAATTTAATAAAAATAATAATAAAATACTTACCCCAGCAAAAATTTCATGCGACGAGACAAACATGTTTCCGATCGATAGAAAGCACGGCTTTCCACTTCTCGCTATCATAAATATAAGTAATTTTTGAGTATTTCTAGATAAAGTATAAAACGGAACTTTACATCTGCAACAAAAGTGTTTTTTGTTCTTAACGAAAAAAAAATTAGAGTGTTTAAAGCAATTTTTTATAAATTATTTCAATAGTAAATTTCTTTATAGTATCGAGGATCCGTCAATTATTGCAATTGTTGTTTATGTAAAATAATTAGTTCGTACAATTCCAAAAATACCGCATTGCTATGATTTAACAGCTTTTGTCCGAGGAAAAAATTAATATATATAGTAAAAATGAGCCAATAACATACATGCTGAATTCAATTCTATCTATTGCAGTTTCCGAATATTCAGAATATTGGAGAATCTAAAAAAAGTGATAAATGTTAAAAAAACTGCTGAGATACATTCTAGCAAAATAGAAATAAAAGAAAATATACTTATAATAATAAATGTTATTTATTAATTTTAAGCAGATTACTTACGCACAAAAAATTAAAAATAATGAGAATCATTGCAAGAAGAAGAAGAATAATAGAGATTTCATTAGATATGATTCTAAGCATTTTAGCAAACCTTCAGCAGAACAGAATAAATATATATTATTATTTTGAATATTAAAAAAAGTTTTATAAAAGATAATCCACTTACTCTATAGATTTTTGATGTCGATTAATAATATCGATTATCCAATTGTATTCTTCAGTTTGGGTACAAAAATACAAATAATTATTTCTATAATTTTCTTGTCTTTCAAACGGTTGACGAATTTTCAACCTGAAATTCCGGGAGAAAACTTTAAAAAAATACCGGGGTACATAATCATTACGCGAATTCATAAAAAATTACTTTATTACAAAAGAAAGTACTTAATAATGCTATGTTGACAGCAGGCATGTTGTATTAAGACAAAAAAAGTAGAGAAGCTAAAACTTCCAATTACTGTTACTATTAAAACTCCTATTGTTTGGTAAAGTAGCATAGTATAAAATAGCACTCCAGGGTTATTATCTTTATTGTCAATTATAGGTAATGTTAACTGTTTATCCTCCAATTTGCCAATAAATTGCAAAAAAACATTAGAAATGCATAGAAATATTATTGAAGAGCAATAAACGAAAAAGAAAACTGTAAACGTTTGGGATAATTTATATTGCAAATATTGAATATTAGAACGTTTTTCCTTACAACTGATTATACCTACTCATTATAGCATACACATACAATTTACTTTGAACAGTATACTTTCCCAAAATAATTAGTTCTTTACGATCGGTAAATTCCTCGTGATCTAATTTAAAATGTTTCATAAGTAATTGCACCTAAACAATGAAAATATATGTTTTATTTTATTTGTGATAATAAGGGTTGATTATAAATTTGAAAATAAAATTTAACGAACTGTTTCAAAGCGATAGAAGAAAGTACTGAAGGCAAAGATCATGATAAAACCAGCTACTATTTTTTGAATTAACTTGAAATTTGAATACAATGTAATTTCTCTTGTTAAAAGCCTGTACAGCTAGAGAAAAACCAATTCCTTTTCTAAGTGTTGTTAAGATGACATTAAATCGTATTTAGTATAGAATATGTTAAGAATTATTAAACCAGACTCTATTTCTGTTTTATGAAACATAACAGCAGTAGGAATTCAAATTTATATTCATCAAATAATGGACATTAAAGAAAAATTCATAAAAATATAAAAACAATATACAGGTTTACGAATATTATATTTACCACTAATAAAAGAATAGGTAATACGTAAGTCACTACAGAAAAAATTAAAACAAACTGATCCTTCGAGTTTCGGTTAGAACGTTGATTTGACAAAAACTGAAATAAACGATTTGAAAAAAGAAAATGATGTTTGGTGAGATCTCGGTGTTTCAAGACCATGGTATAGTATCTGTCGAGATCTATCAGTTAACTGAACAATATGCTACCTTCACCTTAACCCTAACTTATTCAAATTGCTATTTATTACAAATAGTGTAAATTTGTGTAAATCATTGAAATGATTGAAGTCCAATAAATTATTCAATAAAATTACCAGTAAAAACTTCCCTTTATCTTATAGCTATTCTACGTACAATATTTTCTATTGATATAACTTGTGTGCATGTATTGACACAAATGGTGTTTCCCATAATTAAACGAGGGGGAAAAATACGTTTTACTTACAATGTCTAGGGACATGCGCAGAAAGGTTGTTTGGTTGCAATATTAGTCAGTTGTACTTCGGCAGCGGTGCAGGACAATTGCTTTGAAAGAAATAAACCACTTCTTACAGAAATTTGTATAGAATACTTGTCACTTAAATCATGAAATACTTTATTTTGAAAAAGAAGATCCGTTAGTGTTTACCTTAAAGATTAATACAAGCGATAAAAAACAATCTAAGACAAATGTAATAACAAGTTTTTTATTAAGTCTAACGAAAAATAACGACGGTTTAAATAATTGATTTTATTTAAATTAATTTTTAGGGAAAATAAATACTTTTGAATTTATTAAATAAAAGTTTATTGTGCTTAATACAAATTGCAAGGTAAATTATTTCTTATAGTATTACGAAATCTTCGGATTATTGTGAACTTTGGTAGACCATCGCGAAAGAGAATGCTTTTTGTATTAACTAAAAAAAAATTAATTAATTCGTGTATGGAACAATTAATTAAATAATAATAATAATAATTTAATAATTACCCCAGAAAAAACTTCGTGCGATGAGACAAACATATTTCCGATTGATATAAAACACGGTTTTCCACTTCTAACTATCATAAATAAAAGTAATTTTTGAGTATTTCTAGAAAGAGTATAAAACGGAATATTACATCTGCAACAAAAGTGTATTTTATTATTAAAAATAAACAACCAAAGGTAGAGAGAAAAGCATTTAAGGCTATATATAATTATATTTTCGAAAGTAACATTTTTTACAGAAATAAGGGATCGTCAAATATTGCAATTGCTGGTAAAATAAAACCATATCTTCTTACAATTCCACTAAAACAGCATTGCTATGATTTAACAGCTTCTGTCCGAGGTAGAAATTAAAATATATAGTAAAAAAGGAGCCAATAACGTACATGCAAGATTCCATTCTATCTGCTACAGTTTTCAATATTTCCGAATAGTGTAGAATCTGAAAAATAGCGATAAAAATTGGTCCTTAAATAAAACAAAATTTCTTTTAAAAAATGCAGAAATGCGCAGAGTAAGAAATTCAAAATACTGATATAATAATTTATTTAAAAAAATATTATGTTTATAGGATATGATAAAAAACTTCTGAGAAACAATATTTTTTTACTTAAGCACCATACGTTAATCGACTAATAATTGATTTCATTAGGAAATTGTGTCCCGTAGAAAACTATTTCAATATAACATACAACAGATTGTAACGTATTAGAAGGAAATATAGTTCAGTTTTTCACTGTCCCTCTTTCATAAAAGAAAAAAATGATATTTCTACAACACAAATATGTAAATATTTCAATAAAAGATTGTATAAAATAAATTTCCATGAAATAAAAATAAAAGAAAATGTACATACAATATAATAAACTAATAAAATCTATTAAATTTAGGCAAATTACTTACGCACACAAAATTAACAACAATCAGAATCATTGCAAGGAAAAGAGAAATAATATATACTTCATTAGAGACGAGTCTCGTCATTTTAACATATCTAAAGCAGAACAGAATAAATAGATATAATTATAAAAAAATTCAATAGCGTTAAATAAGAAATAATCGACCTACTCTATAGATTTTTGGTGTCGTTTTATAATATCGATTATCCAATTGTATTCTTCTGCTTGTGTACAAAAATACAAATAATTTCTTCTATAATTCCGATACCTTTTAAATGGATGACGAATTTTTAATCTGCAATTGATAGAGATTACTTTAACAAAATAGTTGAGTACATAATCAGTAAACAGATAAATAAAAAATTACTTTATCACAAGAAACGTACTTTAAAATGCTATTTTGGCAGCAAGCATGTTGTATGAAGACAAAAAAAGCTGAGAAACTAAAACTTCCAATTACTGATGTTATAATAAGATATACTATTTGATGACTGAACATACTATAAAATAGAACTCCAGATTTATATGATTTATTTTCAATAAGTGGCAGCGTTAATTGATTATCGTCCAATTTGCCAATAAATAGCAAAAACATATTAAAAATGCTTGGAAAAACTAATGAAGAGGAATAAACGTAAAAGACAACTGTAACAAATAAAAATAAAAAATGTAATATCTGGTTATGAATTTTAAACTATTTGATAATAATTACTTATACCTACCCATTAAAGTATAAACATACGATTTTGTTTGTCCAGTAAATTTTTCCAAAATGTCGAATTCTTCCTGATTGATTAATTTATCGTGATCAAAATTAAAACGTTCTATCAGCAGTTGTATCTTTAAGTTTAACATTATACGTTTCAATTGTAAGAATAAAAGCTAATTGAAAATACAAAATAAAAATTTTACGAACTGTTTCAAAGCGAAAATAAAAAATACTATAACAAGAGATTATAATAAAACCAGCCATTATTTTTTGAATATACTTGGCACTTGATTGCAGAAGAAATTCGGTTGTTAGAAGTTGGTACAGCTAGAAAAGAACCGATTACTGGCAAAAGTGTTAAATAGATACAATTAGATAATTTTAGATACATAATACGTTTAGGAATAAAGAATCTAACTTTGTTTCTATTCTATGAAACATTTTTTAATAAAAGTTCTAATTTATATTCATAAAATTATTAATATTAAGAAAAAAATAATATAAACTATAACATAGTGAATTTTTATCCTAAAAGATACAAATAACTATAGATACAAATGTAAATCCTAACTACCAATAGTACAATTACTGGTAATATTAAGACGATTATAGCAGAAAATATCAACAATTGATCACTTGAGTTTCGGTTAGGACGTTGATTCGTTATAAACTGAAATAAACGATTTGAAAAAAGAAAGTGATGTTTCGCGAGATCTCGACGTTCCGAGGTCATGGTAAAGTATCTCACAAAATCCTTTATCAAACTGAACGAAATACTATCATTTACTGGCCCCTTACTAATTCAAATTGCTATCTATTACAAATAGTGTAAATTTGTGTAAATAAGTGTCTTGATTGAAGTAATTTAAATTAATCAATAAAATTAACAGTAAAAAAACTTCCTCCTATCTTATAGCTATTCTACGTACAATATTTTCTATTGAGATATACTTGCGTGAATGTATTGATACAGATGGTGGTTCCCATAATTAAACGAGGGGGAAAAATACCTTTTACTTTCTATATCTAAGGACATGCGCGGAAGGGTTGTTTGATTGCAACCTTTGTCAGTCGTACTTCGAACGTAGGTCGGAACACTTGCTCAAAAAACAGAATACCATTTTCTATGGCAGTTTGTAAAGTATACTAGTCTTTTACGAAAAAATATTCCTTCAAATGTTTTCTAGTTTCGTATATAACATCTATGAAGCTTTTCATCAAGAGTACAACAATAAAAAATTATTAAATCAAATCTCACCTTGAAGAATATTCTAATTAGAAATATTAATAAAAACATACGAGCTTGTTAATGTTTCGAACAAATGTATTAGTCAACACATAAATATACTTCTATGTTTCATTGATTTCTAATATAAGTAAGTATTACAACTCTAAATAAACAATTGTAATTTTTACTTAGAATTTTTGTAACATATGTTTTTTTATTGTTTTTCGAAATCCCTCAATTATTGTACACTGTAGTAGCCCATAGCAAAAGAAAGTGATTTTCGCATAAGCTAAAAATAATTTAAATTATCTAGAAAACAGTTTATTTAATATAATAATTAAATAATTTTAATTATAAATGCACACACTTACCCCAGCAAAAACTTTGTGCGATGAGACAAACATATTTCCGATTGATAGAAAGCACGGTTTTCCACTTCTAACTATCATAAATAATAACAATTTTTGTGTATTAATAGATAATGTATAAAACGGAACGTTACATCTATTAATAAAAATTCTTTCTTTAATCTCATACAAACATGCCTTTAAACGATAGAAATAGAAAGTTATTGAAAATAGATATGTAAAATTCTATAGATAAAAGATTTTTATCGCTATTATTATTGACCAATAAATTTTAACTTATTGCTTAGTAAATAATAAATATTTCTTTCTTACAATTCTTCAAGAACTGCATTACTATGATTCAATAATCTTTGTCCAAGATAAAAATTTATATACAACGTAAATACTGAACCAGTTACATAAATGATGCATTCTATTTTGTCTTTTAAAGTTTTTAACAATACCGAAAATTCGAGAATCTGAAAGAAAAGATAAAAGTATATTCCTATAGTCAAAATTCTTCTATTAATTCTTTTCTAACATATATTGAACAAAATACACACAATTATTTAATACCATTTTTTTCATTAAAACGAGATCGTATAATAAAGTTTAAAAAATCTCTATGTACACGTCATAGTCTTGTGTCACTGTCTTTTCAGCACAATATTGTTTCAATACAACATAAAATAAACTAAACGTATATTGAAACAAAATAAATAGGTTTACATTCACTTTTCGAAAAAAATTCACAATAAGTAAAATTAGCTGTAATGTATTATTAATTCGTTAAAATAATAAAACATACTTTTCGTTGAAAGAAAAACCGAACAATAACTAGATGACATATAAAAATTCACTGTTATTTATGCTGGCTTGACTTACACAGAGAAAATTAAAAACGATGACAATCATTGCGAGAAGAACAACAATTAAATAGGAAACATTTGAAATATACCTCAGCATTTTAATATACCTTAAAAATATAATCGAATCATTAAATTTTATGATAATCTAAAGGAAAGTAATACTTATAATTTCGTACTTACTCAATAGATATTGCATAACGATTTATAATGTCGATTATCCAATTGTGTTCTTGCGTTAGTGTACTAAAATACCTAGTATATTGTCCCGATTCTTGATTCCTTTCAAATGGTTGACGAATTTTTAATCTGTGTATAAAAAAGAACTCTTTAACTTAAATGCTGAGTGCATAATCAGTACGCGAATAAATAAAATTTTAGTGTATTACATGAAACGTACTTTATAATGCTACATTGACAGCAAGCGTGCTGTATGAAAACCACAAATGTTGAAAGAGTAAAACTGCCAACTGCTGTTACCATTACAACTCCTATTGATTGACCAATAAGCAAACTATAATAAAGAGTCCCAACGTGACCAATATTATTTTCAATTAAAGGTAATGTTAATTGGTTATCCTCCAATTTGCCAATAGAATATAAAAAAGCATTAAAAATTGAGGGAGATATGATTAACAAGCAGTTAACATCAAAGAAAACTGGAAAAGTTGAAGAAAATATATATTGTAAAAATATGAACTTATAATTATCTGCCAAAAATTAATACTCATACTTGCCCATTAAACCATAGACATAATATTTGCTTTGAACAGTATACTTTTCTAAAATGTTGAGTTCATGAAAATCAAAAATATTCTCGTGATCAAGTTTAAAACGAACAATAAGTAATCGAATCTTTAAATAAAAAAGAAATTTTTAATATAAAATGTCCTTAAAATACAACGAGAAATTTAATTTAAAAATAAGAATCTACTAACTGTTACAAAGCGAATGTAGCTGATAACATAAGCGGAAACGAAAATAATCATTGATATTACTCTTTGAACCAACTGTACAGTTGACAGCACGATCAATTTAGTTGTAAAAAGCTGATAGAACTGCATAAATAAACAATTTATATAATATTTTTAGGATCATGCGACCACATATGGCAAAAATATTATAGTCAACAACGTCATTGGAAAAAACATTTCTATACATTGCATATATTATAAGTACAAACAAATATATTTTAATGCGAAAAAAATCACTGCTGAATAATTTCTATTGGAATGAAAATTGCATAGAGATTAATGGAAATAACGATTACCATTTGAAAAATAAATATTGATGAATAAATAACTAGAAACGAACAAAACAATAACTGATCACTCGAGTTTCGATTAGGACGTTGATTCGACAAAAACTGAAATAAACGATTTGAAAAAAGGAAGTGATGTTTCGAGAGATCCCGATTCCGTAAAGTCATTGTAAAGTGTCTCACAGAATCCCAGAGCAAACTAAACGAAATACTACTCCTTACTTGTCCCTAAGGAATTCAAATTGCTACCTATTACAAATAATGTAAAATTGACACAATCAGTGTAATAATTGAAGTGCTATAAATTAATCAATATAAGTACTAGTTGAATTCGTCTGATACTTTATATCTTCACAATGTACAATATTTTCTATTGAGACATACTTGTGTGCATGTATTGATACACATGGTGGTTCCCATAATTAAACGGGGGGAAAAAATACTTTTTACTTTCAATATCTAGGGACATGCGCAAAACGGTTCTTTGATTGCAATCTTTGTCAGTCGTGTTCCGAATGCAGTGCAGAACACTAGCTTTAAAACGAGACAACTATTTTCTATGGCAGTTAGCATATAAGTACAGTCATTTATGAAAATATATTCCTTCCATTTTTTAGACCTCCGAACAAAACATCTGGGACGTTGTTATTATGAATACAATAGATGAAAGTTATTATATACAATCTCACCTTGAAAAATATTCTAAATGTAAAGATTAATAAAAATAAGAACTGGTTAATATATTAAACAGATGTACTAATCAACACATTAATATACATGAATGTACTATCGATTTTTAATATAAGTAAGTATTTTAACCATAAATAATCATTTGTTATTTTTATTAAGAATTTTGTAACATATTTTTGCTTATTTTTTTCGAAAACCTTGAATTATGGTACACTCTTATAAACCATTGCAAAAGACAGTGCATTTCGCATCATCTAAAAGAAATTAATTAATCTGTTTAAAAATTAATTTTTTATCAACAATATTATGGCACTTACCCCAGCAAAAACCTCGTGCGATAAAATAAACATACTTCCAATTGAAAGAAAGCTCAGCCTTCCACTTCTAGCTATTATAAATAGTAGCAATTTTTGAGTATTTATAGATAATGTATAAAACGGAACGTAACACCTATAAACAAATATTCTTTTGTCATTTTTATACAAGCTTCTTTTTAAATTATAAAACGAAAAGTAATTGGAAAAAAATATTGAAAAGTTCTATAAAGAAAATTAGTTTTCTTGTTATTACTGTCCAATAAATATTAAAATGTTACTAATTAAACAAATCTATTAGGTCCTTACAGTTCTTCAAGAACTGCATTGCTATGATCCAACAATCTTTGTCCAAGATAAAAATTTAAATACATCGTAAATATTGAACCAGTTACATAAAGAATACATTCTATTTTGTCTGCTAGAGTTTTTAATAATACCGAAAATTGGAGAATCTAAAAAAAAGATAACAGCATAATTTAATATTAAGAAGCCTTTCGTCTATATTATACGTGTATCAAACACAATACACGTGATTCTATCATAACGCTTTTTTATTAAACGAAATTTTATTACTTTAAGGTGCAAATATTGTGCAATCCTGTATTATTAAAAAAGTTTTCTTTGCAAACGGGTATAACAGCACAAGTAATAAAATATAAAAACCTCTACGTAAACGACATCGTCTAAAAATCTTCGTTTTTACAGCTCAAAACGTTTATAGTAAAAAACAAAACGAACACATTGCATATAAGTAGCAATAATTTCTTAATAATCTAATATAATAATAAGAAACATTTTACATTAAAATCAAAATCTATTCTATTCTATTCTATTCTATTTCTATTTCTATTTCTATTTCTAGTGTATTTGACTTACACATATAAAGTTCATCATGAAAACAATTATTCCGAGAAGAACTACAATCAAATAGACAACATTCGAAACGTATCGAAGCATCTCAACGTATCTTAAAAATAAAAAAATTATTAAGTTTTAACAAAATATAATATATATATAAATAATTAGGAGAGATTTATTTTCAACTTACTCAAGAGATATTGTATGACGATTTACAATGTCGCTTATCCAATTGTATTCTTCCGTTGGTGTATTGAAATATTTAGTATTTTCCCCAATATGCTGATTTCCTTCAAATGGTTGACGAATTTTTAGTCTGTGTTTAGGAAAGAAAACTTTAACTTAAAAGTTGAGTGCATTATTAATACGAAACAATAAAAAGTTACTATCCTACCAGAAACGTACATTATAATACTACATTGACAGCAAGCGTGTTGTATGAAAACTAGAAGTGTTGAAACACCAATACAGCAAACTACTGTTAACATTACAACTCCTATAGATTGACCAATAAGAGAACTATAATAAAGAATCCCAACGTGACCAATATTATTTTCAATTAAAGGTAATGTTAGTTGATTATCCTCCAATATGCCAATATAATATAAAAAGCATTAAAATTGAGGGCGATATGATTAACAAGCAGTTAACATCAAAAAAAACTGGAAAAGTTGAAGAAAATATATATTGTAAAAATATGAACTTACAACTACCTGTCAACAATTACTTCTCATACTTGCCGATTAAACCATAGACATAAAATTTGCTTTGAACAGTATACTTTTTTAAAACGTTGAGTTCATCAAGATCGGAAATATTCTCGTGATCAAGTTTAAAACGAACAATAAGTAATTGCGTCTTTAAATTGAAAGAAATTTTTTCTATAAAATATTCTTAAATTACAGCAAGGAATATAATTATAAAATAAAAGTCTACTAACTGTTACGAAGCGAAAATAACTATTAAAATAAACAGTTATGAAAATAATACCGGATACTAATCTTTGAATCAGTATAATAGTTGAATGCCCGATCAATTTAGTCGTGAAAAACTCATACATCTGCGTAAATAAACAATTTATATAATATATTTAGGATAATGCAACAACACATCGCAACAATATTATAATTAGAAACACTAATAGAAGAAACATTTGTATTAATTTAAAATATAATAAGTAAAAATAAAATGATATTGAGACAACACAGTAACTGCTTTATAAAAATTATATTAAAATAAAAGTTGCGTATATGTATATATATAAGATAATGAAAAATACGATCACCATTTGAAAAAAGAATGGTAACGAGTAGACAAGTAAAACGGAACAAAACAATAACTGATCACTCGAGTTTCGATTAGGACGTTGATTCATTAAAAACTGATATAAAGAATTTGAAAAAAGGAAGTGATGTTTCGTGAGATCTTGATCTTTTGAAGTCATGGTAAAGTACCTCACGAAATCCCCAAACGAACTAAACAAAAAACTATCATTTAATAGCCCCTTACTAATTCAAATTGCTATCTATTACAAATAGTGTAAATTTGTGTAAATCATTGAAATGATTGAAGTCCAATAAATTATTCAATATAATTACCAGTAAAAACTTCCACCTATCTTATAGCTATTCTACGTACAATATTTTCTATTGGGACATATTTGCGTGCATGTATTGATACAGATGGTGGTTCCCATAATTAAACGAGGGGAAAAAATACCTTTTACTTTCAGTATCTAGGGACATGCGCAGAAGGGTTGTTTGGTTGCAATTTTGGTCAGTTGCACTTCGACAACGGTGCAGTACACTAGCTTTAAAAAAAAGAGTAATATTTTCTATAGCAGTTAGTATGAAGACTACTTATCTTCTACGAAAAAATATTCCTACAAATGTTCTCTATTTTCGTAAGGGTTTTTATTAGGAATACAATAACAAGAATTTCATATATAAAATCTCACCTCAAAGAATATTCTAATCAAAAAGATTAATAAAAATATGAACTGGTTAATATATTAAACAGATGTACTAATCAACACAATAATATACATGAATGTACCATTGATTTGTAATATAAGTAAGTATTTTAACCATAAATAATCATTTGTTATTTTTATTAAGAACTTTGTAACATATTTTTGTTTATTGTTTTTCGAAAGCCCTCAATTATTTTATACTGTAGTACACCATTGCAAAAGAAAGTGCTTTTTGCATAAGCTAAAAAGAATTTAAATTATCTAGAAAACAGGTAATTAAATATCAATAATATTTTAGTACTTACCCCAGCAAAAACTTCGTGCGATGAGACAAACATATTTCCGATTGATAGAAAGCACGGTTTTCCACTTCTAACTATCATAAATAGTAACAATTTTTGTGTATTTACAGATAATGTATAAAACGGAACGTTACATCTGTTAACAAAAATTCATTCTTTAATCTCATACAAACATGCCTTTAAACGATTGAAATAGAATGTTATTGAAAATAGATATGTAAAATTCTATAGAGAAAAGATTTTTACCGCTATTATTACTGACCAATAAATTTTAACTTATTGCTTAGTAAATAATACATATACTTCCTTACAATTCTTCAAGAACTGCATTGCTATGATTCAACAATCTTTGTCCAAGATAAAAATTTACATAACACGCAAATACTGAACCAGTTACATAAATGATGCATTCTATTTTCTCTTTTAAAGTTATTAACAATACCGAGAATTCGAGAATCTAAAAAAAAAAGATTACATTCCTAACAAAATACGATTATGTTATTAGAGAATCTGAAAAAAAATCTAACTAAGTACATTACTTCCTTACAATTCTTCAAGAACTGCATTGCTATGATTCAACAATCTTTGTCCAAGATAAAAATTTACATAACACGCAAATACTGAACCAGTTACATAAATGATGCATTCTATTTTCTCTTTTAAAGTTATTAACAATACCGAGAATTCGAGAATCTAAAAAAAAAGATAAAAGTACATTCCTATAGTCAAAATTCTTCTATCGTATATTATGTATAATAAAGTTGAAAAAATCTCTATGTACACTTCATAGTCTTGTGTCGCTGTCTTTTCAGCACAATATTGTTTCAAAATAACACTATAATAGGTCTAAATATTTTATTAAAAAATATAAAAAAATTTATCATCTTAATAAAACACAAACAAGAAATAGATAACATACAAAAATTTACTGCAATTTATAAAAAGTTTGACTTACACATAAAAAGTTCAACACGAGTATAATCATTGCGAAAATAATTGTAATCAAGTAGGTAACATCCGATATGTATCTGATCATCTTAACGTACCTTAAAAATAAATGAATTCATAAATTTAATGATAATCTCTAATAGAAAAATAATACTTATTATTTTTTTCACTTACTCAATAGATATTCTACGATAATTTATAATTTCGCTTATCCAATTGTTTTCTTCCGTTTGTGTACTAAAATATCTATTATTTTGGCCTGATTTTTGATTCCTTTCAAATGGTTGACGAATTTTTAATCTTTGTTTAAAAAAGAACACTTTCAGTTAAAAGTTGTGTGAATAAAAATTGACTGTATTACATGAAACGTACTTTATAATGCTACATTGACAGCAAGCGTGCTGTATAAAAACCAGAAATGTTGAAAGAGCAAAACTGCCAATTACTGTTACCATTAAAACCACTATTGTTTGGTAAAGAAGTATACTATAATATAGGACCCCAGCGTTACGAATGTTATTTTCAAATAAAGGTAATGTTAATTGGTTATCATCCAATTTGCCGATAAAATATAAAAAAACATTAAAAATTGATGGTGATATGATTAAAAAGCAGTAAACATTAAACAAAACTGTAAAAGTTAAAGAAATTATATATTACAAAAATATAAACTTACAACCATTTGATAACAATTACTCATACTTACATATTAAAGCATACACAAAAGATTTACTTTGAGAAGTATATTTTTCTAAAACGTTGAGTTCATCAAGATTGAAAATTTCCTCGTGATCAAGTTTAAAACGAACAATAAGTAATTGAATCTTTAAAATAGAAAGAAATTTTTTCTATAAAATATTCTTGAATTACAGCAAGGAATATAATCATAAAATAAAAATCTACTAACTGTTACGAAGCGATAATAACTAATACCATAAAAAGAAATAAAAATAATACAGGATATTATTGTTTGAATCAGTTTAACAGTTGATTGCACGATCAATTTAGATTTTAAAAGCTCATACAGCTGCATAAATAAACAATTTATATAATATATTTAGGATAATGCAATAAAAAATCGCAACAATATTATAATTAGAAACGCTAATAGGAGAAACATTTGTATTTATTTAAAATATAATAAGTAAAAATAAAATGATATTGAGCCAACACAGTCACTGCTTTATAATAAATAATATTAAAATAAAGGTTGCATATATATAAGATAATGAAAATAACAATTACCATTTGAAAAAAAAATGGTATTGTGTAAATAAATACGACGGAACAAAACAACAAATGATCCCTAGGGTTTCGATTAGGACGTTGATTCGACAAAAACATAAATATACGATTTGAAAAAAGAAAGTGATGTTTAGAGAGATCCCGATTCCGTAAAGTCATTGTAAAGTGTCTCACAGAATCCCAAAGCAAACTAAACACAATACTACTCCTTACTTGCCCCTAACTAATTCAAATTGCTACCTATTACAAAGAATGTAAAATTGACACAATCAGTGTAATAATTGAAGTGCTATAAATTAATCAATATAATTACTAGTTGAATTCGTCTGATACTTTATATCTTCACAATGTACAATATTTTCTATTGAGACATACTTGCGTGCATGTATTGATACAGATGGCGGTTCCCATAATTAAACGAGGGGAAAAAATACTTTTTACTTTCAATGTCTACGGACATGCGCAGAAGGGTTGTTTTGTTGCAATTTTGGTCAGTTGCACTTCGACAACGGTGCAGTACACTAGCTTTAAAAAAAGAATACCATTTTCTATAACAGTTAGTATAGTACACTTTACTTTTACGAAAAAATATTCCTACAAATTTTCTCTATTTTCGTAAGGGTTTTTATTAGGAATACAATAACAAGAAATTCATATATCAAATCTCTCACCTTAAATAATATTCTAATTAGAAAGATTAATAAAAATATGAACTTGTTAATATCTCAAACAAATCTATTAATCAACACATTAATATATATAGGTGTACCATTGATTTTTAATGTAAGTAAGTAATTTAACCATAAATAATCATTTGTTATTTTCATTTAGAACTTTTTAACATATTTATGTTTATTGTTTTTCGAAAGCCCCCAATTATTTTACACTGTAGTACACCATTGCAAAAGAAAGTGCTTTTTGCATAAGCTAAAAAGAATTGAAATTATCTAGAAAACAGGTAATTTATCATCAAAAATATTTTAGTACTTACCGCAGCAAAAACTTCGTACGATGCGTCAAACATTTTTCCAATTGAAAGAAAGCTCGGCTTTCCACTTCTAACTATTATAAATAATAGCAATTTCTGTGTATTTATTGATAGCGTATAAAATGGAACCTTACTTCTACAAACAAAAAAATTTGTTTTTTATTTTTATACGAACTTAATTTTTAAACGATCCAATGAATTTGAAGAAAACATTTACAATTCTATAAAAAAGAATTTTTCCGATCTCATTAATTACCAAAATAAATTTTAATTTATTGCTTATTAAATAATACATATTACTTCCTTACAATTCTTCAAGAACTGCATTGCTATGATTCAACAATCTTTGTCCAAGATAAAAATTTATATACAACGTAAATACACAACCAGTTACATACAGGATGCATTCTATTTTGTCTTTTAAAGTTTCTAATAATACCGAAAATTCCAAAATCTAAAAAAAAAAGATAAAAGTACATTCCTATAGTCAAAATTCTTCTATCAATTATTTTTTAACATATATTGAACAATATACACACGATTATTTAATACAATTTTTTTAATTCAAACGAGATCGTATAATATGATTAATAAAGTTGAAACAATCTCACGTCATAATCTTGTGTCACTGTCTTTTCAGCACAATATTGTTTCAATACAACACTCAACGAACAAAATGTATTATAAAATAATGCAAATAGATTTAAGTTTACTCTTCCAAAAAAAAATAAAAATAATTATCATAAGCTAATAGGACTATATATTTTATTTAAAAATATACGAAAATTTATCATCTTAATAAAAACAAGACAAGAATTAGATAACATACAGAAATTTGCTGCAATTTATAAACAGTTTGACTTACACATAAAAAGTTAAACACGAGTATAATCATTGAGAAAAGAATTATAATCAAGTAGGTAACATCCGATGTGTACCTGATCATCTTAACATATCTTAAAAATAAATGAATTCATAAATTTTATGATAATCTCTAATAGAAAAATAATATTTATGATTTTTTCCACTTACTCAATAGATAGTCTATGATAATTTACAATTTCGCTTATCCAATTGTTTTCTTCCGTTTGTGTACTAAAATATCTATTATTTTGGCCTGATTTGTGATTCCTTTCAAATGGTTGACGAATTTTTAATCTGTGTTTAAAAAAGAACACTTTCAGTTAAAAGTTGTGTGAATAAAAATTGACTGTATTACATGAAACGTACTTTATAATACTACATTGACAGCAAGCGTGCTGTATGAAAATCAGAAATGTTGAAAGACCAATACTGCCAAGTACTGTTATCATGAAAATCCCTATTGTTTGGTAAAGAAGCATGCTATAATATAGCATCCCAGCATTTCCAATATTATTTTTGAATAAAGGTAATGTTAATTGGTTATCCTTTAATTTACCAATAGAATACAGGAAAACATTGAAAATTGATGGAAATATTATTACAAAGCAATTAACTTCAAAGAAAACTGTAAAAGTTAAAGAAATTATATATTGCAAAAATATGAACTTACAACTATATTTGATAACTCAATTACTCATACTTACATATTAAAGCATAGACATACAATCTGCTTTGGTTAATATACTTTTGTAAAATATTTAATTCTTCCTGATTGCTATATTGTTCATAATCAAGTTTAAAACGATTTATGAGAATTCGGATCTAAGTATAAGAAAATTATATTTCACATATAAAATATATCTTTCATTTTTATAGTGAACTAACGTAATTTCAAAATAAATTTCTACTAACCGTTACAAAATAAAAATAAGTATTTAAGTAAACAATGAAAAAAATAAAACCTGTTACAAATTTTGGAATAATCTTGACAATCAATTGCAGAGAATATTCGTCCGTTAGAAGCTCATAAATCTAAATAAGTAAATCATTACTTTTACAAAAGTGTTATTTATCTATCATTAAATATTTTAATTCTGTGATTTTAAGATAATTAATACTTTTAATATGATTAATACGTATCACGACTGTAGTATAAAAAAACCAGCCAATGAAAGTGTAAACTTTAAATTCGGTCAATACTTGATATAAAAATACATTAATAAGTAAATTAATAATAAAAGATAACATAAAAAATAATAGTCAGGAAAGAAATAATTACCACTGTCACAAGTAATGGTACCAAAAAAACAGTTATTGCCAAAATTAGAAACAATTGATCGTTGTAGTTACGATTCGGGCATTGATTAGTTAAAAACTTAAACAAACGATTCGAAAAAAGAAATTGATGTTTTGCAAAGTTTCGATTTTTCGAAGCCATGGAAAAGTATCTCACGAGAATCCCCAACAAACTGAATAAAAATACTATCACTTACTATTTCATTATTCATTCTAATTGCTATCTATTACAAACGGAAGTACTTCGTATAAATCACTGATGAAAATAAAGTACTGTAATAAGGAAATCAATAAAATTACTTGGGGAAAATTGTTTACTACTTTTTACGTTTAGGGACATGCGCAAAAGTGTTTATTGATTACAATCCTGCTCAGTCGTTCTCTAACCACGGTAAAAGACACTCGCTGAAGTATAAAGGAAATGTTCACGAGAACAATAATAAACCTGTTGTTGAATTAAATCAGTAATATTAAAAAGCTGGGATTTTGATTGAAACTTCGTCAATCGTACTTCAACCATCCTTGTGAGCACTTGCTTAACATAGAGTAAAAATATATCTATAATGTTTAACAATAAAATTACGTTTCATTTTGTGATAAAGTCTACTCTGTCAAATGTTGTATTAAAATTGTAGTGTTAATATGATTGGTTACTGTTAATTACTTAAACAAAACAAAACAAAAAAATAATTAAAGAAAATGTTTCCCCATAAAAGGAAGGTAGAAAAGGTACAGTATTCTTCACTATCTTAAGGGGGAATTGTTTGACAGGAATATAGTAAAAATATCCGAAAAAAATAAGGATCTATTATAATCCAATTATTACTATATTTTGATATCACAACATAAACATTGCAACAATCGTGATATTTTTTCATAGCAATTCCAACTATTTTACATTCTAATAAAACAAACAGAATTTTCTATACATACCAATATATATACAAATTTAATAGTTTACATGCTACATTAAATTTCGAATGTATTATGGTAAACCATTGCAAAAGAGAATGCTTTCCGCATTAACTAAAATGATATATTTCTTGTTTAAACAAATATATTAATAATTATTTACTTATTGTTACTTACGGCTGCAAACGTTTCATGCGAGGACACAAACATACCACCAATTGAAAGCATGCTTGGTTTACAGCTTCTTCCAATCATGAATAATAGAAATTTTTGAGTATTATTAGAAAGAATGTAAAACGGAACTTGACATCTGTAAACAGATAAGATTACTTTTTAAATAAAATGTGATTATTAACATGATCAAAAAATTGTAAGATAATGAATTTCATTGTATGAGTTTATCTTAAAAATTATTTGTTTGCTTTTTATAAAAATTAAAGGTGAAGAAACTTCGTAATATCTTACAATTCTTCGAAAACTACATCGCTATAATTCATCAGCTCTTGGCCAAAATAAAAATTGATATACAGTGTAAGTATAGAAGCTGTAATATAGAAACTGCACTCGACTATTTCGGCTGCATTTTTCAAGTTTAGAGATAACTGAAATATCTAAACATGAACGATGTAATATATTAAAATTTTTACTAAAAAGTATCAACTATATAATTGATTTTTGTAAAATAATACGAAGATAAAACTTAAATATATATATAATATTTCTTATTTTATAGAAAACGTTTTACTTACACATACGAAATCAAAGACGAAAAGCGTCATAGCAAAAACTAGTGTAATTAAGTAACACATCTTCGAAAAGTTGTTTAATAAATTCACGTATCTGAAAGAAAATTAGGATCAACAAAATTTAAGCAAAATAATAAATTAAAGAACATAATACAGAGATAATTTCTAATTGTCGAAAAAAAAAATGAATGTTCATATTTGCATGTCTGATTTTAATCATTCGAAAGCTGAAACGAATGTTGCATAATATAATATTTTTAACATCATAAACAAATACTTACTCTGTAGCTATCTTATATCTATTTATAACGTCCATTATCCAATCCCATTCTTCTTCAGGTTTTATAAAAAAACAATCCTTTCCGATATATACTGAATTTCTTTCAAAGGGACGTCGTATTTTAAATCTTAAAAAAAAAAAATATCAGAATAAGATTAACATTTTAAAGAAAAAGCTACAACAAATACTATCATAGATTTGATAACTGAACACGCACATTAAAACGCGAAATTGATACAATGCAAATAGAACAGCAATCAAATATCCCGAAAAACTAATGGCACCTACTGTTCCCACTATAATAACTGCAATTATTTGGTAGATAAGCAAACAAAAATATTTCACTCCTGCCTTGCTGATATTATTAACGGGTATAATTAGTGGCAATTGATTAGCGTCCAATATTCCCAAAAAATAAAGACATACTTTTACAATGCATGGAGCTATTATTGAAATACCATATCCATTGAAAAGACCTGAAAAAACATAAGTTCATATAAAACTGTAATATCATCTATGTCAGTACGGTTCCGTGTCCAAAGTCTTTACTTAGAAGACTGTCACTTTCGTAACCTCGGCGAGTATTTAAACCTAAGATTACAATATTAAAAATTTTTATTTAACAGTAGCGCAATTTATTTCCGTGAGTTTTGAGATCACGATTAACTAATGATAAGATAAAAATAAATTGCCGAAATTGCTTAGTTCTTACTGCACGACAACGTGTCAGCACTTTCTTGAATTATTATGGAATAATAAGATGAATCCAATACCATATCGCTCATGATATTAACAATTATTATTATATTTTAGCTTACCAAAAACTGTATATGTATATAATTTACTTTGTTTCACATTATTTTCCAATAAGGTCATTTCCTCCCTATTCGACACCTGCTCACAAAAAACTTTACAATTAGTTAATAGTAGTCTCATCTAAAAATAAAATAAATGTGTTACCAATAGCTCAATAAATTATTGTCGAGCTCATTTAAAACGAAAAAACTAACTGTTGCAAAACTAAAGTAAGCATTGCTGTAGGCTAGGAGAAGTACAACAATTGACATTAATTTTTGAAGAGTTCCGACTGCAGATTGAAGTAATACTTCTGATGTAAAAAGTTGATAAAACTAATGATTAAAAAATAAACCTTTAAAAATAATATTTAATAGAATATTAATAATATTTTTAATTATATATATATATTTATTGTATATTATCAACATGACTCGTATTTATAGACAAAATTTCTATCAATTAAAAGCAAAGAATATAGAAACTGTCTTAATAAATCTATTAATGTATTTTACGTTCAAAAAGATATACATACTTGATGTACCAGTGCTGGAAACACGTACAATGTTATTCCACAAAGTAAAAACAATTGAACATTATGAGACTGACCGGGACGGAGACCCAATATTAATTGAACAAGTTATTCGAAAAGAAAAATGTTCGTTGAACATTCGACTACCAATAGCCATTGTGACTAACTCGAAGGTTTCAAAACGAATATTAAATATACATTTCATTTCCCCTACCTCTCATCGGTATTTCTAATTCCTACCTATTAAAATATAAGAACAGAATCGAAAATAATGACATGAAAAAGACCATAACATCAAATCATCGCACGGAGTAGGGAGAAGTTTCACTCATTTATAGTTTTATAAGTTTCCAGAAGTTCACTCATTATAGTTTTATAAGTTTCCACCTGTTCGAATAGGATAATTACACTTTGTTTTTGGCACGTGTTTTTCTCAACAATTATACGAGGGTAGCTTTTTCTTCTACTTTGTATGTTTAGAGACATGCGCAGAAGATTCTATCGATTTCACTTAAGTCAGTTAGTCTCCGACACACGGTACACATTTATTAATCCTTTAAACGTGATTACAATCGTACTTCCTCTAAACAAAGAATACGATTTATTTCATGCAGAGTAATTTCAATCTTCAGTAAACAGCATTCGAAATAATTTAATAATGGTTTAAATACAGATTTGAATTATGCATAATTCTAGTAAACCATTGCAAAAGAGAATGCTTTCCGCATTAACTAAAAAGATATATTTTCTGTTTAAACAGATATATTAATAACTATTTACTTATTGTTACTTACGGCTGCAAACGTTTCATGCGAGGACACAAACATACCACCAATCGATAGCATGCTTTGCTTACAGCTTCTGGCAATCATAAATAATAGAATTTTTTGAGTTTTATTGGAAAGAGTGTAAAATGGAACTTGACACCTACAAAACAAATAAGATTACTTCTTTAACAAAGAAGAATTATTAAAATGATAATTATATTATAAAATAATAAATTTCATTGTATGATTCTATCATAAAAATTTATTTTTTGTTTTTTATGAGAATTAATGACGACAAAGTAATGTTATTATATCATACAATTCCTCGCAAGCTTCGTTACTATTATTTAGCAACTCTTGACCAAGATATAAATTAGTATATAATGTAAGTACAGAACCTGCAATATAAAAACTGCACTCGATCATATCAATTGCATTTTTCACGCTTATAGATAACTGAAATATCTAAAAATAAACGTTGTAATATATTTAAAATTTTACTGAAAAGTTTTTTATAAAATAAATTTTTTTATAAAATGTCATTTTTTATAAAATAACATGATGATAATACTTAAATATATATTATTTTTTCTTATTTTATAGCAAATAATTTACTTACATATAGAAAATCAAAAATTATAATCATCATAGCAAGAACTACTACAGATAAATAGGCTTTCTTCGAAAAGTTGTTTATTAAATCCACATACCTGCACACAAAAAATATAAAAAAGTTTTAATAATTAACATTTTTGTATAAAATTTAAACCTTTCAAATATTTTCCAGAATAAATAGAAAATAATATAAAATTAATTTCGTATATTATCCAAAAAATATTGAATTTTATTTAACATGTTTGATTTTAATCATTCTAAACCAGGAACAAATGTTGCATTTCATTATGTCTCTTAGAGATGCTTCATGTTCATCAAAAATGAATAATAAACAATTGTTAAAAAACATATAAAATACCATTAATATTATTGATAAAAACAAAAACCTTAAAGTAAAAGAGATGTAGATGTAAGTAAAAATGAATTATCAAAAAAGGGAATATAAAGAAACAGAAAAAATTATAATATAAACAATCTTATTGAACATTGCACGCAACGAGTATGGACCAAATAATTTATAAAAAAAAAAAAGTCGAATACGCATTTCTTTTCTTTGAATGACAACAAATAAAATTTGACCATAATTCGTAGCTACAAAATATGCTGAATACTAAGTAGAATAATGTTTTAAACTTCATACACAACTACTTACTCTGTAACCTTTTTATATCTATTTATAACGTCGATTATCCAATCCGACTCTTCTTGCGGTGTTCTGAAATAGCAATCCTTTCCCATATATTTTAAATTTCTTTCAAATGGACAACGTATTTTAAATCTTAAAAATGAAATTGCAGAATACGATTTACATTCTAAACAAAAATTACAACAAATACTATCACAGATTTGATTATTATATACATACATTAATTCGCGAAATTTATAACACGCAAATAGAACACCAATCAAATATCCCGAAAAACTAATAGCACCTACTGTTACCACTATAATAACTGTAATTATTTGGTAAGTAAGCAAACAAAAATATTTCATTCCTGCCTCGCTGATATTATTAACGGGTACAATTAGTGGTAATTGATTTTCGTCCAATACTCCAAAGAAATAAAGACATACTTTTACAACACACGGAGCTATTATTAAAATACCATACCCATTTATAAGACCTGAAAGAACATAAGTTCGTATTAAACTGTAATATCATATTCAGAATAATTATGATATTATTGCTTACCAAGGAGAAAGTATACACATGATTTACTTTGTTTCATATATTCTTCTAAAAAAGCTAAATCTACCTCACTAGATACCTGCTTACAACTATTAATTAAATCAGTAATTAATAGCTTCATCTACAAAAAAAATTAATTTTTTATCAATAACTAAATAAATTATTCACACGCTTCAATCAAATTTATTTAAAAAAAATAAACAAACTGTTACGAAATTAAAGTAAGTCAAGCTGTAGCCTAAAAGAAAAACAATAGCACCCACTGTTTTTTGAAGCACTCCGACTGCTGATTGCAGTGTTAATTCTGATGTAAAAAGTTGATAAAACTAAAGTAAAAAAAAAAATTTTACGAATTAAATTTAACAGAATATATGCTTAGGATTTTCATTTATGTGTGTAAAATATGTTTCTTTTTTTATTACAAAGGACTTGTATTCACTTAAAAGATTTCTTTTTAATTCAAAGCAATACAAATGCAAACCATCTTATTAAATATATTATTGCAATTTACATATGGAAAAATACACTTACTTGATGTGACAGTATTGGAAACACGCACAATGTTATTGCACAAAATGAAAACAATTGATCATTCTTAGACTGATCGGGATGAAGACCCAATATTAATTGAACAAGCTTATTCGAAAAGAAAAAATGTTCGTTGAATATTCGACCACCAGAGACCATTATGAACTAACTCTCAGTTTTCAAAAAGAAATATTAAATACACATTTCACTTCCCCTAATATCTCATCGAAAATTTAAATTACTACCCATTAAAAATATAAGAATAGAATCGAAAATAATGACATGAAAATAACACCATAACAATAAAATCATTGCAACGGAGTAGGGAGAAGTTTCACTCATTTATAGTTTTATAAGTTTCCTACTGTTCGAATAGGATAATTACTACTTTGTGTATTTTGGCATGTGTTTTTTCTCAACAATTATACGAGGGTAGCTTTTCCTTCTACTTTGTATGTTTAGAGACATGCGCAGAAGGTTCTATCGATTTCAACTTAAGTCAGTTGATCTCCGACAACGGTGCGGTACACTTTCTCATTCGAAAGCAGCAATGGTTTTACAGTGATTAAAAGAGAGTACCAATCTTGTACGACGATAAAGTCTGCTAAAGCCCAATAAAAAATTGCCATAATTTCCTGAAAACTTTTAGGTATTTATTTGAACATAAGCCAAGTAGATTTTTGTATAATTTAGAAATAAGAAACAGACATTTATGTTACAATTGAAGAAAGACTAGATATATACATTCTAATATTACCGAATACATTTATTAATCCTTTAAACGAGACCAGAATCGTACTTTCTCTAAACAAAGAGTACGATTTATTTCATGCAGAGTAATTTCATTCTACAGTAAACAGCATTCGCAATAAATTATTAATGTTTTAAATACTGATTTGAATTATACATAATTATAATAGACCATTGCAAAAGAGAATGCTTTCTTCATTAACTGAAAAGATATATTTTTCTTATTTAAACATATATATTAATAAACATTCGCTTATTGTTACTTACAGCTGCAAACGATTCATGCGAGGAAACAAACATACCACCAATCGAAAGTATGCTTGGCTTGCAGCTTCTGATAATCATAAATAATAGAGTTTTTTTAGATTTCTTGGAAAGAATATAAAATGGAACTTGACACCTACAAAAAAGATAAGATTACTTCTTGGACAAAAAAGTGATTATTTACTTAATAGTTAAATTAGAAGTTTATTTTCTTAACTGTATATTGATTTTGCTAGAAAAATTATTTGATTGCTTTTTCTAAGAATTCAAAGTGAAAAAACTTCGTAATATCTTACAATTCTTCGAAAGCTACATCGCTAGAATTCAACAGTTCTTGGCCAAGATAAAAATTTAGATATAATCCAAAAATTGTGATTGCAATGTAGAAACTGCACTGGACTATTTCAACTGCATTTTTTAAGCATATAGTTAACTGAAATACCTAAACATGTAAATGATTTATTATATTAAAATTTTTAGTAAAAAGTATGCACTATATAATAATTTTTTGTAAAATAATACGAAGATAATACTTTAATATGTATCACATTTTACATTTTTTGGTAAATGTTTTACTTACATACAAGAAATCAAAAATGACAAGCATCATAGCAAAAAGTACTATAAATAAGTAAGTTGTCTTCGAAAAATTGTTTAATAAGTCCACATACCTGAAAGAAAAAATGACAAAAACAAATCATCATAATTAACGTTTCTTCATTAGATTCAAATTTTTCAAACGTTTTCCGAAATAAATATGACAATTTAAGAATACTAATTCCATATTGTTGAGAAATTAAAAAATATCTATTTCAACATTTTAACGTTTAATCTCTCAAAAAATTAAGCGTATATTGTATTTCTTTAAAAAATTTGTGAGAGGAATAATGTTAATAAAAAAAAAAATCTCAACAATTATAAAAAAACATACGAGAAACCTTCAAGTGTTGATAAATTATAATACTTACATAGAAACAAGTAGATGTAAGCCAAAATGAATTATGAAGATAATAAAAGTAGATATCATGTAAAAAAATAATATAAATAATTTATATAATTTTTTTCTTTTTATTAAAAAATTACCCTCAACAAGTAAGGTTCATTAATTTTATAAAAAAAAAGTAGAATATGTATTTCTTTTCTTCGAACGACAACAAATAAAATTTGACCACACTTCGTGGCTATTTAATATGCTTAATACAAAGTAGAATAACGTTTTAAACGTCATACACAAATACTTACTCTGTAACATCTCGATATTTATTTATAACGTCGATTATCCAATCCCATTCTTCTTGTGGTGTTCTGAAATAGCAATCCTTTCCCCAATATTTTAAACTTTTTTCGAATGGGCTCCGTATTTTGAATCTTAAAAAAAAGATTGCAGAATACGATTTACATTTTAAACAAAAATTAAAACGAATACTATCATAGATTTAACTATTAAACACGCACATTAAAACGTGAAATTTATAGCTCGCGTGTAGAACACTTAGCGTATATGCTGAAAAACCCACTCCACCTACTGTTACAATAATAGTAATTGCTATTGTTTGATACATAAACAAACCAAAATATTGCGCTCCTGCCTTGTTGACACTATTTACGGGTAATATTAATGATAATTGATTTTCGTCCAATACTCCAAAGAAATAAAGACATACTTTCACAATGCATGGAACTATTATTGAAATAGCATATCCATTAAGAACACCTGAAAGAAGGTAAGAGTCTGTAAAACCATAATATCATATTTAGAATAATTAAGATGTTATCGCTTACCAAGGAGAAAGTATGCATATGATTTACTTTGTTTCATATATTCTTCTAAAAAAGCTAAATCTACCTCACTGGATACCTGCTTACAACTATTATTTATATCAGTAAATAATAGCTTCATCTAAAAACAAAATAAATTTTGATTGAATAACTAAATCAGTTATTCTCACGCTTCCATCAAATTCATTGTTAAAAAAATAAACAAACTGTTACGAAATTGAAGTAAGTCGTGCTGTAACCTGAAAGTAAACTAATAGCTCCGACTGTCATTTGAAGCACTCCGACTGCTGATTGCAGTGATATTTCTGATGTAAAAAGTTGATAAAACTAATGTAAAAAAAAATTTTACAAATTAAATGCAATAGATAATGTTTAAGATTATTACTTATGTGAAACATGTGATTTTTTTTTTATTAAAAAGGATTTGTATTTGCTTAAAAAATTTCTTTTTATTCAAAGCAATACAAATGCAAACCATCTTATTAAATATATTAATGCAATTCACATATGAAAAAGTACACTTACTTGATGAGAAAAAAGTGGAAAAATGTAGAATGTTATTGCACAAAGTAAAAACAAGTGATCTTTTTGAGACTGATCGGGAAAAACACCCAATATTGATTGAACGATCTTTTTTGAAAAGAAAAAATGTTCCTTGAACATTTGTTTACCAGAAGCCATTGTGAACTAACTCAGAGATTTCAAAGCAAAATAATAAATACACATTCCATTTCCCCTAATATCTCATCGAAAATTTAAATTACTACCCATTAAAAATATAAGAACACAATCGAAAATAATGACATGAAAAGAAAACCATAAAAATTAAATCATTACAACGAAGTAGGGAGAAGTATCACTCATTCATAGTTTTATAAGTTTCCACCTGTTCGAATAGGATAATTACCACTTTGTGTATTTTGGCACGTGTTTTTTCTCAACAATTATGCGAGGGTAGATTTTCCTTCTACTTTGTATGTTTACAGACATGCGCAGAAGGTTCTATCGATTTCAACTTTAGTCAGTTGATCTTCGACAACGGTGCGGTACACTTGCTTATTCGAAAGCAGCAATGGTGTTACAGTGATTAAAAGAGAGTACCAATCTTGTACGACGATAAAGTCTGCTAAAGCCCAATAAAAAATTGCCATAATTTCCTGAGAACTTTTAGGTATTTATTTGAACATAAGCCAAGAAGATTTTTGTATAATTTAGAAATTAAAAAAAGACGTTTATGTTACAATTGAAATACGACTAAATGTATACATTCTAATATTACCGCATACATTTATTAATCCTTCAAACGTGACTAAAATAGTACTTTCTCTAAACAAAGAGTACGATTTATTTCATGCAGAGTAATTTCAATCTTCAGTAAACAGCATTCGAAATAATTTAATAATGGTTTAAATACAGATTTGAATTATACATAATTATAATAAACCATTGCAAAAGAGAATGCTTTCTTCATTAACTGAAAAGATATATTTTTCTTGTTTAAACATATATATTAATAAACATTCGCTTATTGTTACTTACAGCTGCAAACGATTCATGCGAGGAAACAAACATACCACCAATCGAAAGTATGCTTGGCTTGCAGCTTCTGATAATCATAAATAATAGAGTTTTTTGAGATTTCTTGGAAAGAATATAAAATGGAACTTTACACCTACGAAAGAGATAAGATTACTTATTGGACAAAAATGTAATTATTTACGTAATAGTTAAATTAGAAATTTATTTTCTTCATTGTATATTGATTTTGCTGTAAAAATTATTTGTTTGCTTTTTATAAGAATTTAAAGTGTAAAAACTTTTATGTAAAAACTTTTTTTTTTTATGTAAAAAAAAGTTTTTTTTTATTAGTTTTGTTTTTTTTTTATTAGTTTTATGTAAAAACTAATATCTTACAATTCTTCGAAAGCTACATCGCTAGAATTCAACAGTTCTTGGCCAAGATAAAAATTTAGATATAATCCAAAAAATGTGATTGCAATGTAGAAACTGCACTGGACTATTTCAACTGCATTTTTTAAGCATATAGTTAACTGAAATACCTAAACATGTAAATGATTTATTATATTAAAATTTTTAGTAAAAAGTATGCACTATATAATAATTTTTTGTAAAATAATACGAATATAATACTTTAATATCTATCACATTTTACATTTTTTGGTAAATGTTTTACTTACATACAAGAAATCAAAAATGACAAGCGTCATAGCAAAAAGTACTGTGAATAAGTAAGCTGTCTTCGAATAATTGTTTAATAGGTCCACATACCTGAAAAAAAAATGACAAAAACAAATCATCATAATTAACGTTTCTATATTAGATTCAAATTTTTCAAACGCTTTCCGAAATAAATAGGACAATTTAAAAATACTAATTCCATATTGTTGAAAAAATAAAAAATATCTATTTCAACATTTTAACGTTTAATCTCTTAAAAAATTAAGCGTATATTGTATTTCTTTAAATCATTTGTGAGAGAAATAATGTTAATAAAAAAAAAATCTCAACAATTATAAAAAGAACATACGAGAAACCTTCAAGTGTTGATAAATTATAAAACTTACATAGAAACAAGTAGATGTAAGCCAAAATGAATTATGAAGATAGTAAAAGTAGATATCATGTAAAAAAATAATATAAATAATTTATATAATTTTTTTTTTTGTATTAAAAAGTTACCCTCAACAAGTAAGGTTCGTAAATTTTATAAAAAAAAAAGTAGAATATGTATTTCTTTTCTTTGAACGACAACAAATAAAATTTGGCCACACTTCGTGGCTATTTAATATGCTTAATACTAAGTAGAATAACGTTTTAAACGTCATACACAAATACTTACTCTGTAGCATTTCGATATTTATTTATAACGTCGATTATCCAATTCCATTCTTCTTGTGGTGTTCTGAAATAGCAATCCTTTCCCCTATATTTTAAACTTTTTTCGAATGGGCTCCGTATTTTGAATCTTAAAAAAAAGATTGCAGAATACGATTTACATTTTAAACAAAAATTAAAACGAATACTATCATAGATTTAACTATTAAACACGCACATTAAAACGTGAAACTTATAGCTCGCGTGTAGAACACTTAGCGTATATGCTGAAATAACCACTCCACCTACTGTTACAATAATAGTAATTGCTGTTGTTTGATACATAAATAAACCAAAATATTGTGCTCCTGCCTTGTTGACACTATTTACGGGTAATACTAATGATAATTGATTTTCGTCCAATACTCCAAAGAAATAAAGACATACTTTCACAATGCATGGAACTATTATTGAAATAGCATATCCATTAAGAACACCTGAAAGAAGGTAAGAGTCTGTAAAACAATAATATCATATCTAGAATAATTATGATGTTATTGCTTACCAAGGAGAAAGTATGCATATGATTTACTTTGTTTCATATATTCTTCTAAAATAGCTAAATCTACCTCACTGGATACCTGCTTACCACTATTATTTATATCAGTAAATAATAGCTTCATCTAAAAACAAAATAAATTTTGATTGAATAACTAAATCAATTATTTTCACGCTTCACTCAAATTCATTGTTAAAAAAATAAACTAACTGTTACAAAATTAATGTATGTCGTGCTATAGGCCGAGAGAAGAAGAATAACCGCCATAATTTTTTGAAGCACTCCGACTGCTGATTGCAGTGTTACCTCTGATGTAAAAAGTTGATAAAACTAATGTTAAAACAAAATTTTACAAATTAAATGCAATAGATTAAGTTTAAGATTATTACTTATGTGAAACATGTGATTTTTTTTTTATTAAAAAGGATTTGTATTTGCTTAAACAATTTCTTTTTATTCAAAGCAATACAAATGCAAACCATCTTATTAAATATATTAATGCAATTCACATATGAAAAAGTACACTTACTTGATGAGAAAAAAGTGGAAAAATGTAGAATGTTATTGCACAAAGTAAAAACAAGTGATCTTTTTGAGACTGATCGGGAAAAACACCCAATATTGATTGAACGATCTTTTTTGAAAAGAAAAAATGTTCCTTGAACATTTGTTTACCAGAAGCCATTGTGAACTAACTCAGAGATTTCAAAGCAAAATAATAAATACACATTCCATTTCCCCTAATATCTCATCGAAAATTTAAATTACTACCCATTAAAAATATAAGAACACAATCAAAAATAATGACATGAAAAGAAAACCATAAAAATTAAATCATTACAACGAAGTAGGGAGAAGTATCACTCATTCATAGTTTTATAAGTTTCCACCTGTTCGAATAGGATAATTACCACTTTGTGTATTTTGGCACGTGTTTTTTCTCAACAATTATGCGAGGGTAGATTTTCCTTCTACTTTGTATGTTTACAGACATGCGCAGAAGGTTCTATCGATTTCAACTTTAGTCAGTTGATCTCCGACAACGGTGCGGTACACTTTCTCATTCGAAAGCAGCAATGGTGTTACAGTAATTAAAAGAGAGTACCAATTTTGTACGACGATAAAGTCTGCTAAAGTCCAATAAAAATTGTCATAATTTCCTGAGAACTTTTAGGTATTTATTTGAACATAAGCCAAGTAGATTTTAATATAATTTGGAAATTAAAATAAGAAGTTTATTTTACAATTGAAATACGACTAAATATATACATTCAATTATTACCGCATACATTTATTAATCCTTTAAACGTGACCAGAATCGAACTTTCTCTAAACAAAGAGTACGATATATTTCATGCAGAGTAATTTCATTCTTCAGTAAACAGCATTCGAAATAAATTATTAATGTTTTAAATACAGATTTGAATTATACATAATTATAATAAACCATTGCAAAAGAGAATGCTTTCTTCATTAACTGAAAAGATATATTTTTCTTGTTTAAACATATATATTAATAAACATTCGCTTATTGTTACTTACAGCTGCAAACGATTCATGCGAGGAAACAAACATACCACCAATCGAAAGTATGCTTGGCTTGCAGCTTCTGATAATCATAAATAATAGAGTTTTTTGAGATTTCTTGGAAAGAATGTAAAATGGAACTTTACACCTACAAAAGAGATAAGATTACTTCTTGGACAAAAATGTGATTATTTACTTAATAGTTAAATTAGAAATTTATTTTCTTCATTGTATATTGATTTTGCAATATTAATTATTTGTTTGCTTTTTATAAGAATTCAAAGTGAAAAAACTTCGTAATATCTTACAATTCTTCGAAAGCTACATCGCTAGAATTCAACAGTTCTTGGCCAAGATAAAAATTTAGATATAATCCAAAAATTGTGATTGCAATGTAGAAACTGCACTGGACTATTTCAACTGCATTTTTTAAGCATATAGTTAACTGAAATACCTAAACATGTAAATGATGTATTATATTAAAATTTTTAGTAAAAAGTATGCAATATATAATAATTTTTTGTAAAATAATACGAATATAATACTTTAATATCTATCACATTTTACATTTTTTGGTAAATGTTTTACTTACATACAAGAAATCAAAAATTACAAGCGTCATAGCAAAGAGTACTGTGAATAAGTAAGTTGTCTTCGAATAATTGTTTAATAGGTCCACATACCTGAAAGAAAAAAATGACAAAAACAAATCATCATAATTAACGTTTCTATATTAGATTCAAATTTTTCAAACGTTTTCCGAAATAAATAGGACAATTTAAAAATACTAATTCTATATTGTTGAAAAAATAAAAAATATCTATTTCAACATTTTAACGTTTATTCTCTCAAAAAATTAAGCGTATATTGTATTTCTTTAAATCATTTGTGAGAGGAATAATGTTAATAAAAAAAAAAATCTCAACAATTATAAAAAAACATACGAGAAACCTTCAAGTGTTGATAAATTATAATACTTACATAGAAACAAGTAGATGTAAGCCAAAATGAATTATGAAGATAATAAAAGTAGATATCATGTAAAAAAATAATATAAATAATTTATATAATTTTTTTTTTTTATTAAAAAGTTACCCTCAACAAGTAAGGTTCATTAATTTTATAAAAAAAAAAGTAGAATATGTATTTCTTTTCTTTGAACGACAACAAATAAAATTTGACCACACTTCGTGGCTATTTAATATGCTTAATACTAAGTAGAATAACGTTTTAAGGTCATACACAAATACTTACTCTGTAACATCTCGATATTTATTTATTACGTCGATTATCCAATCCCATTCTTCTTGTGGTGTTCTGAAATAGCAATCCTTTCCCCCATATTTTAAACTTCTTTTGAATGGGCTCCGTATTTTGAATCTTAAAAAAAAGATTGCAGAATACGATTTACATTTTAAACAAAATTTAAAACCAATACGATCATAGATTTAACTATTAAACACGCACATTAAAACGTGAAATTTATAGCTCGCGTGAAGAACACTTAGCGTATATGCTGAAATAACCACTCCACCTACTGTTACAATAATAGTAATTGCTATTGTTTGATACATAAACAAACCAAAATATTGCGCTCCTGCCTTGTTGACACTATTTACGGGTAATACTAATGGTAATTGATTTTCGTCCAATACTCCAAAGAAATAAAGACATACTTTCACAATGCATGGAACTACTATTGAAATAGCATATGCATTGAGAACACCTGAAAGAAGGTAAGAGTCTGTAAAATCATAATATCATATCTAGAATAATTAAGATGTTATCGCTTACCAAGGAGAAAGTATGCATATGATTTACTTTGTTTCATATATTCTTCTAAAAAAGCTAAATCTTCCTCACTGGATACCTGCTTACAACTATTATTTATATCAGTAAATAATAGCTTCATCTAAAAACAAAATAAATTTTGATTGAATAACTAAATCAATTATTCTCACGCTTCCATCAAATTCATTGTTAAAAAAATAAACTAACTGTTACGAAATTGAAGTAAGTCGTGCCGTAGCCTGAAAGTAAACAAATAGCTCCCACTGTTATTTGAAGCACTCCGACTGCTGATTGCAGTGTTATTTCTGATGTAAAAAGTTGATAAAACTAATGTTAAAACAAAATTTTACAAATTAAATGCAATAGATTATGTTTAAGATTATTATTTATGTGAAACATGTGATTTTTTTTTTTATTATAAAGAACTTGTATTTACTTAAACAATTTCTTTTTATTCAAAGCAATACAAATGCAAACCATCTTATTAAATATATTAATGCAATTCACATATGAAAAAGTACACTTACTTGATGAAAAAAAAGTGGAAAAATGTAGAATGTTATTGCACAAAGTAAAAACAAGTGGTCTTTATGGGACTGATCGGGAAAAACACCCAATATTGATTGAACGATCTTTTTTGAAAAGAAAAAATGTTCCTTGAACATTTGTTTACCAGAAGCCATTGTGAACTAACTCAGAGATTTCAAAGCGAAATAATAAATACACATTCCATTTCCCCTAATATCTCATCGAAAATTTAAATGACTACCTATTAAAAATATAAAAACAGAATAGAAAATAATGACATGAAAATAACACCACAACAATAAAATCATTGCAACGGAGTAGGGAGAAGTTTCACTAATTCATAGTATTATAAGTTTCCACCTGTTCGAATAGGATAATTACTACTTTGTGTATTTTACACGTGTTCTTTCTCAACAATTATCCGAGGGTAAATTCTCCTTCAACTTTTTATGTTTAGAAACATGCGCAGAAGATTCTATCGATTTCAACTTAAGTCAGTTGGTCTCCGACAACGGTGCGGTACACTTATTCATTCGGAAGCAACAATGATGTTACAGTGATTAGAAGAGAGTACAAATCTTCTATGACGATAAAGCCTGCTAAAGCCCAATAAAAATTGTCATAATTTCCTGAGAACTTTTAGGTATTTATTTGAACATAAGCCAAGTAGATTTTAATATAATTTAGAAATTAAAAAAAGACGTTTATGTTACAATTGAAATACGACTAAATGTATACATTCTAATATTACCGCATACATTTATTAATCCTTCAAACGTGACTAGAATCGTACTTTCTCTAAACAAAGAGTACAATTTATTTCATGCAGAGTAATTTCAATCTTCAGTAAACAGCATTCGAAATAATTTAATAATGGTTTAAATACAGATTTGAATTATACATAATTATAATAAACCATTGCAAAAGAGAATGCTTTCTTCATTAACTGAAAAGATATATTTTTCTTGTTTAAACATATATATTAATAAACATTCGCTTATTGTTACTTACGGCTGCAAACGATTCGTGCGACGACACAAACATACCACCAATCGAAAGTATGCTTGGCTTGCAGCTTCTGATAATCATAAATAATAGAGTTTTTTGAGATTTCTTTGAAAGAATGTAAAATGGAACTTGACACCTACAAAAAAGATAAGATTACTTCTTGGACAAAAATGTGATTATTTACTTAATAGTTAAATTAGAAATTTATTTTCTTCATTGTATATTGATTTTGCAATATTAATTATTTGTTTGCTTTTTATAAGAATTCAAAGTGAAAAAACTTCGTAATATCTTACAATTCTTCGAAAACTTCATCGCTATAATTTATCAGCTCTTGGCCAAAATAAAAATTGTTATATAATGTAACAATAGATCCTGCAATGTATAAACTGCACTCGATTATTTCTAAAGAATTCTGAAGGTCTATAGATACCTGAAAAATCTAAATATGAAAAATGTAAAATAATAAAATTTTCATTAAAATATATGCCCTATATAATAACACAAACATAGACACACAAATTATTTATTTAATTAATATGAATATATTATTTTCATATTTATCATATTACTTATTTTATAGAAAATATTTTACTTACATACACGAAATCAAAGATGATAAGCATCATAGCTAAAATTTCTGTCAATAAGTAAGTCATTTTCGAAAATTGGTTTAATAAATCCACATATCTAAAAAAAAATCGCTATAATAATTGTTTTTAAAGAACATAAACCTTTGAAAAATTTACCAAAAGGAATAGAATATATTAATTATAAAAATGTTTCCATATTATCGGATAATAAAATAATGTTTATTTCAATATTTTTACTTTTAATCTCTGGAAAGATGAAACGAATGTTGCATAATATAATATTTTTAACATCATAAACAAATACTTACTCTGTAGCGTTCTTATATCTATTTATAACGTCGATTATCCAATCCCATTCTTCTTCAGGTTTTCTAAAACAGCAATCATTTCCAAAATATTTCCAACTTTTTTCAAAAGGACGTCGTATTTTAAGTCTTGAAAAAAAAAAAATATCAGAATAAGATTAACATTTTAATAAAAAAACTACAACAAATACTATCATAGATTTGAACACTTAACACGCACATTAAAACGCGAAATTGATAACACGCAAATAGAACAGCAATCAAATATCCCGAAAAACTAATAGCACCTACTGTTACCACTATAATAACTCCAATTATTTGGTAAATAAGCAAACAAAAATATATCACTCCAGCTTTGCTGATATTATTAACTGGTACAATTAGTTGTAATTGATTTTCGTCCAATATTCCCGAAAAATAAAGAAGTACTCTAACAACGCAAGGAGCTATTATTGAAATACCATATCCATTGAAAAGACCTGAAAAAACAGAAGTTCGTATTAAACTGTAATATAATCTATGTCAGTATGGTTTTGTATACAAAACCTTTACTTAGCAAACTGTCACTTTCACGACATCGGCGAGTAATTAAACCAAGGATTATAATAAATAAAAATTTTTATTAACTATAGCGCAATTTATTTCCGTAAGTGTTGAGATCACAATTAACAATAAGAAAAAGATAAAAATAAATTGCCGAAATTGCTTAGTTCTTACTGCACGACAACGTCTCAGCACTTTCTTGAATTATTATAGAATAATAAGACAATGCAATACCATATCGCTCATGATATTAACAATTATTATTATATTTTAGCTTACCAAACACTGTATATGTATATAATTTACTTTGTTTCACATTATTTTCTAATAAAGTTATTTCCTCCCCATTCGACACCTGCTCACAAAAAGTTTTATAAATATTTAATAGTAGCTTCATCTAAAAATAAAAAAAATTTGTTAACAATAAATCGATAAATTATTGCCGTGCTCATTCATATCGAATACACTAACTGTTAGAAAACTAAAGTAAGTAGTGCTGTAGGCTAAGAGAAGAGCAATAATTCCAAACGTTTTCTGAAGCACATTCACAGTGTCTTTCATTATTACTTCTGATGTAAAAAGTTGATAAAACTATTGATTGAAAAACAAGCCTTTAAAAATAATATTTAATAGAATATTAATAATATTTTTAATTAAATATATATTTATTGTATATTATCAACATGACTCGTAATTATAGACAAAATTTCTATCAATTAAAAGAAAAGAATATAGAAACTGTCGTAATAAATATATTAATGTATTTTACGTTCAAAAAGATATACATACTTGATGTACCAGTGCTGGAAACACGTACAATGTTATTGCACAAAATAAAAACAATTGATCATTCTTAGACTGATCAGGATGAAGACCACATATCGTTAGAACAAGCTTATTCGAAAAGAAAAAATGTTCGTTGAACAGTCGACCACCAGAAGCCATTGTGAACTAGCTCACAGTTTCCAAAACAAAATATTAAATATAAATTTCATTTCCCCCACTATCTCATCGTATATTCTAATTAGTACCCATTAAAAATATAAGAACACAGTGGAATGACGGGAAAATAAGAAAATAACAATATAATCATTGCAACGGAGTAGGGAGAAATTTCAGTCATTTATAGTTTTATAAGTTTCCACTTGTTCGAATAGGATAATTACTACTTTGTTTATTTTGGCACGTGCTTTTTCTCAACAATTATGAGAGGGTACATTTTCCTTCTACATTTTATGTTTAGAGACATGCGCAGAAGGTTCTATCGATTTCAACTTTAGTCAGTTGGTCTTCGACAACGGTGCGGTACACTTGCTCATTCGGAAGCAACAATGGTGTTACAGTGATTAAAAGAGAGTACCAATCTTGTACGACGATAAAATCTGCTAAAGTCCAATAAAAATTGTCATAATTTCCTGAGAACTTTTAGGTATTTATTTGAACATAAACCAAGTAGATTTTAGTATAATTTAGAAATTAAAAAGCGACGTGCATGTTACAATTAAAGAACGACTAAATACATATATTATAATATTACCGAATACATTACTAATCATAATTAATATACATAATAACACACTAATACATTATTAATCTTTAAACGTGACTACAACCGTTATTTCTCTAAACAAAGAGTATGATTTATTTCATGCAGAGTAATTTCATTCTACAGTAAACAGCATTCGCAATAATTTATTATTGGTTTAAATACAGATTTGAATTATACATAATTATAGTAAACCATTGCAAAAGAGAATGCCTTCCGCATTAACTAAAAAGATATATTTTTCTTGTTTAAACGGATATAATATATTAATAATTATTTACTTATTGTTACTTACGGCTGCAAACGATTCGTGCGACGACACAAACATACCACCAATCGAAAGTATGCTTGGCTTGCAGCTTCTGATAATCATAAATAATAGAGTTTTTTGAGATTTCTTGGAAAGAATGTAAAATGGAACTTGGCACCTACAAAAAAGATAAGATTACTTCTTGGACAAAAAAGTAATTATTTACGTAATAGTTAAATTAGAAATTTATTTTCTTTATTGAATATTGATTTTGCTATAAAAATTATTTGTTTGCTTTTTATAAGTATTCAAAGTAAAAAAACTTCGTAATATCTTACAATTCTTCGAAAACTTCATCGCTATAATTCCTCAGCTCTTGGCCAAAATAAAAATTGATATATATTGTAACAATAGATCCTACAATGTACGAACAGCACTCCATTATTTCGAAAGCATTTTGAGAGTTTATAGATAACTGAAAAATCTAAATATGGAAAATGTAATATAGTAAAATTTTCAGTAAAATATATGCCCTATATAATAACACAAACATAGACACACAAATTGTTTTTCTAATTAATATGAATATATTATTTTCATATTTATCATATTACTTATTTTATAGAAAATATTTTACTTACATACACGAAATCAAAGATGATAAGCATCATAGCTAACATTTCTGTCAATAAGTAAGTCATTTTCGAAAATTGGTTTAATAAATCCACATATCTAAAAAAAATTAAGATAATCCAAATCGCTATAATAATTGTTTTTAATAAATTTAAACCTTTAAAAAATTTACCAAAAAAAATAGAAAATATTTAATATAAAGATGTTTCCATATTATCGGATAATAAAATAATATTTATTTCAATATTTTTACTTTTAATCTCTGGAAAGATGAAACGAATGTTGCATAATATAATATTTTTAACATCATAAACAAATACTTACTCTGTAGCTTTCTTATATCTATTTATAACGTCGATTATCCAATCCCATTCTTCTTCAGGTTTTCTAAAACAGCAATCATTTCCAAAATATTTCCAACTTTTTTCAAAAGGACGTCGTATGTTAAGTCTTGAAAAAAAAAAATTTCAGAATAAGATTTACATTTTAATAAAAAAACTACAACAAATACTATCATAGATTTGAACACTTAACACGCACATTAAAACGCGAAATTGATAACACGCAAATAGAACAGCAATCAAATATCCCGAAAAACTAATAGCACCTACTGTTACCACTATAATAACTGCAATTATTTGGTAAGTAAGCAAACAAAAATATTTCTCTCCTGCCTTAGTGACATTATTAACTGGTACAATTAGCGGTAATTGATTTTCGTCCAATATTCCCGAAAAATAAAGACATACTTTTACAACGCATGGAGCTATTATTGAAATACCATATCCATTTATAAGACCTGAAAGAACATAAGTTCGTATTAAACTGTAATATCATCTATGTCAGTACGGTTCCGTGTCCAAAGTCTTTACTTAGAAGACTGTCACTTTCGTAACCTCGGCGAGTATTTAAACCTAAGATTACAATAATTAAAAATTTTTATTTAACAGTAGCGCAATTTATTTCCGTGAGTTTTGAGATCACGATTAACAATAATGATAAGATAAAAATAAATTGCCGAAATTGCTTAGTTCTTACTGCACGACAACGTGTCAGCACTTTCTTGAATTATTATGGAATAATAAGATGAATCCAATACCATATCGCTCATGATATTAACAATTATTATTATATTTTAGCTTACCAAAAACTGTATATGTATATAATTTACTTTGTTTCACAATATTTTCTAATAAAGTTATTTCTTCCTCATTCGACACCTGCTCACAATAAGTTTTATAAATATTTAATATTAGCTTCATCTAAAAATAAAAAAAATTTGTTAACAATAAATCAATAAACTATTGCCGTGCTCATTCATATCGAATACACTAACTGTTAAAAAACTAAAGTAAGTAGTGCTGTAGGCTAAGAGAAGAGCAATAATTCCAATCGTTTTCTGAAGCACATTCACAGTGACTTTCATTATTACTTCTGATGTAAAAAGTTGATAAAACTATTGATTGAAAAACAAGCCTTTAAAAATAATATTTAATAGAATATTAATAATATTTTTAATTATATATATATATTTATTGTATATTATCAACATGACTAGTATTTATAGACAAAATTTCTATGATTTAAAAGCAAAGAATATAGAAACTGTCGTAATAAATATATTAATGTATTTTACGTTCAAAAAGATATACATACTTGATGTACCAGTGCTGGAAACACGTACAATGTTATTGCACAAAATAAAAACAATTGATCATTCTTAGACTGATCGGGATGAAGACCCAATATCGTTATAACAAGCTTATTCGAAAAGAAATAATGTTCGTTGAATATTCGACCACCAGAGACCATTGTGAACTAACTCACAATTTCCAAAACAAAATATTAAATATAAATTTCATTTCCCCCACTATCTCATCGTATATTCTAATTTCTACCTTTTAAAAATATAAGAACACAGTGGAATGACGGGAAAATAAGAAAATAACAATCTAGTCCATAAAAATCTGCAAGGGGATAGTTCCAATCGTTTATAGTTTTATAATGTTCTATATTTTCGAATAGGATAATTATTACTTTGTGTATTTTGGCAGGTGCTTTTTCTCAACAATTATGCGAGGGTAAATTCTCCTTCCACTTTTTATGTTTAGAGACATGCGCAGAAGAGGTTCTATTGATTTTAACTCAGGTCAGTTGATCTCCGACAACAGTGCAGAACACTTGCTAATTCAGAAGCAACAACATTGCTAAAGTGATTAGAAGAGAGTGACAATCTTGTTTGACGATAAAGTCTGCTAAAGTAGTATAGAAATTATCATAATCTTCTGAGAAGCTGCAAGTATTTATTTGTACATAAGCAACGTAGATTTTTATATAATTTGAAAATTAAAAAAGACGTGTGTGTTACAATTGTAGAACGACAAAATGTATATATTTCTGTATACATTTATGGGTACTTTAAACATGAATGCAAACGTATTTTCTCAAAATATAGAATATGATTTATTTCGTGCTGAATTATTTCAGTCATTAGTAAACACCGTTTGAAATAGCTGTAATATTGCTTAAGTGCAGTTACAAGTTATAGTAAACCGTTGCAAAAGAGAATGCTTTCCGCATTACCTAAAAATATATTTCTTGTTTAAACAAATGTATTAATAAACATTCGCTTATTGTTACTTACATTTGCAAACGTTTCATGTGAGGACACAAACATACCGCCAATCGAAAGCACACATGGCTTACAGCTTCTTCCAATCATGAATATTAGTAGTTTTTGAGTTTTATTGAAAAGGACATAAAATGGGACTTGGCACCTGCAAAGAAATTAGATTATTTTATGGATGAAATGATAACTAACATGATAGTTAAAGCAGAAAATAATTAATATTGTTTTATGTCTCTATCATAAAAATTATTTACTTATTTTTTATAAGAATTAATGGTAAAAAACTTCATTTTTTCTTACAATTCCTCGTAAACTACATTGCTATAATTCATCAGCTCTTGACCAAGATAAAAATTGACATATACTGTAACAATAGATCCTAAAATGTAAAAACTGCACTCGATTATTTCTGATGCATTTTGTAGGTCTATAGATAACTGAAAAATCTAAATATGGAAAATGCAATACAATAGAATTTTTAGTAAAATAAATGTACGATATAATCGTTTTTTTTTTTCTTAATTAATACGAATATAATATTTTCACATTTATAATATTTTTTATTTTACAAAAAATGTTTTACTTACATACACGAAATCAAAGACTATAAGCGTCGTACTAAAAACTACTGTAACTAAGTAAGTCATCTTCGAAAAATCGTTTATCAAATCAATATATCTGAAAGAAATTATGAATAAAATAAGATTGCAATAAGTAACATCTCTTTAATAGATAATAAACCATTGAAAAGTTTTCGAAAATAAATAAGAAATAATATTATATTATTTCCATTTTTTCGAAATATTAAAGAATATCCATATAAACATGTCAGATTTTAATCCTTCTAATGTTGCAACGAATATTATATTTCTTTAAGTATTTTATGAGATGGAAGATGTTCATCAAGAAATAAAATTTTAACAATTTCAAATCTACATATATGGGGGACACATTTGTTATTATTGAAAAAAACTAAAAATTAAATAGAAACAATCATATTAAAATAATAATGAATTAATAATATATATAAATTAGAAAGAGCCCGTAAAAAAATATATGCAAATAATCTTATTAAAAAATTGCATTTAACGAGTAAAGGCCATCTATTTAATGTAGAAAAAAAAATTCAAACAAGTATTCCTCTTCTTTCAATGACAAGCAATAAAACTTGACCACACTTCGGGCGTTTAAATATACTTAATGTTAAATAATATATGGATAATGTTTTAACACTATCTTCGAATACGTACTTTGTAACCTTTCTAGATCTACTTATAATGTCGACTATCCAATCCCTTTCTTCTTGGGATGTTCTGAAACACCAATCCTTTTCTATATATTTTAAATTTCTTTCGAATGGGCGCTGTATTTTAAATCTTGAAAAAACAAGAAGATTTTGCCGAATAAAAATGTACATATTAGAAAAAATAATATTGATTTAATCACTGACAACGTACATTATAACGCGAAATTGAAAGCACGCAAATAGAATACTAAGCAAATATCCTGATAAAGTCACACCACCTACTGCCAAAACAATAATAAGCTCAATTATTTGGTAAATAAGGAAACAAAAATATTTCACTCCTGCCTTGCTGATATTATGAATGGGTACAATTAGTGGTAATTGATTTTCGTCCAATATTCCTAAAAAATAAAGACATACTTTTACAATGCATGGAGCTATTATTGAAATACCATATCCAATGAAAAGACCTGAAACAAATTAAAGGCTTGTAAAAATCGAAATATCTTTTATATAAGTATTTATCATATACTTGCTGCTTACCAAGGAGAACGTATGCATATAATTTACTTTGTTTTAAGGTGTCTTTTAAAAGAGTTAATTCTTCTTCGTTCACTATTTGCTCCCAAAAAGCTTCAGCAGTAGTTAATAGCATCTTCATCTAAAATGAAAATAAATTTCTTGGCAATAACTTAAAAATTTGTTAAACTTGCTTACGTCAAATTGATTTTCAAAAAGATAAACAAACTGTTACAAAATTAATGTATGTCGTGCTATAGGCCGAGAGAAGAAGAATAACTGCCATCATTTTTTGAAGCACTCCGACTGCTGATTGCAGTGTTACCTCTGATGTAAAAAGTTGATAAAACTAATATTAAAACAAAATTTTACGAAGTAAATTTAACAGATAATAATATGCTTAAGATTTTTATTTTTGTGTAAAATATGTTTCTTTTTTTATTATAAAGGACTCGTATTTAAAGAAAATATTTCCTTCAAATCAAAGATATAAAAATACAAACTATCTTAATAATTATATTATTTCATTTTATATTTAGAAAAGTACACATACTTGATGTACTAATCCAGGCAAAGAATAGAATATTATTGCACAAAATGAAAACAATTGATCATTCCGAGACTGATCTGGATGGAGACCCAATATTGATTGGACAAGCTTATTCGAAAAGAAAAAATGTTCGTTAAACATTCGACTACCAGAAGCCATTGTGAACTAACTTTCAGTTTTCAAAGCGAAATAATAAATATACATTTCATTTCCCCTACTGTCTCATCGGATATTCTAATTCCTACCTATTAAACATATAAGAACGGGATAGAAAACAATGACATGAAAATAGGAGAATAAAACATTTATCATATAATCTATAAAAAACAGGATAAGAATGTTTTAACCTTTTATATTTTACAGTACCCTATAATTTCCGATACCATTAACCTACCATTATGTACTTAAGCAGGTGTCTGTTCCCAGCAATTATACAAGGGGAAATTTATTTTCTTAGATACAGACATGCGCAAAAGGTTCTATCGATTGCAACCTAAGTCAGTTGCTTTTTGACCACAGAACAGAACAACTTACAATTAGACAGTCGACGAATTCGTTCGTTTCATTTTATCCGTGAATTTGATTTGTCTAATGTTGAATTACAATTTAAACTAAAATCATATCGATATATAATATTAATACATTTCTTAAATAAAAAGAAGAAGAAGACATTTCTTTAAAAAAAAATGATTAACCGTATGGTGCTATTGTAATCGTAATTTTTTAACATTGCGTTCTCCTTTTTTCTGTTTAGATCATGTTCGAAGTTGCCAGTGACAAATATCCTTTTAATTACTAAAAGGATCACGAAAATTGGATTACTTTCAAGGACAACATTCTTAACGAAATTACATATTTATTCTACATTTATGAATACTCTAAGAAAATAAAAAATATTTTTCAAAATATTATTCAAAATATATTCGGGGAATAATGTCGTCGTAACTCGTTCTTCGAGATGTTATTTTTTTAAATAAATTTATTTTCTTATACAAATCAATTGATCTCCGATAAAAATCGGACCCACCATATTGCCTTTCTCTTCGAACACTTATTATACACTGTTAATTAACTAACCGTACATTTTATTTCCCTATTTTTATTGTTTTTAATTTGTATCTTTTATTTTTTTAATACAAACACGTCCGACAAGAATGAACGTAAGTATGAACGAAATTTAAATAAAAATGATATTGTTTTGATAAAAAAAAAATAAAAAAACTAACAAAGAAATTATTAACTTATTTAAATTCTTTAATATAATATATTAATAACTTTTTATTTTTTTCAACCAAATCCTTAATATTTTGCCTCACGATCTATAATTTATATCATAAAATTATATTACGACTCTTAACACTTGTAATTATACTAATTTGTAATTTAAAAAATAATTTTTGTTTCTCTCTCTCTCTTCTCTCTCTCTCTCTCTCTCTCTCCCTCACTCTCTTCTCTTATCAAATTACAATTATTTTTACAAATAATGTCATCATAACAATATTTTATCAAATAATCATGATTGAAATAATTTAAAATATAAAACAACAAAAAGAAAGATCTTTGATGAATAATTTAAACGATTCAACGATGAACAGTTCTCGTTTTCACATATTCTCTCTTTCTAAATGCAACAAAAAACAATTAATCCATAAAATCCGAACAATTAATTATAATTTAAATCATTTCTAACACAAGAGATACATAAGATATAGAAAATATACAAATTCGAGATAAATATTTTTAATTCTTTTTTTATCTTTTCTCTTTCTTTTTTTTTTTAACGATTATTTCGATTTTTTACGATAATTATCATTCATTAAAATTCGATGATAAGAAGAAGATCAAAATATATATATTTTTTGTATCTGTCATAAACTATGTGATCTTGAGACGTAAAATAATCCTTGAAAGGAAATCATGAATTAACGGTTGCCTAGTTTTTCCAAGATCGATCACTTTTTCGTGATCAGTTTCATAATGATCCTCGTAATTCGTCGCACATAGATTCGTGATTAGGCTAAAAGCAAAAACCGTCAAGTCGCAATGTCTCGCTGTTATGACCTCGTGCACCGTCGACATACCTAAATCAACAAAATTACACAAATTATTTCAATAATTGTAACATTTAAATTTTCTAATCTAGTAATTAAATGATATTATAAAATTTGTTTTGCTTTTGTATCTTAGATAAAAATTAATTGTAAACATTAATTTTACATGATCAAACACTACGAGGTTTTGTAGGAATGCATTGATGCAATTGCAAAATGCAATTGTACTTGTTTGAGTATTAGAGTAAAATAAAATGATTAAAAAAAAATCCACATAACTTTTCGAAATATTTTAACCGAGTCTCTGAATTTTTACCGACTGACACATGAGTGAAACAAAAAATCGAAAAGTTCGACAATAGTATTACAAACATTTTTTCTTTGTACAAATTTTTCATTATAAATTTTCATTTCTTAAATATAAATTGAATTCTCTCATTTCATTTTCGTTAAAATATAAAATAATAAATAATTAAACTAACCAACTGCATCGATGCCAAATCTTTTAAGCATATTAATTTCAGCAACTGTTTCAAAATTAGGTCCTCCTAAACAAGTATAAACACCTTTATGTACTAAATAACTTATATCCATTTCTGATGCCACTTCTTCTGCTATTTTAATTAGTTCAGCATTGTAAGCTTTGCTCATTGGTAGAAACCTTGGTCCGAATCTGTAAGCAATTTTTTTTTTGAATAAAACATCGTTAGTTTGTAGTTTTTCTTTTTTTTCCATTAAAACATTTTTGTTTGATTTGTTAAAAAAAAAATACAAATAAATATACCGATCTTCGTTGGGTCCTTGAAGAGGATTGTTACCAGCAAAACCCATCAAGTTCACATGATCCTTCATTATCATAATGTCACCGACATTGTAATCCGGATTAATACCTCCTGCAGCGTTCGTTATAATCAGGTGAGTTACCCCAACAAGCTTCATCACTCTGATAGGCATTGAACACTAATAAATCAAAAAAATATATTAAAATATATATATTAATATATATTCAAAATAATTGAGAGAAAATTTATAACAATTAATTAAACGTATTAATTTATTAAATAAAATTTAATATCAATAAATTGAATATAATTATAATTATGTTAGAATAATTAGTAATTTACCTTCCAAAGTGGATAGCCTTCGTAATAATGAAATCTTCCTTGCATGCACATAATCGGAACACCTTCAAGATAACCGAAGACCATCTGTCCATGGTGTCCTGGTACTGTCGATACAGGAAAATGTGGAATTTCTTCGTACGGGAAGCAATATTTGTCGACGAATGAATCAGCGATTGTACCTGGACACAACTCGTTTTGCTCAATTATCCCTGTATGGAAATAAGCAAAAGCTCTTAGGCGGAAAAAAAAAAAAGAAAAAATATGCTAAAGAAAAAAAAATATCTCATCCCAAAAAAGTCGAAGAAATTTGCATTAAACCATGCGTTTTTTGTCGATATCATCGAATATATATATGCGATTAGCGTTGTTTCGTATAGTTTTGTTTTTTTTTTTCAGTAATGTAAAATAAAAATAACTTTTAATTATGCTATTAAATGAACGTTAATACTTACCCATACCAGAACCACATATTACTCCTACTTTTGGTCGCATTTTAATACGATCGAGTAAAAATTGTGCAGATTCCTGCAACATTTCGAACGAATACCTAAAAATCAATAAGAAAAATAATATTAATAAAAAATTAAATGGATTAACAATGTATGATAGATAAATCGTTCTTTTTTCATTTACAGTAAAATACTGTGTTAAATATATTTGACTTTTATTATTTGTAATCTTTTATTTTCTAACAATATATTCAAATAAAACAAAATTTTTCTTTCTCTGTTAAATACATATATACATGGTCAATTATTAATCAACTAGTATAATAGTAAGACATAGAAAAATATAACTTTGAATGTAATAAGAAGCTGAGAAAATATTGTCCGAATTAATGCAAATATTAAATGTAAATTAAACTGACGAGTATAATTTACGATTAACCAATCGAAACTTGATTAAATCATGCATTTTGCATTATGTTTGATTTTAATCTAGACTACCTTGTCGAGTTGTGTTAAAGGGTGTTGAAAACGTAGTTAAATTTAAATCAACGTGAATTACTACAAGAGTTCGATGAAATTGAAACGGCCTTGCTCTTTAATCTAATATATTTGTACAAATGATATAAGACATTTTATGTGTTAAAGTGTCATTAATGATTCGTAAGGAGAAACAAAACCGCCTGATTATCATATGAAACATTAATCGAGATCAACGTTCTCTGGACCATAAAATTATACTAACGATAATTATAATCAATAATTTACTAATATATTGAAATATTACGAACACCATTTGTATACAAAAATTAATTAAAATAGCAATGAATGAGTAATTTGAAACAATTTGTTATGGCAACTTTTGCATTACTTTTTTTAATAATTTATAATATTAAAAATCGTGATAAATATATACATATGTGTGTGTGTGTGTGTGTATGTGCGTGTTCGATATTGTAATCTAATAAAATAATACAATTGTCAACACTACATGATAAATTTCGTTCTAAATGATAAAACAAACAAGCGATGCAAAATAAATTTTTAAAAAAATGCAAAAATGCGATAAGAATAAATGTAACGGAGGAAATGATAACAATAATGTTAAAAAGAAAAAAAACGAGAGAGCTTTTTTGTAATTGCTTAGAAAATCTTATGCAATTTAGTAACTATATTTCATCGTTCATCCATAAGATATTATATTAATGTTTCTTCAGTCTTGTTTATTTTATTTTATCGATTCAAAAATGATTTCGAAACATATTATGACGAAATATGTTATTTATGTATATTCAATTTTTGTATATAAAAAACAATATATTACGAAAATTTATTATATGAAAAATAGGTTACATGTATATTGTATATTAATATAAGTTATTTTAATAGTAAATTTCTACGAATAAAATATTATATTTTACCGATATCTTTGAAAATATTTTATACAATTAACCGATAGTCAACAATTATTTATTAATTTATTTAATCGATATAAAAAAATTATATGTATAATATAGAAGTTTTTATTTTAATTAACGATTTCTTAATAATTTTTTTAGAAAATTATAAAACATTATAAATAAATCGTTTGGAAATTAAAAATAAATTAATTTCTACAGAGCTTAGTGGGAGGATGGATAAGGGTCATCAAAATATTTTATCAATAAGACAAGATTATTATATAATGAATAAGAAGTCAATTTAAAAAAACAATATAAATAAAATATTTTTACTCTGTTTTCTTATTTTCGTTTTATTCAAATGTTGTTTTAGTGACTTAACAAATATGAACATTGATACAAAATATTTCGCATTTAAAAAGCGAATATTGATCGAGGAAATTCTATAAACAAAATCGTAAATGTCATAATACTTTCCAATAATAATTTACGAAATTATCCCTACGTCATCGATATCAAAATATTATTTGTTGTTGAGCGCAAATATTGTTCAATGATATCTTTATCAACTCGGAATTGCATAGTACTTAATTGAAAAAAAAAACAAAAAAAAACAAAACAACGGACTCGCGATACTTGAAATAATAAATCAATCGATAGTTCGAAATCAAATACAATTTCGAAATAGTAAAGATATTCCATTCTACTTCGTAAAAGTATTCATCTTATTATCATTATTAATTTAAAAAAAAATGCGATAACAAAGTTTTCCTTTCTTATTGTTAATTGGGGTAAACATAAGTGTACGTGTGTGTGTTTTGTACATATGTATGAGAAAAAAATTAGAATATACATGATAATCAAATTTATATATTTATATTTATAAAAAAATTATATATATAAATACATTGTAGTCACAAAATTTTATTTTCATTTAAAAAATTGTAGTTTTATTTATTAATAAAATTGAATTTTGTCTGCTTTTTTTTTTTTTTTAATAAAATGTATAGAATTTTACAATGGAACTTGAATATTTTGTACGTTCTATAAAAAAATAATTATTTTACCTGATCACAAGGTAAATTTTAATTTAGAAATAATTTTGTGAATTTATGAATATTAGAATTTTCAATTACTAAAATTTATTATATTGTACATCAAAATTAATTATTTATTTTAAATCTCATTTGAATTACTTTTATCTCAACATTTACGTACATTTATAAAAACAAAAATGAACTGAGATATTACTCGACAGATTTAATTTAACATTTCTTTAATCTTTGCATTTATTTTTATTCATAAAATAAACAAAAGCAAAAATACCTGTCACATTTCATTGAAAGAATGATCTTACACCTGTACACCCAATGACTCGAATTAATTACTGTTACCAATCCAACATTTACTTCAATTTACATAAAAAGAAAGGAAAGAGAGAAAGAAAGACAGAACAAATAAAGAAAAAAGAATAAATTATAAATTGCAATTAAAAAAACTTACGCAGCTGTATTTCTATTACTGTGCTTCCCATTGCTTTCGTTAGGAAATTCTTCACCTCCATTCGACGAAGATTGTTGAATTAATTCGAAACGTTTGTCAAGGCCATCGATTAGAATGTCGTTGTTCAGGAACGGCATTATCTTCTCTTCTTTTTTTATCAATGAAAATTTGATAACGATAACGGTAATAGACCAAAAAATTGAAAATTAAAAAAGAAAGAACAAAAAAAATATACGAAATAAAGAAGAAATCGAAGTAGAATAAAATCGATGCACACAAAACTTATGTCAATTTACGTTTAAAATATTATATATTTTACTCGCGCACTCGATATTGATACGATTATAATTATTATCGATATTTAAAATATATATTTATATAGTTATATTAACACAAATATAATTCGCAAGAATAATATTAACAGTTACGACATTACCGACAGAGAGAAATATGTTATATCGCTTTTATTTGAACTCGTCTTGTCGCGGCTCCTTTTATAAGCAAACTCAAACGAGATAGAAAAAACATTATTAAACTACAACGAGACGACCAATGATCTAGGGAGTTCACTTCGCTCTCCTACCAATGGTAATACACGCTTTTAAAAGTTACTGACTGAAAGTGGGGAGAACATTTCATGATAACCCGTTACGAAGTAATTGCCCTAATTGTTAACAACAGGCTTGAATTCTCTTATATTTATTTTGATAATATCTTTCTCCTTCCCCCTCCCCACTCCTCCCTCTCTCTTTCTCTCATTTATTTTCTATTCCATTAACTTATTATTTTTCTTTTTCTAACTCACTCATTATTTCATTATTTTCGCAAAACAAGTATTTTCTCTCTCACTCACTCCCCCACTCATTCTATTTCTTTCTCGCTCTAATTCTCTAGCAGTTTCCTCATTCATACAATATACACGTATAAATATATACGAAATGGTATTAATATGTTGAGAAACTCTAAGCACTATATCATATTTTATAATACAAAATAAAAGAAAGAAAGAAAGAATGTGATATTTCATATTTTCTTTTCGTAATAATTTCATATGCATCATCATAGTTAAGAAGGACGGAATGTTTTAGAAAATTTTTGTACAAATGATTTATTTCCAATGATTATAGATATATCAATCGATCATCAATCGTATAAACAAATATCCACTATGTTTAAACTCGTAACAAAAATAACAACTATGACGAATCGATCAACGAACTTTGATTTGTTGTATTTCTAAAATTACACTGTTATTTTTATCCCCTTTTTTTAATTTTCTTTTTCTTTAATTTTAGAATTTTCCTTTTCCAAATTGTTTATATTTTGTCTACGTTGGATTTTTATGCACCGTATATTTTATTTTATTTAACTATTCTCAGTTTTCTTATGTTATATCTCTAACTATACATATAACCTATCCTTTGAATTTAATAAGCATCTAATCTTAATTCTACTTTAATCAATATTTAAATGATTAGAAAAAATTATGATTCCGTAACGTATTTGTATAAGACCTCTTATATCATCAAACTTGACATTTCAATCTAGAACGAGAAATATACAGATACATAGAAATATATAAGGTGTTCCAAATTATCCTAGATTATCCCAGATAAAATCTATTACTCGTTGTAAGACGTACAATATTAAAATTATTCAAAATTTAATTAAATAACATTTTAATATAACAAATTATGTTAATTGTGAAGATAAACTAAACCATTTAATTCGCAAAACTGATTGTAAAAATAGTTATGATATTCGATCAATAGAATTCATGCATTTCTTATTATATCGTTCTTTCTTGGTTTTAATATTAACAAATATACACGGTGTCTTAAAAATCACTTTACCAAGCATAAAAAAAAACAATATGAATAATCAATAATTTTTTTATTTCAGGATACGAATCTTTGGTTAATGTTGTTAACCAACAAGAAAGAAATGGTCCTACGAAGCAGCCACTTTAAATAATTGAATAAAACAAAATACCGATTATTCAGTTGGTGGACACCCGGTATATTAATCTATTTTTGTATATTGCAAATAAAAAGAATTAAAAATAAAATAAAGTTTTTTAATGACCACATGATGAATGAACCTACTCTCCTCCTCTTCACGCTTCTCAACTGACATCTAATCCCTCTTATTACAATTATTTTCTTGTCAAGGTTATCTAGTTAAGGTAACCAGTACGTTCGGTAATTAATTATCTAATAGCTTTGTTTACTGAAAAGTGCGCATTATTAATCATTATTTTCTCGTTTTATTATCTTCTATTAGTAATAATTTGAATCAAAATGGGATCAAAATAATAATTGTTTCAATAAGATTTTTACGTTATGTATATTCGACAAAATTTCGAGTAAATAAAAAATATCGATGAACTTTCGAAATCGAGATAACTGAATTGAAAATATTTCTCCGATGGTGATAAGGAAAATTACACGCGAATAAAGAAAAATTAATCTCCGATCGCAAGTTCTAATCATCCTTATTGCGATAAAAATATCTTAATTCGGTAAAATTATTTCCTTGTTAAAAAATCTGTTCTTATTTTCGATCAATTAAATATATTATTTTATTATAGAAAATTTTTTCCTTACTGGTAATAAAAAATCACGTCTACTAATCCGATAAAATAAAAACAAAAAAATAACATGCGAATATTTCCCCTTTCCCCTGTGCATGAGTGATCAACATGTGATCTTTGATTACTATACTTATTTATATAATACTATACATTTGATCAAAGTGAAATGAATTTAATTACCAGCTCTCATTATCGATTGTCAGATATGATTTATTTTGTTTGTTTTTGTTTCCTTATGTTTCTTTTTTATCTTCGAAAAAATACTGCACTTCTTTTATTTTCTTTTCTTGTTCCTATTCGTATGATCACATCGATGATTGGATTATTTTGTTTCCATTCAAGGATATTTCTTTTTTAAATCAATATTTGGTTTACGGTTACTTATAATTTAAAAAAGAAGAATTCAACATTGATTAAAAGTATAATTTATTCATAGGATATATAATAAAATTGTTATATGTATGTATATAAATAAAAAGATTATTGCTATCGACAATAGATCATTCTTAAAAATTATCATTTAATACCGAAGAATTAACGATGAATTTTTTAGCAAAACAAGAAAAAGTCATGAATAAAAATAGCAAGTTTTTGTTTTTTTCTCTTCATAAGATCGTTAAATAAATAGAAATATTTCACGTTATATTTTGTACAATATAAATATATATATATATATACTCGATCATTTTTAATTTAACCGACTTTTATCGAAACTTCGAATATATTAATAAATTCGTGCATTTAATTTTGTGTTATAAAATTAAATTACTAAAAAATTTTAATTAAAAATGTCAATAGCAACAAACGTTTGAACTACGATTAAACAGATCAAAGTCATAATTATTTTTAAGCTCAAAGATCCAAATATGTTGGCAAATTGTTTACGAATATCATGGATTATCGAAAAAATCTTAATAAAAAATAATAAAATAGAGGAGTAATGTTTGTTTCAATAGATGGTCCAATTTTTTAATACAAAATGTTTACAGCACTATCATACTGCGTGATACACAATGGTTAAGCTTCGAAAAAGATAAGTAAAATATATATATACGTATATATTATTACGGAAATAATACAGGCATACGAATGATAACGTCGACCCCTCCTGAATTTAACGTAAACCAAACCGTTGGGGTTCTTCCTTATCATTGACCTCGAATAAATAATCTGACTCAAGTAACAAGCTTACAAAAAAACATGATAAACGTTCCCCCCAAGAGCGATCCGTAGCACATACGCAATTGCATTTTTTTCGAAATTAGAAAAAAGTGAAAGAAAAATACAAATACGTTTCCGTTCGATCTTTCCATCTTATCTATTTCTTATTTATTCGTCATTTATTTCGTCTTATTTATTTCGTCATTTTTTATTTTGATCATTAAGAATAACAAAAGGAATATCAAATAAATTTATTCGCATAAATTCTCAAGCAAAATTTCTTACAATGTGGAAATATTTTTATCACATTTTTACATAATATCGAGATAGAATTATTTAAAAGATATAACTATTTTTTCGTTATCTTTCTTAAAATAAATTCGAATTTTTAAAAAATATTTACCATTCATGGTTGAATTTTTATCTATCATTTTTTTGTAAACAGATGATGTTTACATTAAATTTTCCATCGAATTTTATTCCATGAGGAAAAAAACCTGAGAAAGTTCTTTAGTTGCATAAATAAAATTTAACTTAAATCTAATAATTTTTCAAAAACTTTTTTCTTTATACTTTTAATAATAAAAAAATATTAATATTTATCAGTAGAAGTTTACTATTTTAAAAAATAATCATTGATGACGTACATCCTAACTCTTCTCAGTTATATGAAAAACAATATTTTAACTTTACATGCTATAAGAAAAAATAAATTATTTCTGGGACATCATGAATATGCAAAAAAATATCGAATATTTTTTTTAATCGATCAATAAAAATAATTCTAATATTCCCGCGCATTTTTTGACTCGTCCGATAAAAGTGACATCTGTGTCGAAGTGGCGGAAACTTTAAATCAAACAACATACCATCGGTAAAAACGCATTTGACATTATTAACACAAGCGATTTTTAGATATTGACATTTACAAAGGTATGTACCGTTTTGTTGAGCCTTTTAATACCGTTTGTAAAAGAATGAGATTATTTGTTAATTTATTTGTTAAAATATGATAACGTTAAAAATTTTAATATAATTGAATTATGTAAAAATTTAAATTTACAAATTTGAAACTTATTTACAGAAGTAAACAAGCTACAACATTATTTTAAAGTATATAAACAATTACATTTTATACTTGTTATGAGTAATAAGAATTATTTATAAATTGTAGAAAAATTTAAATAATATCAAAAGAAATAAAAGATTGCGAAGGATGTCTACGCTGGAGGATAAAATTTTGGGAGAAAAAACGCACTACTATTGTAGTAGTTCAAGCGAAGATGAAAATGATAGCGAAGATTCTAACAAATATGTTGACAAAGAAAACAAATATTCAAGAAGTGTTTACAACCTTCTACCGTCTTACTCTAATGCACCATCTTATTCCGAATGGGATGGATCATCCAGTAATACAGGACCTAAAGGTGTTATTAAAGTAAGCATCAGATTAAAACCATGAATATATGTCTTCCAAGATAACTATTTTCACTAATTTTATATTTATCTGTAAAGGATTGGCAAAGATTTAAACAAATAGAAACAGAAAAACAAGCAATGCTTGACAAAGAAAGATTAGAATTAATCAAGAAAGTAAGTTTTACGTGTCGCACTGATTTAGATGAAGAAAAAGCAAAACTGGAAGAAACAGATCCAGAACTAGCTGATCTATTGTCAGATGAATTTTTAATAACTTATGAAAAGCAAAGAATGAAAGAGATGCTTGCAAAAGCAGATAAACTACGCTTTGGACAACTAATTAAATTAGAAACTGCAGATCAGTTTGTAGATGCTATCGATAATGAGGATAAATCTGTAACAATTATTGTTCATATATATGAAAACAAAGTTTTTGGATGCAAAGAAATGAATAGATCTTTGATAACTCTTGCTAAGGAATACCCTAGCATCAAATTTTGTAAAATTTCAGGTACATTTTCTCATTCATTTATATATTTATCTCAAAATATTATATTATTTGTTATTATAACAACTAATCATATAATGAAAAATATTTAGGATCTGTAGCTGGATTGAGTAAACATTTTAAAGAGAAAGGTGTTCCTGCTTTATTAGTCTACAAACAAGGACAAATAATAGGAAATTTTGTTCAATTGACCGAACATTTGGAATCACATTTTATTCCTGCTCGTATAGAAACATTTTTAATTGAAAATGGAATACTACCTGATAGATGCGGTATACGAAGTAGCATTATTTCCGAAATGACACATGAGTAATGTTAATAAATACTTTGTTATGTAATAAGTTAAAAGTATATTTTTAAGGATCATTTCTTCTTCTATAAATCTCCATATTAACAATAATCATATATCTGTAGGCTCATTTTCTCTATATTGTTTATAAATTATATTTATTTCTATTAAGTTGTACCGATTGTAATCAGAACAATAATAGTAATAAAATTTTTTAATGTTATCCAAATATAGTATTCAATTCAAACAAAGAAATAATTACAACTTAACACATTCACTACCAGAGAGTCACATATCTGTGACATATTGATTTCCATTAAGAATCCAGCGTCAAAAATTTGTGACTGTAATCAATGCGAAAGATAACTTCTGAGCTGTAGTTAAAATCTCTCTTCTGTCACACGGTAGCTAATATGTTGAAACATATTATCATAAATAAGTAGAAACAAAATACATATATATAAAAATATAAATTTTTTCTTAAAGCATTTCCATTATCTGTTTTTTCTTTTTGATAGCGCTACATAGGTGTAAATATGTCTTTAATATATTATCATATTCTGTATTTTGTAAATCAAGATAAAGCTTTTTCAAATTAGTTTTCCTTTTAATTTCATTACTTAGTTCTAACATCTTATCATCTAAAACATTATTTAATATTTTGTACGAATCAATCGTTTTGGGTGTTTCCGTATACATTTTGGTTAAACAAGTTAATTTAGCCACTTTAGCTTGTACTTCAACTATTTGCGATTGCAATGATAAGATTTGTGCCTTTTTATTATAAACTTCATTGACATCTTCATTTTTTACTTTTTTCCATTCGTTGATCAAATCTGCACTTTGTATTAGACGATCTTTATAATGCGCACAAAGACTGTCAAATTTATCTTTCCATTTTAATATTTCTAAATCTGTGTTCTCTGATAATTGGTTATTAGTATTGATACTGTTTAATTTTTGAAGTTCTTTAACATTACCACCTAATTCCTCATATCTGTAATGTCATCGAACATTAACATTATTTATCTAAAAGATACAAATCACAACTACACGAATAAATACTTACTTTAATACAAAATCATGTAATTTTTCCTGCATCAATGCATCAACACAAGCTTTTACATTTAATTTTTCTTCATAACTTAATTTATATTCAGGAAAATCTTGAATCCCCAGTATAGTTAAATCTTGCAATCCTTGTTTAAGAGTTATCGAAATATCTTTTATTTTATTTATTTCAAATGATTGTAGAAGTCCTTTTAATTTGTCTTTAGTTTCATCTGGTAATGCAGTATTTTTATTTAAACATATTTCCTCTAAACATTTATAAATCAACTGTACTTTTGCACATTCGCTGATGCTATTCTGACAATCAATAAATGATTTCGTAGCATCCCTAAGATCATTATGATCTTGTTCCGGTGTAGTTGTAGCTTTACTATTTTGAATAAGACTAGAATGATGATCTAGCTCGTTGGAAAGTAATATTGAATCTAATCTACCCATTAATTGCGAACTTCGTGAAATTCGAGATATAGTAGATATATCTTTAAAAAGAAAAAATAAAATCAAACATTGTTAAACCTACACATTAAAATATATTTCCTTAATAATTTATATTTATTTTAATTACCTGATAATTGACTTAAATCGAGATTATTCATGATTTGTACTATATATCACTTAAAGAATATCGAATATTTAATAACTAAAACGAAAGTATCAACACAATATCTTATTAAACAAAAATTAATGCTTTGACACTTTGTGTGTGTGTGATGGACATTTAAAATATATATTAATCCAAACCGACGTTGCTTGTATATAACAACGCCAATTGAAACAGTTAAGTTATTAAATAAGAACCAATAAAAATAGAGAATTTGAACCAACGTTTATTGTATTGGTATTAATTGAAAATCAGATGTTTTGTTCTTGCAGTTGGTTGCACTGTTACGACTTCAGCGACAATTTAGAAATAATATGAACTACGAAGCGCGAAAACTGGACAGTGCCGCTCCCTACAATGAATTTGAATTGCAATGCGCCGATATACTTATAAAACATTCATAAATAAAAATTTTTTATTAATCTGTTTAAGAATGCAAAGAAAGAATCTACCCACTACACATTAAAACTATGATTTAAAATCGCATATACGTCAAAATCTAATAGGAGACTGATTGGAAATAAATGAAAATCTTATTATGAAACCGAAATTTTCTCATAAAATAAACAGCACTGGCACTAATTCGCGTTTGTTTTAATTTGTTTACGCCCGATAAATGACTCCAAAACTAATTCATAGACTGCTTCGCCAGCAGTAAATTACAAGAACAAAATTTCACAATAAAAAAGTAGCAGAAACAATACATTTTTTTATTGATTAAGTAATACTTCTAATAAAATCCTATACGAAAAAGTCTTTTTGACGAAATCCGACAAATATCAATTTTTATTTTGGTACATCTCTTTAATGTATAATTTTTAATGTGTGTGTGTGCCTTCAGAAATGCATTTATTTGAAATAATAGTCATTATAAGGAGCTCAAGTAAAAGGAAATCAAAACAACGTAGATGACATATCCAATGATAGCCTGAATACATAAAATCGTCCAATAGCAGATGCACTTTTCAATTGAATTCTCTATTTACTTGTATCAAATCTCTAATTACCGTTGTTGCAATCAAATTAAATTTAAACGCGTGATTTTACATTTACATAAAATAAATAAAAATAAAGAATAGGAAAAGTAAAAATACTAAGTTACTAAAAAACATAATATCTATAATTATTATGAAAGTCTTTTAAACTGCATTATATATGGAGAAAAAAAATTGCAAATTTAATAAAATACGATAATTTACATTTACATAAAATAAAAAAATAAAGAACATAGGAAAAGTAAAAATACAAGTACTAAAAAACAATAATATCTATTAATTATTATGAAGATACTTTAAAACTGCATATATAGAGAAAAAAATTGCAAATTTAATAAAATACGGATACAGTAACAAATTTTAAAGACGAAACAAGAAAAGAGAAATTACTGTAATATTTACCGAACGTTATTTAGCTTTAATTTAATAATACGAAAATTTTCATATTTTGACTCTAACTAAACACATATGCATCTTTTTGACGATGTAGACCCGAATTTGGTGTCCCAAGGAGATGGAATGGTCCATCATCTCCAATTACAACTACAAATTAATGACGAGCAAGAATGTAATATAATAAAATATAAAATATGACTAGAGCTATTTCGAAAAGTTCTAACTTGTTGAACCTTTGAAAATAACTGAATAGTCTAGTAGTTGCCCTCTTCAGCCACATTAAGTGGTCGGGCCTCTTCGGCATTTAGCCTCTTCTTTCTTCATCCCTGAAAACTGCATTGGACATTTTCAACGTGCAAGAAAGATAAGATATCTCATATCTTTTTTGCAAATTAACTTTTATTTCGTTTATGATTCTAATATGGAATTATGAAAAAATTAATTTATATTTAATGTTAATTTATTCAAGCTCGTATAACCATGGATGAACTTAGAGTTCATTGCATAATATTACACGAGCACATTTAATCAAACGTCCAAGCAGATTTTCCCTCGATGACCTAATAACACGTCGCACTTTTAATATCAAATAACAAATTCAATTGAAATTAAATAATGCAACAAATGTAATGCATTTTCTTGCAATATTTTCATTTCATTCATTTGTTATATTGAACTATATCAAATATTTTTCATTATAGAGAAAATCGCTATTGTGCGAAGTGCTAATCACATAATACTTAAAACTAAGTATCAATTCATCAAAGTATTTGCGAATTTGTTCGACTCTATCTCGTTCGAGATAGAATCGAAATAGAAATGAATCTTTCAAATTGTTGCAAATCCCTTTGAATCATGATACATAATGAAGATTACAGAACAGTCACAAAATAAATTTACAAAGCAAGCATATTGAATAAATAAAAAAAAATTTTGTAACAGTTCTGTATAAACCAGGCGGCGAAATTTCCACTCCGGAGTGGAAGCGAACCTCGTGCCTTTCCTGGATCCTACCTACTTAAAATTAAAGTTTTCACATTCGCTCAAAGAAGTATGCTACCTGCCTGCCAATTACCCGTTTTAAAAAGAGCAAATACACATACGTACCCACCCACCCACTCCACGATTCTCTCACATACCACCAGGGTGCAAAAGCCTAAACTAGAGAGCATGCCCCGGGGCACCTCCGACACCCTAGTTCAAACGCGTTTTCTAAACTTATGGGAGTACGTACCAATGCTGTAATCGTCTGCCAAGGCTAGTGATTATTGCATAAAAAACTACAGCAAAAATACAAGTATACACTAGTATATATGCATACTAGTTATATACGAGTATATCATAGTTTCCACAAATAAATGCGGTAACTCTACTATGCAAAACGATTGTTAAAAAAAAAAAAGTTCGTATCGTACACGTGACTCTACAAGTTATTTTTATTCAATAACTTAAAAAATAATAGCGCGGTATTACGTGTCGCGAAACGATGTACAATGCACACACCTAAACGCACACACAGGTGCAACGTACACCGTGCAATCACTAGCACAATGACAGCCGCCAATAGGGGGAAAAACTTAAAACTAAACCTATACTAACTGTTTCTCACCTATACGAGTAGCACCTGGGCACAGGCATAGATGAGAACGCAGAAAGTATAGGGGGGAGAAACGGGAGATTAGTATATTAGAAGCTGAAAATCCTGATCTAAAAAATATGATTAAAAACACATATATACATAAGACATAAATACATTTTTATAGAAATTTATCTAAGCGGCTAAGGACTCTACAATTTATTTGATAAATATTAACTTTTAATATCTTTAATATCTTTTTATATTTTAATATATTTAAAAACCTCGGACGACTCCTTTCATTAAGTTGGCTGTTCTAATAAAAGAACTGGGCTTTGAGCCACCACTTAACTGCTAGAATCTATCCGTCGCGAATGAGTTTGTCTTCTTGCTCATTTATTTATAATATCGAAGTATCGATATATTACAATTAATCGCGATTAGATAAACTAAGTACGAAGCAATGCATGTAAGACATTTATTACATGCTTTTCTGGACGAAAACGAGTAAATAAATGCTCGATTTCACACTACTAACCACGAACAAAACACGTAATAAAAAAGAAAGTGCATTATTAATTGCATTATTAATTAAATGAATTTAACCGGTGAGACAAGAAAACCTATCCTGAACTAATATAAAATATACAATACAATATACAATAATATACAATTTTCATGAGTAACTCCTAGAAAGGAATTACTCATGTGCTCGTCACTAATTTATTTAAATAATTACAACCAGTAACTCGTGCCGATTAGGACCTTTCATCCTCGACATGATTGAGCACCGGAGGGACTTTAAATTTTAACTCACGGCATAAGAAGTTCTACGATGGCTCCAAAACACTCCTACTTCGCAGCAAGTATTGTAGAATGCGAGTATCGAAGATCCATCGAAGATCCCCGAAGATCCATCGAAGATCCATCGAAGATCCATCGAAGATCCATCGAAGATCCATCGAAGAATTCATTCCACATCTTTGATAAGGTAGAAAGTCCGTCGTCATATCTGTAAAATAAAATAGAACAAAACGATAAGTTATCTGCAATATAATCAAAATCATATAAATAAAATCGAATAAAATGTAAATAAAATAGATACTTACAATGCATTCCAATGGGATGAAATTCAATTGCACCATGGCGATGCACCTCGCGTGAATCTAAAAACGCGGTATAAACGAAAATAAGAAACTATAGATGAGTTTCTTATCGCGAAACCGAAATTTTATTATACGCGAACAACACTGATTCTAATTCGCGTTTGATTTTAATTTGTTTTACGCCCGATCACTGATTCTACACAACTAATTCAAAGACTGCTTTGCACACAGTCAATGCAAGTAGAAAAATCTTCATTGATGCACTGATTCTAATACGCGAACAGTCTGTGCGACTGTTTAAAGATAAAAATACAACTTTACTCGAACAAACTCTAATGCAATTACTGCATTGGTCGCAGTTAATTTAATATATAAATTTCAAAAATAGTTCGCGAACGCGACGGAATTGAAATGAAAACGAACGAACGTGCTTCTAATCCGTGATTTTAATTATATTTAACGATACAACACTCCCGTATATTGCTTCGCGCACGATAGCAATGCACGAACACTTGCAACACTTCACAAACACAATTCACAAACACTTCCAACACTGATATATTCCCATGATGATCTGAAACAGAAATAAAAACAAAATTATAAATATCATTGTTGTAAGTAAAAAAATTATTATAATTATTGAGAAAGTGTTTAAAATAAAAATTGACTTACGTTTATTCTTCATTGATGAATGCACGATGGGTATCCTACCCTTAGGATGACGATGAGCACACGTTTAAACCGAATAAAAGAAACTTACGGAGTTTCTTAACCGAGCAAACGAAACTTTAACATGCGACGATCAACACTGACTTTACTTTCCGATTCTTTTGTATTTTATTTTTACGATGCAACACACGAGTACCTCATTGCCTACGCGCTCGATTGCAATGATGTTCTGAAACAGAAAAAGAAAAAGAACGATTAATATCATCGTTATAATAAAAAACCATTAAAGTTATCATAGAAACGTTTAATAGGAAGATATACTTACTTTTAGTCTTCATTGATGACTGCAGGATGGGTATCCTACCCTTAGGATGACGATGAATAAAATAATAAAAAAAAACTCTGAAAAGCTGAAACATACTAAAAAGATTATAGAACAATATCCTGTGAATCATTCCTGAAGGCATTGCACACTTTTAAAGATATTTTATCATAAAGAATCAATATAAATTCAAGCAATATTAATTGCCTTTATCTCACTACTTGTATAAAATTACATATAAAGTATTTAATATCAGTAAAAATTGTTAATAAAAATCGATAACGTTATATATATATAATAGTTTAATACGTCACGTCGTTAGATCTTATTGTTAGCTCATTGAAGGATTGATCTGGAATGAACACGTAATCGCGTCCTTCATGTCGAACGTTCGGCTGCCTTCGTTTTGTTTTCGGCTGTCTTCGTTTCTTCTGTTCTCACTTCGAGAAATTCCTGGAATATACGTACACATTCGTTATTGCCCGTAGATAGAATATTTTGTTTTCTTATTTTCTCTCTCTCTTTCTCACTCTCGTTCTCACTCTTTGTATACATTTCTATATGGTTTAAAAAAAAGAATAACGCTCACCTCGATGAATATGAAGATAAAAAAGAGTAAACACAATTGTTAGACTGAGTATATCTATTCCTGCTGGACTCTCTCCTAATGCTCGGTACCTAAAAAAGGAAAAAAAAAGATTACATTAGTATAACATAAAGAAAATCAAATATATGAGTGTATGTGTACGAGCTACCTATACTTATGAATATATGCTTGTATGTGTGTGTATGTTACAGGAATCGAATTTAATACGAAATACGATCTTTGAATACATAATTATGAAAAATAATTAATTAGAGCATCATTAGAGATGGTAGTAAGTATCGATACCATGAAAAAAGCAGGAAATTAGAAGAAATATTGTTAAGTAACATTGGTGAGATTTGGCGGGATATCGAGATATATCGATGTTATATTCTCACAAATTTCTTACGAACTTTTTAATATTTCGTTTTGAAAACATTCACGTATGAAAATCTTATGTGTAACTATCGTTTGATATGTAATAGAAAGGTGTAAAATACTTTTCAATTACCTGAATTAAACGAGATGACGCAGTACGCTGGAACATATACAGCTGACAGAAAATGGCGTTTCCTCTACCTTTCCCCTGCGCCCCTTGCCGTTGCCACTGCGTTGCCTCTGCTGCGCATCTGCTGCGCGCGGTAGTATGCGCGGTAGTCCACTTTCAAAAAAAGTAGCGAAATCGACATTATCGTAATCTTTCGATTATATCATTTGGAAGTCATTTGCTAGAAGAATCTATTAGTATATAGGAAGATTATTTTACGTTAGAAAATATTTTTTAATTACCTGAGATTAACGGGACGACGTAGCATCCGTCCGATCTCCAGCACCGACGCCGCGAAAAGAAAGAGGAATGATCAGCAAAGAGCCCTGATTGGCTGATAATTATTGCAAAAGAAAAAGATGACCAATCAGAAATTCCCAATTACCATATAGAAATGTATTTTACGCACACGTACGTAACTCGCCTTTCTTCATGACCACTCTAGTCAAGCTTGATATGATAATTTATTTATTAAATAAATAAAAAATTTATTCTATTTTTCTATTTAAGGTACACGTATCTTGTTAATATTTAAAAAATAACGAAAAGAATAAAGACAATATGCACTATAATCCTTATCACACAGAACAGAAGAACATACATAATTTATTTATTACAATAATTAAATATCAATTTTATGAATTATTATAATTATTTAATTATTATACCAATTAATAATTATTCTTATCTAATTTATTTTTCTATTAGGTGTATACGTTCCTTGTTAATATTCAAAAAATAACGAGTAAGATAAAGACAATACACTAAAAACTTAATCACATTGCAACGTTCTGATTTAAACATTCCTTCAATTTTTTATGTAATTGTTTAAACTAATATACATTTGTTTTAACATCCCTGTGCAATGATAACTTTGGATAATAAAATTTTCATCCAGAAAAATATCACATTAAAATTATTTTATATTCAAAGTATGTTAATAAGTATGTAATGTTTAAACCAGTACATATGTGTTTTAACAATCTGAAATATAAGTAGAGTGTATCAGAATATTTAAAAAATTGTTAAATAATCGATAGGAATGTCTATTGTTGTCTAAAAGCTAGGAATATACGATCTATGTATCGTTCCCTTCGAAATCCACCGTTGAAATGAGCTCTTGTCCTCTATGAAAGTACTTTTATTAAACGTTGTTTATCTGACTTTCCTAACGTTGCGCATGTCTATAAAGTGAATAATCCATCTAATCGATAAATTTAAGATTATAACGTTATGATTTTTGTATTTTTATCTATTTCATGTAATTATTTTAATGCTCCTGCGCACTGAGGACTTCGAGGGTAAAATTTAGCTGCAATATAAGAAAAGTGCATTAGTGCATTAAAATAATTGTTAATGTATACGTAATATACACGTATATGGAAATGAAAAATGAGATTATATTTCTCTAAACATTTATACAACCAATCTATTCAAACAATTAATAAACAATATACTAATGGAAAATGTGAATTATTAAAGTTTACCATTATGATAGAAGGAAGCTGAGGTGTTTGCTCATTTAAATACCAAAAAAATTGCCAGGATTCATTTTAAAATCCTGTAAACTCTTCTTTTATGTATGTACTTGATACACAAAACGATGAGAAAGCCTAATAGATGCTGTGCTTTTCCAAATCCTAAAATTCTTGCAAATCTGAAAACCATAAGATTATATTAGTAAAGTATCAAGCAAACTGAAGGAATCTATAATGTATTTTATGATATTTGTACAAGATGTCATTTTCTCTCTCTTTCCCCTTCTCATACTTTTTATATTACTCTTCTTTATGTTATAAAAGAAAAGAGATAACTTACCAGAACTGATATCAATATAAAAAAGTAAACACTATTATTATTTAGATAGAAAGTAAACACAATTAGACCGACAATGAGTATATGTATTCATGCTGTATTCAACCAATGTTTGGAAACCTAAAAAAAAATATAAAGTAATTTAGCATTGGTATAATATAAAGAAAATTAAATATATAAGCGTTTATTATGTGTAACACGTTCCTTGTTGATATTCACAAAATAGTGTGTAGAATAAAGACAATATACACTAAAAACTTTATCACATTGCACTGAAAACACAATCGTATAGATATGAAACCACGTTATAGAAATCTTGAAAACAAATGACATAAAGCATATCGCCATCCTTAAGAATTAAAATAAATTGAAACAAAACAATTGACATCTCTCATGCCAACGATGAAAGTATAAATTCCCATACTCTGTTTTGATATGGAAAAACTCTTGTTATTTTAATTCTTGAAGGATGGCTACAATGCTGTATGTCAATTGTTTTTAAAATATCTGCAACGAGGTTTCTTTTCTATACAACTGCGTTTTTCTGTGCGGTTTTTAGTGTATAACCTCTTTATTTTACTCGTTATTTTTTGAATATTAACAAGGAACGTATACACCTAATAGAAAAATAAATTAGATAAGAATAATTATTAATTGGATTAATAATTAAATAATTATAATAATTCATAAAATTGATATTTAATTATTGTAATAAATAAATTATGTATGTTTTTCTGTTCTGTGTGATAAGGATTATAGTGCATATTGTCTTTATTCTTTTCGTTATTTTTTAAATATTAACAAGATACGTGTACCTTAAATAGAAAAATAGAATAAATTTTTTATTTATTTAATAAATAAATTATCATATCAAGCTTGACTAGAGTGGTCATGAAGAAAGGCGAGTTACGTACGTGTGCGTAAAATACATTTCTATATGGTAATTGGGAATTTCTGATTGGTCATCTTTTTCTTTTGCAATAATTATCAGCCAATCAGGGCTCTTTGCTGATCATTCCTCTTTCTTTTCGCGGCGTCGGTGCTGGAGATCGGACGGATGCTACGTCGTCCCGTTAATCTCAGGTAATTAAAAAATATTTTCTAACGTAAATAATCTTCCTATATACTAATAGATTCTTCTAGCAAATGACTTCCAAATGATATAATCGAAAGATTACGATAATGTCGATTTCGCTACTTTTTTTGAAAGTGGACTACCGCGCATACTACCGCGCGCAGCAGATGCGCAGCAGAGGCAACGCAGTGGCAACGGAAGGGGCGCAGGGGAAAGGTAGAGGAAACGCCATTTTCTGTCAGCTGTATATGTTCCAGCGTACTGCGTCATCTCGTTTAATTCAGGTAATTGAAAAGTATTTTACACCTTTCTATTACATATCAAACGATAGTTACACATAAGATTTTCATACGTGAATGTTTTCAAAACGAAATATTAAAAAGTTCGTAAGAAATTTGTGAGAATATAACATCGATATATCTCGATATCCCGCCAAATCTCACCAATGTTACTTAACAATATTTCTTCTAATTTCCAGCTTTTTTCATGGTATCGATACTTACTACCATCTCTAATGATGCTCTAATTAATTATTTTTCATAATTATGTATTCAAAGATCGTATTTCGTATTAAATTCGATTCCTGTAACATACACACACATACAGCATATTCATAAGTATAGGTAGCTCGTACACATACACTCATATATTTGATTTTCTTTATGTTATACTAATGTAATCTTTTTTTTCCTTTTTTAGGTACCGAGCATTAGGAGAGTCCAGCAGGAATACATATACTCAGTCTAACAATTGTGTTTACTCTTTTTTATCTTCATATTCATCGAGGTAAGCGTTATTCTTTTTTTTAAACCATACAGAAATGTATACAAAGAGTGAGAACGAGAGTGAGAGAGAGAGAGAGAAAATAAGAAAACAAAATATTCTATCTACGGGCAATAACGAATGTGTACGTATATTCCAGGAATTTCTCGAAGTGAGAACAGAAGAAACGAAGACAGCCGAAAACAAAACGAAGACAGCCGAACGTTCGACATGAAGGACGCGATTACGTGTTCATTCCAGATCAGTCCTTCAACGAGCTAACAATAAGATCTAACGACGTGACGTATTAAACTATTATATATATATAACGTTATCGATTTTTATTAACAATTTTTACTGATATTAAATACTTTATATGTAATTTTATACAAGTAGTGAGATAAAGGCAATTAATATTGCTTGAATTTATATTGATTCTTTATGATAAAATATCTTTAAAAGTGTGCAATGCCTTCAGGAATGATTCACAGGATATATTGTTCTATAATCTTTTTAGTATGTTTCAGCTTTTCAGAGTTTTATTTAATTTTATTTTATTCATCGTCATCCTAAGGGTAGGATACCCATCCTGCAGTCATCAATGAAGACTAAAAGTAAGTATATTTCCTATTAAACGTTTCTATGATAACTTTAATGGTTTTTATTATAACGATGATATTAATTGTTCTTTTTCTTTTTCTGTTTCAGAACATCATTGCAATCGAGCGCGTAGGCAATGAGGTACTCGTGTGTTGCATCGTAAAAATAAAATACAAAAGAATCGGAAAGTAAAGTCAGTGTTGATCGTCGCATGTTAAAGTTTCGTTTGCTCGGTTAAGAAACTCCGTAAGTTTCTTTTATTCGGTTTAAACGTGTGCTCATCGTCATCCTAAGGGTAGGATACCCATCGTGCATTCATCAATGAAGAATAAACGTAAGTCAATTTTTATTTTAAACACTTTCTCAATAATTATAATAATTTTTTTACTTACAACAATGATATTTATAATTTTGTTTTTATTTCTGTTTCAGATCATCATGGGAATATATCAGTGTTGGAAGTGTTTGTGAATTGTGTTTGTGAAGTGTTGCAAGTGTTCGTGCATTGCTATCGTGCGCGAAGCAATATACGGGAGTGTTGTATCGTTAAATATAATTAAAATCACGGATTAGAAGCACGTTCGTTCGTTTTCATTTCAATTCCGTCGCGTTCGCGAACTATTTTTGAAATTTATATATTAAATTAACTGCGACCAATGCAGTAATTGCATTAGAGTTTGTTCGAGTAAAGTTGTATTTTTATCTTTAAACAGTCGCACAGACTGTTCGCGTATTAGAATCAGTGCATCAATGAAGATTTTTCTACTTGCATTGACTGTGTGCAAAGCAGTCTTTGAATTAGTTGTGTAGAATCAGTGATCGGGCGTAAAACAAATTAAAATCAAACGCGAATTAGAATCAGTGTTGTTCGTCGTATAATAAAATTTCGGTTTCGCGATAAGAAACTCATCTATAGTTTCTTATTTTCGTTTATACCGCGTTTTTAGATTCACGCGAGGTGCATCGCCATGGTGCAATTGAATTTCATCCCATTGGAATGCATTGTAAGTATCTATTTTTATTTACATTTTATTCGATTTTATTTTATATGATTTTGGATTATATTGCAGATAACTTATCGTTTTGTTCTATTTTATTTTACAGATATGACGACGGACTTTCTACCTTATCAAAGATGTGGAATGAATTCTTCGATGGATCTTCGATGGATCTTCGATGGATCTTCGATGGATCTTCGATGGATCTTCGATGGATCTTCGATGGATCTTCGATACTCGCATTCTACAATACTTGCTGCGAAGTAGGAGTGTTTTGGAGCCATCGTAGAACTTCTTATGCCGTGAGTTAAAATTTAAAGTCCCTCCGGTGCTCAATCATGTCGAGGATGAAAGGTCCTAATCGGCACGAGTTACTGGTTGTAATTATTTAAATAAATTAGTGACGAGCACATGAGTAATTCCTTTCTAGGAGTTACTCATGAAAATTGTATATTATATTGTATATTGTATTGTATTTTATATTAGTTCAGGATAGGTTTTCTTGTCTCACCGGTTAAATTCATTTAATTAATAATGCAATTAATAAATGCACTTTCTTTTTTATTACGTGTTTTGTTCGTGGTTAGTAGTGTGAAATCGAGCATTATTTACTCGTTTTCGTCCAAAAGCATGTAATAAATGTCTTACATGCATTGCTTCGTACTTAGTTTATCTAATCGCGATTAATTGATATATCGATACTTCGATATAAATAAATGAGCAAGAAGACAAACTCATTCGCGACGGATAGATTCTAGCAGTTAAGTGGTGGCTCAAAGCCCAGTTCTTTTATTAGAACAGCCAACTTAATGAAAGGAGTCGTCCGAGGTTTTTAAATATATTAAATATATTAAAAGATATTGAAAGATATTAAAAGTTAATATTTATCAAATAAATTGTAGAGTCCTTAGCCGCTTAGATAAATTTCTATAAAAATGTATTTATGTCTTATGTATATGTGTTTTTAATCATATTTTTTAGATCAGGATTTTCAGCTTCTAATATACTAATCTCCCGTTTCTCCCCCCTATACTTTCTGCGTTCTCATCTATGCCTGTGCCCAGGTGCTACTCGTATAGGTGAGAAACAGTTAGTATAGGTTTAGTTTTAAGTTTTTCCCCTATTGGCGGCTGTCATTGTGCTAGTGATTGCACGGTGTACGTTGCACCTGTGTGTGCGTTTAGGTGTGTGCATTGTACATCGTTTCGCGACACGTAATACCGCGCTAATTATTTTTTTAAGTTATTGAATAAAAATAACTTGTAGAGTCACGTGTACGATACGAACTTTTTTTTTTTAACAATCGTTTTGCATAGTAGAGTTACCGCATTTATTTGTGGAAACTTTGATATACTCGTATAACTAGTATGCAATATACTAGTGTATACTTGTATTTTTGCTGTAGTTTTTTATGCAATAATCACTAGCCTTGGCAGACGATTACAGCATTGGTACGTACTCCCATAAGTTTAGAAAACGCGTTTGAACTAGGGTGTCGGAGGTGCCCCGGGGCATGCTCTCTAGTTTAGGCTTTTGCACCCTGGTGGTATGTGAGAGAATCGTGGAGTGGGTGGGTGGGTACGTATGTGTATTTGCTCTTTTTAAATACGGGTAATTGGCAGGCAGGTAGCATACTTCTTTGAGCGAATGTGAAAACTTTAATTTTAAGTAGGTAGGATCCAGGAAAGGCACGAGGTTCGCTTCCACTCCGGAGTGGAAATTTGCCGCCTGGTTTATACAGAACTGTTACAAAAATTTTTTTTTATTTATTCTATATGCTTGCTTTGTAAATTTATTTTGTGACTGTTCTGTAATCTTCATTATGTATCATGATTCAAGGGATTTGCAACAATTTCAAAGATTCATTTCTATTTCGATTCTATCTCGAACGAGATAGAGTCGAACAAATTCGCAAATACTTTGATGAATTTGATACTTAGTTTTAAGTATTATGTGATTAGCACTTCGCACAATAGCGATTTTCTCTATAATGAAAAATATTTGATATAGTTCAATATAACAAATGAATGAAATGAAAATATTGCAAGAAAATGCATTACATTTGTTGCATTATTTAATTTCAATTGAATTTTGTTATTTGATATTAAAAGTGCGACGTGTTATTAGGTCATCGAGGGAAATTATCTGCTTGGACGTTAGATTAAATGTGCTCGTGTAATATTATGCAATGAACTCTAAGTTCATCCATGGTTATACGAGCTTGAATATAATTAACATTAAATATAAATTAATTTTTTCATAATTCCATATTAGAATCATAAACGAAATAAAAGTTAATTTGCAAAGAAAGATATGAGATATCTTATCTTTCTTGCACGTTGAAAATGTCCAATGCAGTTTTCAGGGCATGAAGAAAGAAGAGGCTAAATGCCGAAGAGGCTAATGCCGAAGAGGCCCCCACTTAAATGTGGCTGAAGAGGGCAACTACATAGACTATTCAGTTATTTTCAAAGGTTCAACAAATAGTTCGAACTTTTCGAAAATAGCTCTTTAGTCATATTTTATATTTTATTATATTACATTCTTGCTCGTCATTAATTTGTAGTTGTAATTGGAGATGATGGACCATTCCATCTCCTTGGGACACCAAATTCGTATCTACATCGTCAAAAAAGATGCATATGTGTTTAGTTAGAGTCAAAAATATGAAAATTTTCGTATTATTAAATTTTAAAGCCTAAATAACGTTCGGTAAATATTACAGTAATTTCTCTTTTCTTCTTTCGTCTTTAAAATTTTTTACTGTGATCGTATTTTATTAAATTTGCAATTTTTTTTCTCCATATATAATGCAGTTTAAAAGACTTTCATAATAATTAATAGATATTATTTTTTTTAGTAACTTAGTATTTTTACTTTTCCTATTTCTTTATTTTTATTTATTTTATGTAAATGTAAAATCACGCGTTTAAATTTAATTTGATTGCAACAACGGTAATTAGAGATTTGATACAAGTAAATAGAGAATTCAATTGAAAGTGCATCTGCTAATTGGACGATTTATATGTCAGGCTATTGTATCACTTGATTGTATGATTAATATAGTTTTCTTTTTGTTACAGGTGATCATCATTGGATATGTCATCTACTTGTTTTGATTTCCTTTTACTTGAGCTCCTTATAATGACTATTATTTCAAATAAATGCATTTCTGAAGGCACACACACATGCTTATACATTAAAAATTAAATATAAGTATTTAAAATTCAATAATAAATATATAAATTCAAATATTTTTAGAGATATGTACCAAAGATTTTTGAAATGTTTAATGATCAAATATTTATTAATAACTTTAATTATTGAAAATATCTATTTCAGAACTACAACTTTATTTGATTTATGTTTGATTATCTTTTGGTAATAATAATATTAGCAAGTACATGATGATTTAAACTATATCGACGGTCATTTAATTAGATTTCTACTTTATTATAAGACTATTAAGTACTCCACCAATATTTGAGAAAATAAGTTTATCGAGATCTGTATTATCCACGAATGATATCTATCTATTTTTTTTTCTCTCATTTCTTTTCTTCTTCTTCTTCTTCTTCACGTTATTGTTCTATTTCTTACCCTAACGAATGTTTTCAAATAAGTACGACCTCTATTAACTATTGGTATAAAATCGTTTGACAAAGTAAAACCGATCGTTACAGTTTGCTTACCTTTCGCAGTAACAACGTATCTTGTAACCGTTCAAAAATAGAAAAAAAAGTGTTTAATAATAATTATTGCCGCTTTTTGTATCAAGCATTCGTTCAGTTTATCCGTGATTATTTAAACAATAAAACCTGAGAACATTTTATATAAAAAAAAAATAATGAACTATTAGCAAAATTTATTAAATACAAAGTTTTGCGAGTGGAAAATTGTTGGTTTATCGTTAAAAATTTTCAAAATTTTCTTACAATAAAATGGCGAATAAAACTTTTTATTATCACTGCCTTATTTACGAGTTCCAATTAGGGAACCCTATTTTAATAGTTAAAAACAACATTTGTAATATCTTCGGTGAGGATATTTTTAACTGTGAAGAATTTCGTACAATGTTTGGAAATTTCACTTACGGTAACAGTTTATTTGGTGAAAATAATGAACGTACTGTTTTATTCTTTAAAATATTGGAACAAGTTAACAGAAAGCATAATAACATACGAAGTAAAAATAATCCGCATCTTCATCAAAATATAAATTTATAGGAATCAGCGATGGCCACTTAAAGAAAGGATCCCACGGTAGTAGTAAAGTTAAATTCGTCGTTATCAGAGAATTTTTTTTATAACTATCTTTTAAAACACCAAAATCTTAAACCATTTTAGGAACAAATCGTGATAAGAGATGATGAACTTTGTATGCTTTGCGTGAATATAAAGAGAATTTGATGAAAGTGAGTCTCCAAAATCATCATCAAAAACAAAAGGCTTACAATAACATATGAAATTGTATTTTTGGTGGAACTTTATTAGCTTCATTCATTTTGAGACACACAAACAAACAAAAATAGAAACAATTGTATTGTAAACAAAATTTTTATTTTATTTCTCAAAACACTTATTTTTGATGTATTATATGTATATATATAAGCTAAACAACATTATTTATTATTAGATGATTATTAACGTTTAACGTAAATATATCAAGGACGTAAACCGGCGTTGTAATTTAGGATCGTTAGTTCTTTTTTATGTTTATCAAAATTTTGCCAAATCTTTATTTTTGATGCTTAATTGCAAATTATTGTGAATTTTATTTTTTTTTTTATAAATTTCTTTCTGATTATTTTTAATACCAAATGTTAAGTAATTAAATTTTTTCAGTTGCTGATAATTTTTTCAAATTATCATACGAGTAGGAAATTTGATTCTTAAATTAGTTTAAAAGTGCTATTCTATTTACGTAACCAGTCAACATTAATCTCGCACTTATCTACGAAAAATAATATTAAAAATTTTATAAAAAAAAAAAATAATTATAATTAGTAGAATTTATAGTACTGTAATCTTTAATACTTTGTACCATAATTATCACAAGGTTAACTGATGATAATTTTTAAAATATATAATAATGTATTTAATATTTTTTTCGGAAATATAATACAAATAAAAAAACACTATTTCCATAATGAAGAAATGTTTCGTGAATAGTAAAATTATGTTAAATTATAGACAAAAAAAAAATCATAATTTTAATTCAAATAAAAGGACAAAATTTAAGAGAATTTTTATGTATAATACAAAAGATAAATAAATAAATAGAAATGGTGCAATGATATGAATAGAAATCATTGATACATATATATATATACTTTTTGGAGAAATGAAATAAAAATTATTGAGTATTATGCTTTGCAAAATTAATATATACATTCTTCCATATTTGTATTTGATGAGCAATTCCTTGAAAATAAAAACTTTCACTTTGATAACCCAAAAATTTTGTCATAGCTTGTATTAATAATTCTTCATTGAGAAATATTTTTCTTTCGAATTGTTTCTTTAAAGAAGGAAGAATAATATGGTGAGAACAGTTAAAGTCAGGAGACTTGTAAGGTTGAGGAAGAATTTTATATCCCAATTCGATTATTTTTGTAAGTACTTTTGTTTCATATAGCTGATCAATGTCATGCTGAAGTATTGCACATTTATTAAGAACCGGTTCGGGTTCTTTTAACAGTAAAATTTCATGAAGTTTATCTAATTGTTTGCAATAAAATTCATCGGTTAAAATTTTATTTTTTGGTAATAGTTCCAAGTGAAGGAAGCCTCTGAAATTCCACCAGAAAGATATCTTCGCATTGTGCAGTTTTGTGTAAATTTTCCAATTTAGTGTTTCAGATTTATTTTCATTTCGGCTTGCGTGATGCAGAGTCAAATAAGACACACAAATTTCATCTAATACCACAATTTGTCGGTGAAGTTGTTTGTTTTTAGTGATCTCTAAGAGATAATTGGTTACTTTATATCTCTGAAAATGATAATAATAGTTTCCAATTATATCATTATAATTTTGCATAGTGCGAAAAAATGCAATAGCCTCCTCAGTCTGGATTGTTGAAATATTTTTAACTTTAAGAGACATTTTAACATTTTCCTCATCATCACTATCATCTTTTAATGAACGGTGTCCTTTACGAAATTTGTTAAACCATCTTTCACATCGGTAATAATCAATAGCATTTGCACCAAGCGCCCTTTGAATGTTCTTTGTAGCATCCGAAACATTCGTTCCGCGTATATATTCATAAAGCATACAATTCCTAAGATGAAATTCCTCCGTCATTTTATTGCCAGCAAACTTGACAGTTTTAAAAACGATGAATTTAACAGTTTTATTAAGCGCAAAACGTTATCACTAAACTTTTCAAAGTTCTTTTTCTTTCATATAAAATATTTTCAGGTTTTATTGTTTAAATAATCACGAATAAACCGAACGAATGCTTGATAAAAAAAACGTTAATAATTATTATTAAGCCCTTTTGTTTGATTATTGAACGGTTACGACGGTTACGTTTCTGCGAAAAGTAAGGGAAAGATAACGCATTAGATGGTTTAACTTTATTAAACGATTTTAAACTAATAAATAGATGAAGGTCGTTCTTATTTGAAAACATTCGTTAGAGTGAGAAATATAACAACAACGTGAAGAAATAGAAATGAGAAGAAGAAACAAAATATTAATATTTGAAAAATAATAACGATAGATTTTTAAAATATGAGTAAGATCGGAAATAATATAAATCTTACTAAAATAAATACACTTTAACTTAAATACGCGTTAATTCTTTAAACGAGTATCTTTTACAACGGACGGATATCGACTGAAAAAGGGGTTGCAATTGACCAACCCTTCTGCTTATGTCTTTCAAATGAAAAAAAATCATAGATATGTCACCCTTCTTTTACATTCTCGGGAACGACACCAGATGTTTTCATACTAATGTGAAAACTTTACCCCATATACTCGAGATTGTTCGATGCCATAATTATAAAAAAAGAAAAAGAAAAAAAGGAAGGAAGCAACATTTGAACATTACGTTCTTTCTACGCGTGCACTCGTATTATGATGACACGTTTTGTTCGTATGAATATTTTAGAAAACATTAGACAATTATTGTAATTAAGGGCAAATTAGAATGTATAATGAAAAAAAGAAAAAAAATAGACTAGAGTTTGTTAGTCATTTCTTTGCAGTTGTTAACACAAGATTATTCCTTATCGCGATGTTTACAAAAGGTATTAGTTATTACGAACAACACTTTTTTTTTTCAAATCGATTAGTTCTTTTTTTTATGGAACATCAAAGTTCCTCGGGTATGTTGGCCTTATTTTGTGGGATTTCTGTTTTCGTATTCCCACTGATAGTGCATCAGGTACATGTATTCGTCTTATACTTAAATATAATACGCAAGATTGTTTCATTCATTCAATTTGTTTATCAACTAATTTAAAAGCTTTGTCACACTTTTAATTAAATAACAAATATCGACAAATATTTGTGTATAATTTTCAGTAAAAATAATACGATTGAATCGACTGTCTTATTTTTTATTGTTATTTTTAAAGAAAATCAATTAATACGTCAAATTTTTTAAAATAATCCTCCAACGATTTTAGTTTTATCAGATCTTCATGTTAGAGATGAAGCTACAATCGCTTATGAAAGTACTCAAGCCAATGATACTTTTTTTGTACATTCTCTATTGTCATTATACAATTTATTTGAAATTCTTAATGGTTCGTACAAATTCATTAGTGTGTGTGTGTTTTTTTTTTATTCTAACAGATATTTTATATCAAAGTATTTTATTTCTAGATTAAATTGATAATAACTCACATTAAGTTTGATTACGAACTGTTGATGAACGAAAAAGAATTAAATATCATGGAAAAATATACAAATCAAAGTAAATTATATACGAGCTTTCTAATGGGTAAGCTGTAATGAAAAGCTGTAATCGTGATAATTGCAAATAAGTGTATATTTCGTTTTATTTTTACAGTTGTCTTTTACTTTTATTTTATTTTTATAATATCGTCAAGTATTTTCAACGTTTTCCAACATATTTTTGGAACATCAGAAGATATTGATTTAACATTACCTTTACCCGTTAATAATATCTCACATGCAGGATTCCTATATTACAATTTGCTTATTTATCAAATAATAATATTTTTTATGATGATATCAATTGCCATTATTATCTATTCAGGATATTGGGCAATTATACAACACATTTGTGGTCAATTCAGTATTTTTATGTAAGTGTCTTACATAAAAGTGTTTTACAACAAAAATATGACGAGTACATATAGGGTTAATATGTAAATCAAAAATATTTCATATTCTAACAATATTCTTTATGATCAATTAAATGTCATTATTTTACACGTTAATTGCAGGGAAAAAGTACGTCGACCGTTTGAAAATAATCAAATGCACGTACAAAATGATTGGTATTGTATAACACCTCAACAAGAACGAGAATGGTTAATTGACATAATCAATTGTTATAATAGAGTCATAGAGTTAGTGTAAAATAATTTGTTTTTGTTAATAAAATTCATTTTTTCGATGCTTATTATTAATAGTAATATCAGATATTCTAATGCATGAATATGGTTCACATATATTTAGTTAGTGTGTATGAAAGTGATGTATTAGAATGATCATTTACAATATACTCGATAATCAATCTTTTTCTTTTTATATTAAGGCTCATCAATTTAATAAATAAATTTTCCAAGATGACTTATTTAATAGCCGTTTGCGTTTCGATGCTACTCGTTATACTTAATTTTCTATATGTAAGTATTGTAACATTGTAATTTAAAATATATATATATATAATGTATAATATTAGGTCAGAGGAAAATTTTCTTCGTATTGTAATGCAAAAGTGAAACAAATCTATTTTATATCAGCTTTAAAAGACACGCAATTATTTTCGGATCTGATTAATATTATCAAAATTATTCGAACCTAAAGTAATTTATTGGATAAATACGAAGAAACTGTTTTTCCCCGATCTAATATAATTATAAACTTATATTGGATTTTTATAAATATATTTCGTTGTTACTTAATTTTCTTTAAGGTTTTCCAATTATTTACCGTATTACTTAATGTAAGAGAAATATTAGAAGGCATCATTTTCACTGTAGGATTTATATTTACTCTATATATTTCTTTTTACATTGGACAATTGCTTACTAATCATAGCAATGCAGCTTTCATAGAATTGTAAGTATTTGTTATGCCAATTATTCACTCCTAAGGGTGTATGTGTTCAAAAGTATACGTTCACAAATGAAGAACGTATATCAATCAATCTACGTATCCTAAGCCTAATATATAAAAAACACATAATTTTATTTAAAAAAAAGAAAAAAAACAGTTAAACTCGTCTACCTACAAAAAGAAAAAACTGTTAGTAATACAGGATTACGTAAGCCTTAAACAAAATAAGTATCATAAATATTTTTTTCTAACAATAGCAATTGGGTGTCCTGTTTTAAATGACCCACTGGATATATAATTATGCAATACTCAATGTGATTTGTTTCTTATGTTTTATAAAAAAGAAAAAAACAAGTAAGATATTAATTATTTTAGTAAAAAGACAAAAAAGAGAAAAATATTCTATTTTTCAGATGCAATATTCCGTTTTATACTCTATCCATAAAAACTCAAAAATTGCTATTATTTTTATTAACAAGAAGCGTACAACCGTGCGAGATTTCAATTGGTAATATATTTGTAGCATCGCACAAAGTTTTTGCTGCAGTAAGCAATTAATTATTCGACTAATCCATTTTCATTTATATTTTGTACGTTTAACAACGAATATAAATATTATTTCAGATAATACAAAAAGCGTTTTCTTTTGCCACGGTGTATTATAGTATGTGAACCATCTTTGGAGTAATAAAAATATTATCTTTTTTAGAACATATTTTGAAAAAGAAAAATAAAAAAACTCAATAAAATACTCATTGTATTAAATACGTAGTAATAATTGTGAAAATATATAGTGCTTGCAACATATATAGTGTATCAAAATTTCGTTCATTTCTTTTCTTATAATAATAATAATAATAATAATAATAATAATAACAATAATAACATTTCAATAATTGCAGATGGAGAAATGGAAAAAAAAAAGTTCACTTTGTATTTTCATACAAATACCATCATTTTAAATTCATGTTTGTAAGAATTTTTTCGATTTAATTTTTTTTTTTTGTTAACTCCTGAAAAAGGTCGCTGCACATATTACGAAACACTGTGTATATTAAAAATATTTATAAGCATGAACTTTCCTATAGCGAACCAATATTTATTCACTGTATTCTTCGAAGAAATGTGTTCGGTATGCATATTATCGATTTAAAACAATTGCACCCTATACTATTATACCAATTAATTTTGTTTTCTAACACTCGTTATTATTTTCCAAGCACCTGTGTACTGTACACTGGCTGAATATCAACTGACAAGAATCTCTGTCAGCAGACACTTCTGCGCAAGTTCTTGCATAGTGAAAAAAAAAAGAGGAGATATATAACAACCCTCGTTTTATGGTTGGAAACAACCACCTGTTTATACATAGAAAATAAACTTTTTTTCTGTATTGAGTGTTCGTCAATACTATAATAGCATAGGGAAAGCCCAAGAATTATATTTTATTGTTATGATACTATTTTCATATAACTGTTTTACAAATAGGTCTATTAACTATAATAAAATGTTATTAAAATGCGTAATACGTAATGGAGAAGAAGAAGAAGAAGAAAAAGAAGAAGAAGAAACGTGAAGCGTGTTATTAACTCCGAAGCAGAAAACATAAGATTCATCATTATGTCTTTGAAAGGTTCGAGTTACTACAAGCAACATTTTCTTTATTCCAATCGATTAGTACAATTTATAATGGGTTTAAAACCTAATCAAAGCTCGTATGATCAATTATTTCGATGGTGTACTGTATCTGCTTATGTATTACCAATGATTGTGCATCAGGTAAACATTTTTCTCAACGAATCTACGATTATTAATCAAATTAGGCTAATTATTATTTGGAAATATTTAAAATATTAAATATTGAATTTAACTTTTCCTTTTTTTTTCTTTTTCTTTTTTTTTTTAACAAAGAATAGTGCAAATTTGTTCTGTGAGAATTTTGGTATAAAATCATAAATAAAAGAAATATTTAGATATTTCTATTTAAATGTTCGATTCTATTGCATATATTTTAATTATTTCCAACTATGTATACTTTGTACATCATACAATTGAAAATTTTCAGTTTTATCAACTTTTTAATGGTAACATTAAATTGACATCGAACTTCAATTTGCTGCAAAAGATGATAAGTGCACTATGTATTATTTGTACATACAGCGCCGTTTACTTTCGTTTCACCACAGTTCGTGTTATTTCGATTATAATAAATTAATATTTTATTCATATATATATAAAGTATATTTAACAACGAGAAAGGATTACATATTTCATTTTTAGGTACAAAAATTAGACAATTACATTAAACGTGATTATGAACAATTATCGAGCAAAAAAGAATTATTCATTTTAAACAGATACACGAAACAAAATAAATTATTCACAATTATTATCGTTGGTAAGTAAATACGTATCTCGGAACAATTATTATGCGAATAAGTTATATTCACGTTTTTTTTTAGGTTTTTGTTACCTTTATGCTATTTCCTTAACAATGCCAAGTATTTTAAGTGTTCTTCTACATATTTTGGGATTTTTAGACAACGTAAAATTAACTTTGCCTCTTCCTGTTAATAACATTTTTAATGGAGGCCCACTGTATTACAGTTTGCTTATTTATCAAGTAATAGCAATCTTTGTATTGTTAACAATATGTAGCGTATGTTATTCAACGTATTTGGTAGTAATACAGCACGCATGCATTCAATTTAGCATTATAATGTACGTGTTTAATTAATACGCGTATTAATAAAGATTTATTTTTCTACGTCGTGTATATTATCATGAATAATTCTTTTTTCTAATCATATTCATTGCAGTTTTAAAATACGCCAACCATTTAATGAACAGAAATGTGAGAAAGAAGTTTGGTACAGTAAAACACATCAAGAAGAATGGGAGTGGATTGTCGATATAATAAAACGTTATAAAAGAATCACAAAGTTAATAACAAACGATTTATAGTACTTTCTATAATATAATATATATTTTTTAATTATAATTAAATTTTGTTCTCTCTTTGTAAGGTTTGTAGATTTGACAAACAATTTGTCCAAGATTGTTTATTTGGTTGAAATTTCATTTGCGATGATACTCATATTCTTTGATCTAATTTATGTAAGTTCATGTAAGATATTTAATTCGTGAAAGTATATTTATTTCTTTTATATTTTTTTTATTTTAACGTATTGCTCGTTGTATATTGATGTCACGTTTTAAGACATTTGTTTTTTTCTTTTGTTTTTTTTATTAATGCCTTCCTGTTAAATAAAATATTTGTTTTTAGATATTGCAATTATCGGTAATATTGAAAAATACAAACGGAATGTTTGAATGTTTCATTATCATTGTTGGATCTATATTGACTATATACGCTAATTTTTACTTCGGACAAATGCTTATTGATCATAACAGTGCAACTGTCGAAGAATTGTGAGATCTTACGAATATATAAAAAAAAAAAAAATAGGAACTTTAATAACACATATTTAATTAGATTTATTTAAAAGATCTCCAAATATATGATGAATTAAAACATTATAATTTTTTTTTCTTATTAAAATAAGTCTAATTTTTATTTTTTATTTTTTTTATTTACAGATGTCAAGTTCCATTTTATGTTCTTTCCATAAAAACTCAAAAGTTATTGTTATTCGTTATAGCAAGAAGCATGAGACCGTGTGAAATTTCAATCGGTGGTATATTCGTGGCATCGCATGAAATATTTTCCGAAGTGTGTAACAATTATTATAAATAACGTTATTTCAGATATTTTTTTTTCTTTTTTTTTTTAAGACTCTCTTGTCAAATATTTCTTTTAATTCTAATATATCTACGAACGTATTATTAACAACAGATTTATTATTTCAGTTAGTCCAAAGAGCGTTTTCATTTGCCATGGTATATTATAATATGCTGTAATTGTAGTAATAACGATATACAACAATATATGAAATTTATTTATTATCGTAAGGAAAAAAATGTATAATTCGATTTCTTACAGAGAAAAATGATGTATCTATTTACGAATATAGTTGCTTGAAATGTGTAGTAGTATTATGATTAATATTAAAAATTACGAAAAAATATCGTATACTCAAATTTGGTTCATTTCACGTGTGGGTTTTTTTAATACTTAATTGACATAATAATCAATGTAGCATAACAAGACGTAATAAACGTAATTAATTTTAGTGTCGCTAAAATATTCTGACCGATTTTATTTTTTACAGCTATTGTGTTCGCTTTAAGAAATTAGAAAACGTAACTGTGATACTTACTTTATAGGAGAACAAACAATTTCTCTTACAAATATATATGTGCAACATAGGATGAACGATATTATTAATAAATAAGACTTTGTCGTTTAAATTCAGCTTTTTATGAAATGTAGTGTTCGTTCTATAATCCAACAAGTAACTGAGAAGACTAGCGATCCTTCTGCGCATGCTATTGGAAATTTATCATAGTATACAAAGTATACCACCCTTAACTTCTTATTTAATTGTTGGGAATTATCACCTGTTTTCATACCTACTACATACAATTAAATAATATTAAAAACCGATCGATAAATCAAATGTAAAATATAGAAGATAATATTAAATATTAGCTTTTATCGATTTTTTATTATAACTGTTCCTATTTTCATATTAATTTTTGATAACTCGCGCTACCATCGACTATAATAAAAGATTCTAAACCGGGTGGAATGGAAGAGTGAGATTTTATTTCATGACAATTATAAAAAAAGCGTTCACAATGTCGGTAAAAGGTTTAATCTATTTCGAACAACATTTTCTTTTTTCAAATCGACTAGTTCAGTTACTGATGGGTTTACGTCCGTATCAAAGTTCGAATGATCAGTTGTTACAAATTTGTATTGTAACGATTTACTTATTACCTATAATTGTGCAACAGGTACGCGTACATGAAGGATTCCGATTAGATCTGAATCCATTGTTGTTATTGTGATATTATATTTAAGAGTTTACATTTGAATTTATTTGAAAATATTAATAAGAACTAATAGAAAAAAAGTTCTTTGTTTTTTTTTGTTATAATTTGTAGCGCGAAAATAATTTTAATTCGAAAAAAATCTAACCGTTTAAGCGTATACGAAAATACTGCTGAATGGATTAATTTACTTATAAATTAAATTATATTAACTTCTCTTTTTTTTACTTCAGTTTTATCAATTTTATATGTTAATTGATACCAGTCTGCACTCGGCTATCAAAATTCTGCAGAATATAATAGCTGCTATGTGTTTCCTGTGTACCTACTGTACAACTTATTATAGATTCATAACCGTTCGTATTATTTTTTGTAATAATAATATCACATTAAAAAAAGAAGAAAAAGACAATTTAAAAAACGTAAACATTTTATTTTTAGATAAAATTAATGTATTCTTATTTTAAATGTACCTACGCATCGATATCCGACGAGGATGAATTGAACATTTTTGAAAAGTATACGAGACAAACCAAAATGTATACGTATTTTTTTACGGGTAAACATTACAAAAATGTATAGTATTAATCAGATTTATAATCGGATATAAGTACGATATTTCGATGAATATCATTGTATCGATTATTTTAGGTGTTACCAATCTCTGTCTCATAGCAAATATATTTCCATCTATTTTAAGTGTATTTATCTATCATTTTGGGACCATAGATAATGCTCTCGTAATATTACCCCTCCCAGTTAATAATGTTTCAAACCCAGGACCACTATATTATAGTTTGCTTCTTTATCAAATAATAGGAATCTATATATCTATTAATATTACAAATGTGTGGAATTCATTATATTTGACATTAATACAAAACGCATGTTGCCAATTTACTGCTATCGGGTATGATGTTTAATTTTAAAATAACGCTTGTTTATATTTAAAATATTACAAAAGTAAACGAGATTTTTTTACCATATTTTACCTAGACTTAAATTGCGACAACCATTTTTAAATAACAAGATATGTAATAATGAACAAGATGAGAATAATATAAATTCTTGGAAAGAATTCGATTGGATAGTTGACATAATCAAGCGTTATAAAAGAGTCACGGAGTAAGTAAAATATAATTGTTTACAGAATCAGTAATTAAAGATATACCTTTTAACTTTTTTTTTGTTATATACGATAATGAATAATTTTTCATTGTTTAAGATTTGTTGATCTCATAAGTTATTTCACAAAAATAAATTACTTATTATGCTCTTTCTTTGTGATGATCCTTATAATATTGGATTTTGTTAATGTAAGTTATCGGTTTTCCGTAAGTAGGAAACATGGTAAAAAAACAATTTTCTTTATACTTGAATATATTTGTAATTTAAAAAAGAAATCATGTAACTGAAAAGACTGTAGAAAAGAAAGTAATCTTCTTTTATACAATAGAGTGTTATTGTACCTTGTTGCAAAACATATTTATCAATTGTACGTTCCACAAAAAAATACAAAATTTCTTTTATATAATATATCTATATTTATAATTAATTTTCTTTTAGATATTTCAATTAACTTCGGTGTCGCAGAAAACAGGGGAAATAATCGAGTGTTGTGCCTATGTTGTTACTTCTATATTTATAGCATATATTAATTTTTTTATGGGTCAAAAGATTATTAATCATAGCAATATTGCTTACGATGAATTGTAAGATTTGTTAAATATTCTAGACTATTTTTCTGCACCGGTTATTATTGAATTGTTAAAGTAACTTTAAAAAAAAAACACATATATTAACCCTTTTGCTTCGAAAGACTTATATACAGGGTATCTGAGTTTTTTTCATGTTAATAAGAAACAAATGCTATATAAACGTAGGTCATTTAAAGCTTTATTCAAAATTTATAACATACACAGAACTACTAAATATCATCTTTAAACAGCACATTTAAAAAAGTTTACAATTTATGTAAGGTATTTTAGTAGAAGTGTACAGGAGCGAAAGAGTTAACAAATATTTATAAAATTTATATAAAAGATAGTCTAATTATTAAGCGATTCACTATTATGTATTTTGTATACAAATCAAAAATTTCTGTACAGATGTCAAGTTCCGTTCTATATGCTTTCCATAAAATCTCAAAAAATGCTGTTATTTATGATTGTAAGAGGCAGAATGGAATGTGCGCTCTCAATTGGAGGTTTTTTTATAGCGTCTCACCAAGTATTCTCTGAAGTAAGAATATTAAAGTTATTTATTTTTAATGAATCATTCTAACAACAACATTTTTATTTTAGTTAATACAAAAAGCATTTTCTTTTGCCACGGTGTATTATACTCTTATTTAAATTCAACTAATTTTAAAATAATAGGCAAAATGTAGCTATAGCAATGGAATATAGTAACAATTCTTCTTTTTGCCTTCCTCCGTGTTATTAATAGGCATTGTACTGCATAATAATAAAAGATCCACATTGGGTAAGAAAGTTGTCGTTGTGCCATAATTACTTTTATATTTTTCAGATAATAATTTATGATTATCCATATTCAATAAATCATAAAATTAAGTAATTACTATGCCTAGATCAGAATAAGATACTACTATATTGTTCCATTACTTCTCTCTAGTTTTCTTAACAAACAAGTTTATAGCAGGTGACGTTAACATTAGACTTTCCATAGTTCTATTACTTTTCTTCTTCGCTTTGATGGTATTACTCTCATCGACAAAAAAAATGAGTGATCTGAAAGGAAATATTATATGTAAAAAATATTTATTTCCTTAATAAGTATGTTTTAAATCCGTACCTTTTGCCCATTGATATAGAATATTTTCTTCAATTTTATGAATGCAATATGTGTTGATGGATAAATAAGATAAATTATTAGAATGAGTTTCAAACACACTGAGAATGATAATGTTTACATCCAAATTTATAAAATTATATTTTAACTCAAGTAAACAAAAGATTTTCTTTTCTTGTTTGAATATATCTAGTTACTATGGATATATGATTACTGACGTATAAAGTTTTTATAAATATTTTCATTTGTACCATTTTTCTAACCTTAATGTTAAAAAGATGCATCATAGGCGCAGCCATTTTTTTAAGGAGTAGACACGAGCGCCACTAATCGGGTCTTTTGCGAAACTTAGACACCACAATATCCCCGCTAAATTTGAAATTTATGATAAAGAAATACACGTCCGTTTGTGTTTTACGAAAAAGTTTAATGTAACTATATTAAATATATTAAATATTACAGTTTTATATAGTGTATCATTATTAAAGACATTCATTTATTACAGAATATCTTTGAGATTCAGTGAATACTAAAAGTATCCTTCCGAGAAAAATATTTAACGAAATATTTGCTATTCTTATCGATTTTATTATACACGTTTAAACAAAGCTTTTAAACGTTAAGAATTAAAAAAAAAAGGAGGTTTCTTATTAAATTCTATGATTCTACGCTTCTCGTCAATACCTCTCTCTTTTTCTTGTAATCCTGTAATTCTTTTATGAAGTAAAATTTTCAAATCGGTTTAAATTACATTTGAGAAAATGATGTCGGTTTAATAGTGAAAGATATTAAAAAAACCAGAAACTTCGTTAGATAATTAAACTACAATAAAAAATATTATACATTCTTTGTATTTCTATAAACGTTTAGAAAAATAATATTTAAATATACATACTTACGTATTATACGTAAATATATCTTTACTATCAAGCCGACAAAATTATAATAATATACGATATCTAATAATATGCTATTTTTATTCGTTCGATAACAAGAAATATATAGCGAGACTCGATAAATTGTTTAAATATTATTTCAAATAAGAACCTAACGGATATTGAATTATTTTAAATATCATTTTCTGCTCTTTTTAAACAAGATCTATTATATTTATAACATATTTATTAAGATCGATGGATTTTCATTTAATAATAACAAAACAAATAAATATATAAATGATGATTTGCAACTTTATTAAAACGAAAGTTAAAAAAATAAAATACGTATAGAAAAAGAGTCGAATAAATAATTATTTTTAAACAATAATGAGAAAATCCGACGTATATATGTATATAAAAATACACGAGAATAAATAAATATATACATGTATATATATATATATATATAATGATTTTTAACATTTTCACATTATTTAAACAAATAAATTAGAACAGATTTTTTAATAAATAATTATTTATAAGCAATCACGAAGAAAAAAATGAAATATATATCTATATATATACTTATGTACATAAACTACTGTTCAAAAAAATTTGACCACTTATATTTGTAATGATAATTCAAAAACAATTGCAGCCATTGTTATTATGTACTTTTTTATACAAATAACAACTTGTACTCTTTACCTCCAATCAAATTACAAACAAATATTTTTTCAATCGATATTTGTGAATAATTATAACAGAGCTATAAATAGCACATTTCCTTAAAATCAATTGTCTCAATTATTCCTACAAACTCAACTTATTTCGAAGATGATCGTCATACAAAAACAACGGAAAACGGAGCATGCGGAAAAAATAATAAACAAGAAATTTTCAAATATAAGTTTTCCAAAGTGGCAAAATACTTTTGAGCGGTAGTGTGTGTGTGTGTGTGTGTTGTAAGTGTAAACATAAGTTATTTAAATAAATATATGCAATTGAATAATCGGAACCAATTGAATAAATTAATCTAAAAATTACTGCACTTCGATTTGCCTCTACATATTAACCTCAACTTATTTCGAAGATGATTGCGTCAGACAAAAACAAACGAAAACGGAAGCATGCGGAAAAAATAATATTTCAACCACAGAAATTTCAAATATAAGTTTTCCAAAGTGGCAAAATACTTTGAGCGGTAGTGTGTGTGTGTGTGTGTGTGTGTAAGTGTACATAAGTTATTTAATAAATATATGCAATTGAATAATCGGAACCAATTGAATAAATTAATCTAAAAATTACTGCACTTCGATTTGCCTCTCCTCCATCTCATACATATTAACCAATAAACGTGATATGGGAATTTCACCAATAGTCTCGTGAAAGAACAAACGTTCGACGGTTTTCGACGAAACACTTCTTAAATAACCAACCAACAGCATCAGACTACAAACTCTACCCTGTGGCGAATATCTTGATCTCATATAATCATCTAAGATACATTGCACCTGTTCCTGTAGCATCTCAATTGGTTGTACCACATGTAGCCCAACTGTTTCTGTGAAATGATAAAGTCTTCACTTTCACTGATACCGGTCCATTAATCTACTTTTCTTTTTTCAATAAATTATATTAATAATTGTGATTTAATTTACCTGGTATGAAAAGTGTAAGAGCTTTTATACAACTACGTTCGTAAACGTCAGGTGCTAAACGCCGGAAACGGTATATTATTGACTAAAACAAACAAATCAAAATGACGAGGCAAATTAGATTTAAATGTTAATTTAGAATTATTCATTTGATGTCATGATCGATCACGAATGTTAGTTAATTACTTTTGAAAATGTATTATCATGTAGAAAATATTTGATATAACTGATAAGTATAAATAATGATTACCTGAATCATACCCAATTCTTGACTGGTAGCAACGTCATTAACTGGAAGCCGACTTTTAACTTGTTCGTCATCAAGTAAACTCGTCACGTCCCACGGTATCATCCATTGAGCAAGATGTAGAAGAAATAGTTGAGTCCAGGATCGTTCGAGTAAAAGTAATTGATCGTCCTTTGGTAGGGCTTGAAAGGGTGGCAAACATCTGACCCATCTCACAACCATGAAAAGAAGCCTGGCGGTGATCTCCTAACACATATATTATTATTTATTTAATGAATTTTTTTCAACATTTATACGCATTATTTCTATACTTTGATAAAAACAAAATTCTATTTTCGATCGTACGTGAATTTTAATAATTTGATTTATTTTTTCGACAGAAATTGATCATTTTGTATCATTAATATATTATTAATTATTGAAGTGATCATTTAACAAAAGAAATTAAATAATATTCTACCTCAAACATTTCCCAACTAGGACCAATCATTTTCAAGGTTCCCGTCGGACTATGCCTCGTCTCGGAATCCGTTTGTTCTAACGAATATTCCGTTTCTGATTGTAGCCTGGTACTCCATACAAGTTCCTGATCAAAAACATACAATAAAAGTGATCTCGTATCATTTAAAACATATCCAACGTTATTAGTATATATTTAAATCAAATATTTCGACGAATCATTGTTTTTTTTAAACATTTATCCGATTCTTTCATACAAGCCAAGTGTTAAAAAATTGAAAGAAATCATCAAATTTAATTGTAAGAAGAACAATATAGATACGATTGTTCCGTTAACTCGAAAGATCTTTACTTATTAAATTAGAAGAAAGGGTAAGGGATGAGAAGAAGAAGAAGAAGATTCGAAAGTTACGAATATGAATGAAGCTAAATTACTTACCTGACACTTTTCAGCAGATATTAGGATCTGTAAGAGGGATTGTTGCGGAGCAAGAGAGACAGTTGTAGCTGCTGCTGCTGCTGCTGCTTGGTAGAGGGTTGTTGTCGTAGGAGGGTGCTGTGGCTGAGTTAAAGGTACCGGGGATGTTGAGTCTTCTGGTGGTTTGTGTGCTAGTCCTATTGGTCTAGGATAAGGGGTGAATCTTTGCTCGCACCTGAACCTTTTTTTAAATCAATTGATTGTAATCAAATTTCACTATTTAATTACTAAACATATTTTTTCTTTTTCTTTTTGTTTTTTTCTTTTCCAAAAATAATTTTGTTCATCGAAATCCGGATATGAGAGATACCTGTGATGTGAGAGAACATAAGCTGAACGGAGTCCTGTCCTTTGTGTAACTATTGGTGACTGTTGTTGCTGATGTTGTTGCTTTTCCGAAAAAATCGAATGTGGTGGCTTCGGTTTCCTTGGTCCACGTTCATGTTGTACTGCTAAACATTAATTAAATCATATCCACGTTATTTTTGTCCCTTATTTTTTTTTTCATTTGATATGATAATACATCAGCTTTGATTATTTAATTACGTTATTGTTAAATAATAGATCATCCAAATGATTCCGAATTGATCAAATATTATAAATACATTTGTATGTATTATCATATATTTAAATTTAATATTCGTTATTATTAATTAAAATTATATTCTAATAATGTATATATTATGAATATTAATGTAGTACTTGTTTAATATTTATTCAAAATTTCAAATGTTTCTTAATCGTTTTTTTTGAGGGGTTTCTTTTTTCAAAAAACAAATTATTACTCTAATAATTAATGATATGTTTTTGGTAATTTCCAAAGTTCTTTCGCATTTTGTCTGTGTTTTTGTCTTTTTTAAAATTTCCGAATAGTTTTCTAGTACTTATTTTTGGTCTGCAATTATCTCGTAATTTTCTAGTTTATTTCCTAGAAACAAAAAAAAATAAGATTTGTATTAGCTTCTAGTCCTCTTAATCTTATCGGAGTCAACTTTCTACCTTGATAATATTTCGAAATCGAAAGGAAAAGAAGGATCTAACGATGGGAGCGAAAAAGTGGTCACGGCTTGTTCGAAATTGAATTTGGTGGGGATATTACTAACAGTAATAGTAAAAGTAGTAGTAGTAGTAGTAGTAATAGTAGTAGTAGTAATAGTAGTAGTAGTAGTAGTAATAGTAGTAGTAGTAGTAGTAGGTCGCTACTGTTCCGAGATGTACGAGCTGTATTTCTGTAGGAAAATAGGAGGGTGTGGGAGAGTTATGGTGGATAGTGCTGAAAAGGGTGGGGGGACCTTCAAGTGAAATTCAGCGAGGGTGGGTGGGTTGCGACGGATGCGGTCGCTGGCTGGGCGTCAGCTTTCACACACATACACACACATATCTGCTAAACACGTTCACAAATATACAAAATGTATTACACATGAAGTTGTGTGCATCTCAAATATACACATATATATGTATATATACTTATACGTATGAGTATATGTATTTGTCTTGAATCCGTACGTGTTAGTTAGAAAGAAAGAGAGAGAGAGAGAGACAAAGAGAGAGAGAGCTGCAACTGGGTGGCAAGCACATCATCATTAATGAGGCTGAGCGGATAGCAGCCGTAGATTCCCACGTTCGCACTGGCGTCGCAGCAATAGTAGATGTATCTCTGCTTTATTCCGTATCAGTGGTCGTATGACCATTGGCGCAACCAGTTACTCCCTTTTTTTCTTTGTTTTTTTTTTTCTTTGTTAGGTCAATTTTTCGGATAATATTAAACGAAAAATATTAGGTTGAACCAAAAGTTGGTGCATTTTTTAAATGAATATTTTTCTAAGTAAATTTTACAAAAGCAATCCATTATGCAGTTTAAAAGTAAAATTTCAATAGAATAAACACACGAACTTTTACGTAAATCGTTAAATCAATTTTCTACATTTTTCGTTTCATAATCAGTAAGCAGTTATTATAATTATCACCGAGTACACGTGTTGAATATGTTATAAAAGTAAAAGAAAAGTAAAAAAATTATACGACTTTCGTTCGTTGTTTTATTTTTATTCTGATAATTTTGTAACAACGCGATTGTAACTGCATCGAACGATTGATTTATTAACAAACAAAATTAACATATATGTTTTTGTAGAAAGAAGAAGAAGAAGAAGAAAAAAAAGAGGGGAGAGAATAAAACGATTGTTTTAAATTTCATATATGGTTTTCGTAGTGGAAAGATATAAGAGTGCAAAAAAGAAAGAGGGGTAGAGAAGGGATCAGAGCTTCGGGGCTATTTTCTTTATCAACTAAATTGTCCGTATCGAGGCAGGTAGATGGATGATTATTTTCTCCAATGTAATTGTTTTTTCGTGAAGGGGGACGGGAAGAGAGAGGGAGAATCCACGTGGTAGAAAAAGGAAGATACGAAGTGTACGATCACGTACACTTCTGTTTACTTTGTAAACACGAATCCTTGTACAGTTGTAACCTGACATGGGGGTGATGTCAGTCACGTGTTCCCATATTAATTCGGGGAATGATTTTCTAATCGGGTGAACGAGAACTTGCTAGACCGTTTTATTTTCTAACACCTTATTTACATAATCGTTACTTTTTTATTTTTCTTCTTCTTCTTCTTCTTCTTCTACCTGATCTTGTGCTGGGCGTCTTTTGTTTTTAATTAAATGTTTCGTATAATTTGTTCATCATTATAATATAGTAAAATTATATCTCTAATAAAGAAAACAATAAGAATGTTCTTTTGCAATAAAATTTGCATTAAATGCAATTATGTATTATGATAATCGTCGATACGAATATTCATTCGCATTCGTGTGACTCTTACTTGTGTATATATTATTACGAACGTTTATATAAATGGTTAATCAACGTCGTGTTAATTTTAAAAAGAAAAAATTTGGAATTCGGAATCGGTGAAGCAAAAATGAATGTGCTTCACAAGTGAAAGCTTCACAAACGTAAAGCATCCATCAAACGGGCGTCGAACGGATTAAGCTCGTTCATCCTTTCGAACTTGTCAAGCTGTCGATGCGAAAGACTCGATCTCACGATCTCCTTTTTATTTGTTTTTCTGTACTCCAAAAAGAGGGGAAAAGAAAAAGAAAAAAGTAAAACCAAAAATAATCTATTCAATAATACTTATTTCATTTTCGTGAGAAATTATTTTTCCTTTTTCTTTTTTTTTATTACGATTAAAATACGAAAAAAAACAAAGATCATTCTTAATTCGTTGAAATTTACGATACAATCGTTATTTCTTTTAATTCGATACAATATCAATGAATTTCCTAGGGAGAACAAAAATTACAAATTATTCATCTTTGCCAACAATAAAATTCTCTATGTCGTTTTATTCAATTTTGCTTATTAATTTTCAACGTTTCGACGATATCATTTTTCTTTTTTTTGGAGGAGGGCGGAGGAAGAGGGGGGGGTTGACAAAGTACAAAGGTATTTCTTTTATCGATAACAAGATCAATTCAAATTTGACGCGGAAGTAAAATCAAGTAAATCATTGTTTACTTTTATCCCCACTTCTCCTCGTATAAAAAAGTATTCCATAATATCGATCTATAGAGTGTATTGAAAAAAAAAAAAAAGGAAAAAATAAGAAAGAAAAAAATAAAGAAACAAAGAAAGAAAAAGTAAATTCGTTGACGTGTGTCAACGTCGTCGAGGGCTTTTGGTCAGACAATTTTAAAGTAGTAGTAATAGTAGTAGTAGTAGTAATAGTAGTAGTAGTAGTAGTAGTAGTACGTGTGTATTCAGGATCCCGAACGTCGAATGGACGCAAGGATTAGATTCGCATGCGCTGGAATGGACCGCGCCCTGTTTCCTTTTCATCCTCGCAACCAACCCAGAGCAGTAGCATCATTCTTCTTCCCTCTCTTTGGGTTCTTGTTCGTGAAAGAGAGAGAGAGAGAAAGAGAGAGCGCGAACGACAGCGTAATACACGAGCATGGCGTGTGCCACGTGTGTACCACAATGCCAGTTCCCACACTGGAGTACCACGTTCTTCTCACTATATACATATATATAGGGTGCTCTATTTCGATGCAAACAACGTTAACGCATTTTATTAAAAAACAATCAAAGTCGCGAGACGAAAATCATTTACGATTCGAACCCAAAACCATCTTCTCCTTACCTCCCCTTCCTTCCCCTCCACACACAAGAAAAGAAAATAAGAAACTGTACGAAATAATTCGATACCCGACAAAATATTTTTCTTTTTCTTTTATTTATCATTATTAATAATACTTATCGTTAATATTTGTACAAATTTCAAGAAGAAAATGTTATTTTTCTTGAAGTATCCTTTATTAAGTAATATTATGATTAAATGTTAATATCGAAATATATCACTCTTTACGTAGATAGAGTGGTACGTGCTTATTGCACGAGATTATGGTAATACGTATAGGTGAATTTATGAATGTTCTTTATCTCTCTATCTCTCTCTATCTCTCTCTCTCTCTCTTTCTATGTCAGCTTTCATGATCTCGAGCGTGTTGGGTGCTCACACGGGCCACGGATCGCTGAGGGTGGATATCGAGGGCTCCCTCGCATCCTCCCATTCCTCTTTTCTTTCTCTCTCTCTCTCTCTCTCAAACACACACACACACACTCAGTATCCTACTAAACGGTAAACCGATCTGTGAACATTTCAGCAGTCAGCGATCTCGAAGGCTAATCCCCTGGGTGAGCGGGCTTGATACACATCTCCTACCATCTCACCCATCGTCACCCTCTCTCCCCCTCCCTCTTTTACACATACATACATACATACATACATACATACACACACACCTAACACTCATTCCTTTCCTCACCTAGGTTCACAATTTCCCTCCTCTCACTCGACTCCTCTCTCATATGAGCGTTAATATGAACACCATGTAACTTCCACACAGTCGAGTCTTGTTGTTTTGCCTAATACCCCTATACACCTGCTCCCCTCCCCTCCCCTCCCCCCCCGTCCCTGACCCCATGTAATACACATGAATTTGGATTTACTACATATCTGCATGAATGGGATATATCAAACTGGACTACAGGAATGTAATACGCTCGCCTCATCTGATCCTATATCTTCCGGAAAATATTATGCGTGTTGCCTAAACACACACAAATCAACATATAAACCTAATTGGAATATTTCAAATATTTTTATATTATACATAATATAAAAATTAAATGACCCTAAAATAATGACGCGAAGATATAATGTATTGTAAGTCTCATATAACACGACATTTTCTAGGAACCTATCTGCCTATCTTATAGGAGAGAGTTACCTGTATATATTACCTTATCCAAAATTTCCGAGCAACCTAACGTAATAATATATCGTTCAAAAGTTTGATAAAAAAAAAAAAAAAAGAAATCCCCAGAAATTGTCGACAACAAGTGGAACAATTTGTTGATGGTCAAGTTATCATCGAACCACCTCACCTCGTACCACCTACCCTCAGATCGAAACCAGGTCTTCGGCCAGGTTCTTTCCAAGGACAACACGAGAGAGAGAGAGAAAAAGAAAACAAGCATGGCAAGGTATGGCAGGGCGGGCAGGGCAGGAGGGAGGAAAGAGTAGAGGTTAGAAAGATGGTGAGAAGGGTCGTTGAGGAGGGCTAGGGAATAGTCGCGTGGGAGTGGACGGCTGGTAACGCAACGAACCGAGGCGTGCCGTACACGCAGCGGCCAGCATCAATCCATCCACATAAACGGTAAACGGTAAAGCGGCTTCAGATAGAAGGGCGAACAGTGGTGGTGGTGGTGGTGGTGGTGGTGGTGGTGGTGGTGGTGGTGTGGTGTTCACTCGCCTTTATCTCTCTCTCTCTCTCTCTCTCTCTCTATACATATAGTAAACGTGTATATATGTATGTATGTATGTATGTACGTACTCGTGGACAGAACGGGTCGTTGCGCTAAGCCGAGCTTTGATCGTCACCTGTCATACCAACGCCCAGGGAACCCCCCCCTCCCCCACCCCCTTCAACCCTCGTTGCAGTAGCAATACACAGTATATACTCGTACAATGGCCCATGCCTCTACATAACCTCCTACCCCTCCCCCCCCTCCCCTGCCCAACGCCAAGAGTATTAACATCTAGAGTTAGGCCAGTTTTAAAACTAGTCTCCCGTTGGTATTATCTATTTAATATTATGTTCAATGTATCTCTGCGTAACAACTCTCTTTGATTTCGAATGTTTGTAATTAAAATAGAAATGAAAAGAAGAACATCCTATTCGGGGGGAGGGTGGTAGGGGAGGTGAGAGGAGCGGGAGGGTGGGATGAAAAAAGATGAATACGGATCTCAACGTGTGCGTGGATTTATTGTATACTTATGGAAAAATAATTAATATATATATTTGCACGAGACCAAATTAATTATTATGATTTTATTTGATTTATTTTTATTATGATCAATTTGTTCGTTGTATGTTTCTTCTTCTTCTTTTTTTTTTCGGTTAATCTTATATTCATTAGGACGATTTTATAATGATCGAATATTCGTTTATCGAATGGGAAAATTATACTCATCAAAATGAATGATAAAAAGAGATCATTTGTTGATACTTAAAATATTTTTAAGCGTGAAATTTTGTTCTTTGTGCATAAAATACTCGCGAATTTGATATGCCCGCGTTTAATTTCGAACAATTCCCCCATTTTCGTTTGCGATAAAAAATTCGCGCGAACCTTATATTCCATCTCGTTTTTTCTTTTTTTTTTTAATAAAACATTCGAAAACAAATATATGCGATATTTTATATTTAATTTTGTTCTTTGTTTATTTATACGTTACGAAGAATTATATATTTTATATCCTTTCATTCGAAACAATATTGATTTAATCTTAACCCATCGGTGTGAAAAATTATAAAGAAGAAAATAATTAATAAAAAGAAGAAAAAAAAAAATAGAAGAAAAAAATAAAAAAGAAAAAACGTTTAAAATCCGTCAGTCAGAAGAAGATTCGCTCGATTGGAATAATTTCAATCGTAAAAGGAAGAAAAGGGAAGAAGGAAGACCCAGAGAAACGAGAGAATCCGTCGAAATGCCGTGTTTAATTCCGGTTCAAAGTACTTCGTAGTTACTTTTAGAAAAGGGTGCTCGCGAATTATGAGCAGAAACAAAGAGATTTAAACTTTCAAATTGAAGAACGGAGTAGAGAGGTGAGGAGAGGAGAGGAAAAGTAGCAAGAAACGATCGATTGAGCATGAAACGAGACAAAGTTTGCGAATCGTCGTTGAGAGGCCAATGTGTGTACATTGAAGATGATGTTGACCGTACTCTCGAAGAAAAGAACATAGAGACATCATATATATATATATATATACAGGGTGATTCACAAAGAAATATTATGTAAATTTGGGATATATGATTTTTTGAAATAACTTTAAAGTCAAAAAGCTCATTACGAAACATTTTGTCCGCGAACGTTGCAAATTTGAACGATTATGGAACAAATGATTCTTCAAGAAAAATAATAACTACGATTCTATGTTAAAATATCTCAAATTTTTGAACAAATAATTATTTAGCATTAAATTCCTTTATATATGTTAATAACATTATTTATAAATAAATAATAAACTTGCTTGGTAATCTAATATTTCATTTATAAAACATTATACAAAAAGGTACGAAAAATATTGCAGATTTTTAATTAAAATTTAATTAAAGTTTAATAATCTAAATATTAAAAGAAAAAACATTATTTGTGACATCCTGTATATAATCCCTATTGTTTGCAAGTCAACGATTAAACTTTCAGAATTCTCCAATTGGATAAGAACTTTCCGATCAAACTTAAAATCGAGGTATATGAAAAGATAAACAAGAGATCTATGTAAATAATGAAATAATGTTGTCTCGTTAAAGTTGATTGTAAAATTCTAAGAGGACACACTTTCGTATAATCTATCAGAGAGAATAATTAAAAAGTTTAATATTGTAACTACTTGATATCGGTGTTGAAAAGATAACATAAAAAGAAATTGATGAAAAGTATTCTATTCGATCTCAAGGATATGACAATTGATTATTTAAATAATCGATCATAAAAAAAAAGAAATAACTTAAAAAAAAAAGGAAACAAATGAGCAAAAAATGAGAAAGGATAAGTAGCATATTATAAACGATGAAAATGAACTATAGAAATACAATGAGAATTACAATAAGAATATTATCATCCGCGTAGAATACGAAAATTCGAAGTAATAAGCCGCTTGGTAATCTTTTGATATCGTTTAACGCCATATTTCGTGAAAATATATACCACGAAGGGTATTTATAAACGGTAGACGAGAGTAACAACGTCGAGAGAGAGAGAGAGAGAGAGAAAGAGGTACGAGAGGGAGGAATTTTCGTGCGGGAGAATCAGAGGGGAAAGAGAAAGAGAGAGAGAGAGAGAGAATTTAGGAGGTTTGAGGGGTATGAGTAGCGAGTCTTTTGCTTCTAGCTAGCTTGGGTACGTGGTGCTAGGGGTTAGAGGTTTCGGGCTTGTCAGCAGCGGATGATTGCACGCCTGCGGCTGCGTTTCGCGAAGCGTCGAAATACCGCCTACATAATATATACCGAGTGGTCACCTGTCTTTTATGGGTTATACACAACGGTTCTTTCTCTTTATTCTCGAGAAAAAAAAAAAAAGAAAAAGATAGATAATTAAATAATTAACGCTACTTCTTCGCGAATAAATAATGTGCTTCGCGTTATTATTCAACTTAAAAAGTGTACGTAAGTAGATAATTGTAAATTGTAAGTAAACTACACTGTCCCCCTTCTCTCAAAAAAGAAAAAAAAATGAAAAACACGACAAATTGACGAGCAAATAAATCAAATGATATATGTAAATAAAAACGGATTATTTGACAAATGTAAGGATATTATCAAATGATTTTAGCTTTTTAGAATTCATTAGATACCTACGGTAAGAAAGTATTCGAAAAAATAAATTAAAGATAGGGGTTTCGTCAGGGAAAGAGAGAGAGAGAGAGAGAGAGGTAGGTAAAAAAAGAAAGAAAGATTAAAAGGTAGTAGGACCTCTTGATGGTGTCCCAAACAACACCGTGTGGAGTCTCCTTAACGTTAGGAAGCTCTGCCACTAATTGAATCTCCTCTCTTACTCGCGTCTGGAGCCTCGGCAACCGCTGGGAACCGGAGCACCCGTTCTGCATTAAACACCCCCAACACCACCCTGCCTGCCACCCCATCGAGAGGTCTACTCTCTCTCTCTCTCTCTCTCTCTCTTTCTCTCTCGATTTCTTCCATCCCCATCCATCCTCCAGCTTCACCTCCACCTCCTTCCGTTTTCTCTATCCCCACCTGGATATATTCTACCACAGAAAAGCGTACTCGTCTCGACCACCACCACTCAACACCACCATCACCACCATCGTCATCATCGTCGTCGTCGTCGTCGTCGTCGTCGTCGTCGTCGTATCTGAGCATTGGTGGCAAAAGGTAACTCCCAAACACCCCCTGAACACCCTGAACTCCCCCAACCCATCCCCCATCCCACACCACTCCATCTTTTCCATACCTAGACTTTCCTTTCTACGTAACTTTCATACCTCTCGAAAGCGTACCACTATCAGACTTTTACTACCTTCACGTTGAACTTTACTTTTACTCGTGTTTTTTTGTGTATGTATGTATGTATGTATGCATGTATGTATGTATGCATGTATGTATGTACGTAAGTGCACGTGTATGTATATGTATATGTATAGGGGTGTTGGTTGCTCTAATAAAGAAGATGATTCAAAATCGTGCAATTTGATTTCAACACTTATTTTTCTTATCTTTTTCTTTCATTCATATTCTATCTCTGATCAATTTGAATAATATTCAAAATGAATATAGGTATACACCTGTGTGCCGATAATTAAGTAAAAAGAGAGTAAATTTAATATAGATTTCTTATATTATTATTAATGAAACAGAGGAAAAAAGAGACATTTTTGTGGATCATTTAAGAATAATTTATGCAATTATTGTAATCAGTGTTTTAGAATGTATTGTATTAGCTCGTCAATAATAATTGTGATATTAAATAAATCGTAAAATTAAATTCTGCAATTAGTTAACTTAACTTATTGTCGTATATTACACCGGCATATGTAATATTATCTATTAGAGATTAAAATTTGCTCGAAGTTGGATCATCGGCTTTATACTTTTTCTCTAAGTCTAATTTTAAATTTGATTGATAAATTGATTAAGTTAACGCGTTGTGCGTTAAAGAAAGAATAATAGAAACGATATTAGATTTAAATACTTGAATTAAATGTTGTTATGCAACATGAAATATAATTTGAACGTATTAAGTATATTATATTATTCCATTTTATGGGAGTATCCAAAAATTGACGGATTATTCATAGATAAAAAAAACAAATGGAATAAAATGTGTCTCCCCTTTATATGATGATTTTGATGAGGACGTTCTAAGAAAATGAAGTTATATTATAACGAAGTGTGATCGAATAAAGTTGTTGAAGTGAATGACTAAGGAAATATGAAACATTGCATGACGTTGTAACTTTATCCCTGTGTGTGATCTTTATATATATATATATATATATAACTAACAGATCACTTATCATCTGAACTAATAGAGACCAAACTCAAAATGATCGTGCATCACATCAAAACGAACCGATTCGTTTTCTAAAGATTTCGTTAGGTTTCATTGGGGAAACACCTAATGGTATAGTACTTCGTTTGATCACGGTCAACAACAAGTTGGTCAACCTAAAACGAACGTTTACTTAGGAAGCTTTGGTTAACCTAATTTAATCGGATTGATCAGTTTAGAACGATTGATTTCTAATAGAATACTTCTTTTGTTCCTTTCTTAATTAATTGTTAATAATTTTATTTAATAATTTGTTACTCACCTTCTTTATTCATCTTGACCTTAAAACACTTAGCTAGCCTACAAGCCCGACATTGATTTCTATGAGTCTTGTCGATCGGGCAGCGCCCTTTTAATGCTCCTTGTGCCTTGCAGGTATACTCTCGATGATTGTGAATGCTTCTCTTGAAAAATCCAGAACAACCTGTTAATCAAAAAAAATAAAATCATTGAACAAGAAACGTTAGTATACAAGTTTAAAAGGGAAAAAAAAGGAATAAAGAATAATCAATGTTTATATTAAAGTTTTTTAACTAAACAATCGAAGATATTTAATATCGTGTACTATAATACTTGAAATTAAAAGTATTAGGGTGAGACAAAAGTTCGTGCATTTTTTCCCTTTTATTAATATTTCCAAATTAAATTTTACAAAAATAATCCCATTATGCAGTTTCAAATGTAAGTATCAACACGATAAACGGCACGAACTTTTGGTTCAGCCTGATAATAATAAAGATACGAAGGGAAAATACAATACCGTCGCAACTGTAGATGCCGTAGTGTTTTCCGGAACTACGGTCACCGCATACGCCACACAGAATGTCAAGTAACCGGTCTCCTAAAAGAAACAAAATCAAACAAACGAAGACAAGAAGAAATGCATTATTATCCTGATTATTAACGATCGAAATAAATTACATTATTTGTCACAGATAGTGTTGCAACACAACCCCTTTTATTCAGAAATATTATCAAAATGAAAAAGTTGAATCCCAAAGTAACGATTAACGTATCGATAAAAATCTTATTTGCATTAATTAATATTGAAATATAAATGATAAAAAAGAAAAGAAAAGAAAAGAAACGAAACGAAACGAAATGTGTTTTATCGATCGAGAAAATGTTTTTTTTCACGAGTCTTATTGAAAAATTCTTTTAAAATATCTCTTAGAAAAGATTGAAAGAGATGAAAAGGTATTGCCGATGTATAAAAGGGCTGACATAAGATCCGTTTAAGAAAGACTTCTCCTTCGAGCTCGCTCGCTGGCTAATCTGTTCTCCCCCTTTTCGCGGGAACCCTAATCGTCCTAATGATCCGCGGCAAGAAAAACACGGCCATAGCTAAGCCAACCAAAGCTTCCAGTCCCTGGCCTGGGGAATTAACCACCTTTGTCTCACGCCCACTCTCTCTCTCTTTCTCTCTCTCTTTACCTACCAACTTAACACGATCAGCCTTGCTAAGGCAACCCCAATGGATTACGTTTCCTTCGTTGCTTTCGATCTATACCTCCTATATTTCTCCTCTTCCTCTTCTATTATTGTATTTAACTAAATATTGTTTTAAGTAAATTTATATATATATAATATACTCTACAAATTATATCACAAAATATTCCTTCTAAATATCAGATCAAATATATAGAAATTATCTTCCAATCTGTGTATCAAGAAATTCCATCGAATTCTTTTTGTTCATATTATTTTTCTTCGATTATTTGAAAAATTTTGTTGTTTTTTTTATTTAACAATTAATGTAGAACTGGAACTATATTTAATTTTCTTCGATTTCCTTTTTATCCGTCAAAAATTTTCGACACGTAATAATCACACCATATATTATTATCACACCGATAATTGAAAAAAAAAAAGAAATAAGAAGTAAACACACATACACACACGTCGTACACTTAAAGTTGTCATTGATTTCCATAAAGGCTGCCCCGATTAAAGATCCACCAAATATAATCACACAACAACCAAACTTCTTAGTCTTCGCGACGATCCAAAAGCAATAAATTAAAACTAAACAAAACGAGAGAGAGAGAGAGAAAAAAAAAAACAAAATTAATAAAAATCACAAAATCGATTTGAATTTCCCGCTCTCTTATAATGTGTACGTAGTAAAGGGATGACGTCACAATTCGATTCGATAGCTATGGCGGTCGAAAAAATCGGCGCGAAATCCACACCACTGTTGTTACTACGACAATCAAAATTCTCCTCCTTATTTGTTTTTTCTTCTTTTTGCACAACGTGTTGTATACGATTGATCCAAAATTTCAAAAAGAAAGATTATTCGTAATTATAATGATACATGTATAAGTGTGATATGATGAGAAGTTAAAAAAAGGATGATGTCGGACTGACCTGTGCCCATTCTCCGCGGCTCAAGTCAAAAGTCGAACATCCTCAGACGGAGAACAACCGAACTGGTTGCCGTTCCGACGACACCGCGCCAAGGGAGTCGCGCGAAGTCCCAAAGCGTTCTCCGTGACGGCCTGGCTTCGAGATTCACCGTACCTTCTCTCTCTCTCGCACACTAACTCACTCACTCACTCACACAAACACACATACACGCACACACGTATCAATACTCTATCTCCCTCTCGTTTGAACGTCCTCCCTCCAGGAAGAAGGGCCGTTCGTGCCCGGGTAAGTCTCTCTCTTGCGTATAGTCGTGTACGTGTGTGTGTGTGTGTATGTGTGTATGTGTGCGAGAGTACGCGCATTATCCTATGAAAAAAGAAGAAAAGAGAAAGAGAAAAAGCAAAAAAATTCTAACGGGAGAGGGGAAGGGAGCTTTGCACGACTGGCTGGCTGGCTGGCAAAGTAACCATCACTTCCAATATCCATGATCGTCTCTCTGTATGGAATCACAGGTCGTTCGTGGATGGTAGTGCGTGTGTGTATATGTAGAGCGTGCGCATGTGTGTACATACGTATATATATATATATATATATACACGTCTGTGCTGCTATTACATACACGAAGAGAGTAAAGCAACGTCGTGTTGAGAAGTGGCGTCGGGGATAGGATATGTCACGCGATTCCAACGACTCTTCTTTTGGCTGTTGTTGCTGCTGCTGCTGCTGCTGCTACGTTGCCCTACCTAAAACGGGGGAAAACTGTGAGAGGATGAAGTTCAGGTGGGTGGGGAATGAAATAGCGATTGCAGAAGGAGAAGGGTGGCCGGGACTTGCTGGCCGAGTGGCTGACATCGACGCGCCGACTCTCGAATGCGGGGAAATGCTGTTAGTTAGCCAAGAGAAATGCAGGGGCGTCAACCAAGGCCACGTTGTCAGACGAGCGTTACCATCGTGTCATTGGTCGACTCTAACCCGATTGAACGAAAACTAGTAGGCGTGGCCATTTTAATCTCAATCACGCCCACCCGTGACGCCCATCACAAACCGTAAGTCTTTCCGCCAATCGGATGCCTTCAGTTGTCGATGACCTTCCTCATTGGTCCGTACGTTGTCGGTCTATTTTACATTTCTATTGCTATTGGTTAGATACTTGGGTTAAAAGGAGAGAGAACATATCGGATTTTTTTCCTGGGACTGTATTGCTAAATTCTCATTGGTCAAATTATGTTTGTTGGTGTATGACTCTATATATCTGTATGTTGGTATCTGTGCGAATTACAAAGGTTTTCTATTACCAAGTGTAGCTTTCACTGGACATTGATATACTTTAAAACAAATGAACGATTCCAGAATGATACTTTCCCTTTATTCTACGATAACGATTATGATAGAATGTTAGATTAATTTTCATTGATTAATATTGTAATGTTTCTAAATAGGATTAATCTTGATCATTAGAATATAAAACAATTTTATATAAATCAAATATTAATAATTAATTCATTGTCTCAAATAATTACTATTAAATTTTTTTTTATTCGCGTAAGTCATGATAGTAATTGTTTAATTATTTATTGTATAAATTGTAATTATATTAAATTAAATATTGTAAAAGTTCGATCGATTAGACAAACTAATGCAAATTTGGAACTTTGATCTCGGTAGATAAATTATTCATTATCATCGAATGTTTACAAATGATATATTTTTAAAAATAATATTATTATAATATATCGATTACCGTTTTAGTATTTTTTTTTTCTGAATAGTTAGATATTTTCTGGAAAGAGTTTAAAAATTTGTTCATTGTTTTTTTTTATTTCATTCTGTAAAAATAGTTAAAATTCTTGAACAAAAGAAAGAAAATAAAAAGAAAACAAATCATTAAATATATATAATAAAAATACAGTATAAATAAAAATATATATTATTTCTTGAATTATAATTATTTGTTTCATACATGCTGCAATAAATAGGTACATATTTACAAACTAAACAACATCGCACATATACAATTATTTTGAGTAATATCAATTTTCTTTTCTATTAGGGATTAAAGTACAATGGCTTCTTAACTAACTAAAAATTTACTATATTATTGTTTTACATCTTTATCGCATCGATTTCACTTGTTTAATTACATTTATCTACTAATATATAATATATATATTACAAATCTTGTACCAAGGCAGTTGAATTTATTTTTTATTATTCATTATATATTATCATTATTATTTTTATTATTATTATTATTATTATTATTGTTATTGTTATTATTATTATTATTATTGAAGCTACATCAGTCATTGTGAGGTAGATGGCAAGTCAATAAAATTTCGCGAGATTGCACTAAGTGACGCGTAGCTAATTATTATTATTAATAATAATAATATTATAAAAGAAGTATAATCTATAACTTTACGTTTATTAATTATACCATCCTTTTAAATAAAACTTTAAAATTTCAATTATTTTTTCCACTCATACAAAAGCAAATCATATACAAGCGATTAGAATATGGACAACAAAATGGCAAATTTGTTTGTTTTCGTTCTTCCCATTATGCATTACCGCAAATGGGTTTATTATTTAAATATTAACTTAAATTTTTATGCTGAATTTACTATGCTTTATGTTTATAGAAATTTAAACTGCATTTGGTCTAAACATGTTTTTGCAGTTTCAAGGTTTCCAACTAAGGAAGCTATCCTGTAGCACTATTTGTTTAAATATACTATTGGTTGTAGTTTGTGGTGTCTTTCGATTGCGTTGAGCCTCTAAGATATAAGCCACCTTTTCTCTAGATTCACCTCTTGGAATATCTCCTCTTAAGCTAAGTAATCTGACTAAATGATCTTCCGTCATATCAGGATATTTTTCAACTAGTGAATGTAAATCAAGAGAAAGAATTTCCGAATCTTCGCAACGCAATACTTCGGCAAGACGTTTAATTATCTCGAAAGGAGAATTGTAACTACCTACTTTAGGCGCTATTCTAACAAAGAAATTTTTTAATTTATCAGCTTCCGTTATTATCTTTGAGGTGCAAATTAAACACTCGTCGTAGGTCTTAAATGATATTTTACGTTGTAACATAGCAGATATGTAACGCTTTGCTATAAGATTTTGCGCTTCCATTATTACATACTCAAAGTTTTTTGGATTGAGATGATTGTAATCTTGAAAGTAATCTTCTAAAGTAACACATATTGTTGCAATTGAGATAGAAGATTGTAACCACTTGGATGTAATCAAATCTTGAAAATGAAATTCTAAATCGAGAAACGATTCTTCCAATAATATGGCAGCTGCTTCATTTCTCAATTGTTGATAATGAGCTAAAAGATTTTCAAATTTTACAGTGGCATCGCCGCTTGAATTAGGGACCCAATAGATCTGTTTTATTTGATGAGCTAATTCTGTAAACTGTAGACAATTATTAACAATAGTAATCATATGATGCGTGAAGTAAGGTACCCGGCTTCTGTCTTCAAAATGTTTACTTTTGAATTCTAATATTGCTTGTCGATACATGGAACCATATTTAGTAACTTGTTCTATACAAAGGATGAATGCTTGAGCTGTTAGATTAGAACTAATCGTTTTTGTTACTTGAAGATTTTGATCAATCATTTGATATATAATAACAGGTGCAGCGGTATGATAATAAGCTTCTTCTGTACTACTTTCTGGTAGAACCCCGCTCCACCAGTCAACTTTTTCAGTTTCTAATGTCTTTTTCATCCAGTCCTCATAATTCTGACACATATTTTTTAAATATTTCTGTTGTAGATCATTTATTATTTCTGAACTCAATAGAGGACCGATATCCCTCAGATCTATATTTAATTCTGGATGTTGCATTAAATCTGGTCCTGTATACGTATTCATAATCCAAGCCAACAAGGAAACATATTCGTTTCCTTCTAAACCATTAGCAATTATATCTTTCAAATGTTGGGATAAACTAGTATGATACATTTTTACAAATGTATTTACAATGTTCCACCATGGTGGAAAACATGGACCACAAAGAGTTTTGACTACTCTTAGATCTTCAAGAATCAAAAGTCTAGTAAGTTCTAAATATCTTACCAACCACATTTTGTTATCAGCTCTTTCATCGACGTGTGTACCTTCAATTCTATTAGCCACCGATTTCTCCAATATCTTCATTGCCATATTTTTCCAACATTTAGGTCTACCTGGTGGCATAAAACCGCTTTGCTTGTCCCTTTGAATCGCAAACTGATCTGCTTTTTCTTCCCTCTCTATAATCCTTAATGCAGTTACTATAACTGTTGGTTCTTTTCTTACCGTATTTAAAGTACGACTTAAAACAAGTCTAATTTGTTTTTCCATTAATTGGGACAACATTTCTACATCTTCAAAGTAAGCTTTCAGCATAATAGTATCTGCTGTTGATTGATTAGGAAGCTTATGTAATTCGTATAGTAAATCATCTCGAGAATTTTCTAGATCCATTAAACTTTGATGCGCATGTAGAAGCTTACCATCATTTATCCATTGTTTAGTTTTCTCTACGCTTTCAGGTACTGTAAATATATGTTTTAAATTTTCCTTAGCAGTCACATATTGAGAATGACGCATATTTTCATCTTGAACCGGTTGAAGTTTACTACTTAGTTCTGGTACGATACTGAACAATTTTTCAATCTCCTTCAATTCTTTCTTTATCGTTGTTATACTTTCAAGAGAACTTTGCAATTGTTCAAAACCAACTCTAATACCATCTAATTGACTTTGCATTGCACTTTTAAGCATAGTCTCTACAGAAGCTTTCTTTCTGCTTATCCTACGTTTATATACTTCTATTTTTTCTAATTGTCCAGGTCTTTGCAACATATTTGTTACATGTTGTGTAGCCCTTGCTTTAGCCTCTTCTTCTAATTTCTGTAAATTTTCCATTTTTTTTTGTACTATATTTATAACATATAAATCATATAATACATTTATGTTATTTGTTATATTATGATACAATGACCAATGTTTTATGAGGTTATTCGATAACCATTGTACATTCCTTGATAATCACAAATCTGTGAAAAACGTTTTTTAACAACTACAATAATTGAATTAAATTGATTCTCAGTATACACTTATATATCAGACGATCAAAACACGTTACTTATATGCGATACTGTCATTCAATGTGTTGAGGAAAATGTTTCCAAATATTTTCGAAATCACGATGGGGGAAGGTGTGTCATCTGTTCTTATACATCATGCAAGTAAAATTACAATATGCACTTAATTCTTATTTCCTATTGGGTAATTTCGAAGGCGTCATTTGTGGTATTTAAATGTTTCGCGATAAAAACTAACCAATCAACGTTCTCAAATCCTCTTCTAGGGTAGAAAGTGTAACCAATGAGTGTAGGCGTTTTTATTAGGGTATGTACTCATTTTGTGCATCATGCAAATAAAATTGCAATATTCCTACGAATCTTATTTATTTAACAATTTCCAACAACAAAAATATTTACATGTGTAATAATAAAGTGATTATTAAATGCTCTTATAATATAATTAGGTTAGGAACAGTGACCAATTTTATAAATAATTTTAAGATTATAAACGTCGTAAATATTTCATTTAAAGAACCATAAACAGAGGACGCTTTTACTGAGATTATTTAATACTCTAACGTCAGTAGAAATGTCAATAGTACTGTAAATTTTAGGAAATAGCGTCTTATGTAAGGTTTTCTTTAAAAATGTATATAGATAGATAACATAAATTAAAAGAAGAAAACTAAAAAGACAATGAACAAGAATATGAATTCACCGTCAAAGTTGACGGAATTTGCACCGTTGAGTCCAGAGGAAAGTCAACCTGTTGTTGCTTCACTTTTTTCTAAATTCTTCAATTTTACCAAAAGTAAGTAACTGTTATAATTGTTCATTATTATTTTGTTGTTTGTACTATAGTTTGTTTTAAAATTATTATATTTTTTATATAAATGCGATGAATATATTATACTTTAATTCAATACAATTTATATTTTGAAGGTCCTCAAAATGTTGATGGCTCCATCATCTTTTCTAATAATGATGAACAAAGTTCTTCTGATTCCGATTCCTGGAAACAATCTGAGAGTGCAGAAAAGACACCGGAAGAAGATACTTCTAGTATAATTAATTTTCCATTAGATACACACGAAGGTCGTAGCTTACCAAGCGTTTTGAAACGCATAAGAAATATTGTAGCTTCCAAGAGCAGCGTATGTATTTTTTCTTTCCTACTCTTACATAATTTTAATTAAAAATGTATTGATATATATATTAATTATAGAATCTGAGATCATATAAAGATTCTGAACTTAGGAGTTACTGGATGCCAGATAGCGTAAGCAAGCAATGTTATGAATGCGGTGAGAGATTCACTACTTTTCGTAGAAGACATCACTGTCGTGTTTGTGGTCAAATATTTTGTTCAAAATGTTGCTCCGATCAAATTCCAGGAAAAATTATGGGATGTACTGGTACGAAAATATACTTCGATATTGTTCTTTAATTAAATGTTATATTATAATAATCTTTTTTTTCATAGGTGATCTTAGAGTATGTACATATTGTTGCAAAGTGGTTTTGTCGTATTTGCAATCATCCGACATGAGAAGCGATTTATCTGCAGATCTTAAGGCATTACAGGAAGATCTTCAAGTAAAATATGGTAATGATTCTCCACCTTTAACACAGAAAAACTTATCTGAATGTACAGAAGGTGAAACTTCCATTTGTAGAAAACCAAGCGTTGGTTACATGGAAGAAAAATATGCTGTTGGACGGTATAGTTCATTATTTTCTCTTTAACTGTGTAGTATCATGTAGTACGATTATACTTTCTTCTACTCGATTACTTATTTAACTTACTTATTGAAAACATGGTTTTTAGATCAGCGAATAGTTATTTAACTCCACAAGAATGTTCACTTGCTTTACAAAATTCAGCATCGCTAAGAGTAATTTATGAAGAGTTATTCAGATCATGTCAAGCAATTTTATTACAAACACACAGAATTCGTTTGAAAAGTTATCATAATTGTTTCATAGCAAGTGAATTAGTAAATTGGATGATAGCACAGAATAAAGCAGCAAATAGGTATGATAGTAATAAATTATAATATATTTTGAAAATATCTAATAAAATATATTCCATAGGGTGCAAGCTACTGCTATAGGTCAAGCATTACTTGAAGCAGGTTTTATAGAACCTATTACTTCCGAGAATATTTTCAATGATACAGCAGCTATATTTAAACCAGTCCAATTATCTCAAATGCAAAGTACAGATTTATTAACAGAACATCAAGCCACTTGTGATGCACAGGAACCTGCGTGGGTAAAAACTATTTCTCAACATGATTCAACTACAGGTAATTATTTATTATTTGTATATTAACACTAAACGTATTATGACCAGTCAAATGACTAATTTTTCAATAAAATTTTTTACAAGTTAAAGTGTTATTTGGTGGAATTATTATTGCATTTATGGTATATATTTTTTGCTATATATACATTGTGAAATATATGGCTTTTTGAAGATGGGTCATTCAATCTACTGTGGTAGATATAGGTATATATAAAACTCGGTACATTTAGTGTTAATAATTTTATATTATATTATATAAACTTATATATATATATATATATTTATATATATGTATATTAGATTCTGAAAGCGAGTCGAAACCATCAAATTTAGTTCAACAACCTAGTGGTCGCTTGCCATCCTCAAGTTCGAGTTTTTATTTAGATTTAAATGTAGAAGCATCCACTGTCACATTGAAAAGACCAACGTCTGAGGATTTAACAACAATTTCTATAGACAGTAACGATGGAGTTATAGAACAGAAAGAAGTAAACCTAAAATCTCATGAATGTAATTTTAAAGTATCTGATGATCTTTTAAGTGACACATTTCAAGTACAAGAAATTAAAGAAAAAAGTGGTTGGCATAAGGTAACTAATCTTCGATCCACGTTTGGAGAAATGAGTGCCTATAACTGTTTAACGTAAGTAAAATATAAAATAGAAGAATTGTCTAAAAGAAAAATGAAGAATCATCTAAAAAAAATCTTCATTTTTATTTATTATAGATCTGCATACAAGCAACATGAAGATTCATTGATCAAACAACTTCTTAATAAAGAAGGTTTATCTCAAATTTGGTCTGAAGTTATATTAAATATTGCACATCAAATAGTGGATCACGTTAGGCCTGATCTAAATCACAATGCTGATGATTTAGACATTCGACATTATGTACAAATAAAAAAGTGTACCGGAGGTAATAAAGATGAATGTGAAATAGTATCAGGTGTAGTTTGTACCAAAAATGTAGCTCATCGTGGAATGAATGCAATGATTGCTCATCCTAAAATTTTATTATTACAATGTGGACTAATGTATCAACGTGTAGAAGGCAAATTATTAAGCTTGGAACCTGTGATGATGCAGGTAAATGCACAATTATCTCTTTGACCAAATTTATTTATATAAAAATAACTAAAGTAATTACAGGAGAATGAATATTTGGGTCATACCGTAGCTAGAATCACAGCTCTTGGACCTGATATAGTTCTTGTTCATCGATCTGTTTCTAGACTAGCGCAAGATAGATTCAGAGAATGTGGCGTTACTCTTATTTTAAATGTTAAATTAAGCGTACTGGAACGGATAGCCAGATGCACAGGTGCAAATATTGTAAATACTGTTGATGCTCATATTAGTGCTCGTTACATGCTTGGTACATGCAAAAAGTTTTATTTACGTAATTTTCCTAACGATAAAAGTGAGTATATTATATAATTTAATATGTCATAAGTGTTAAAATACTCGATTAAAATGTTTATTTTTTTGGATTAAATAGATGGGATAAAAACATTGATGTATTTTGAGGGTTGTGCAAATGCACATTTGGGAACTACTATCTTACTACGAGGTGGATCTTTACCAGAATTAAAGAAGGTCAAAAATGTTACATCTACGATGATATTCGCTGCATATTCCTGGCGTTTAGAAAAATCTTTTCTCATGGATGAATTTGCAAGACCACTTTCTCCAAAAGATAATTCTTTCTTAGATGAAACAACTAAGAAAAATAATTCAGATAGCAAAAATAATGAGCAATTATTAACTACCAAAGGAAAAGATGACGTTGAAAATTTGCCAAATATTGAAAATAACGAAGGCATGGATACCAAAGAGAATATAAAATTATTACAAATTTATGATAGTGGAAATATTTCTAGCAATGAGCGGGGTATAGATAAAACATATCCAATTAATCGCAACACGTTTATGAAAGATGAAGATATGGAAAACCCCAGTGGAAATGATCATTTATTAAACTCTGCTGCCCTTAAACAGATATCTTCTATGCTGAACGAAGACTGTGATCCTTATGACACTTTGAAATTATTTAAAACAAAGACCAGATCCAATACCAATGATTCAAAAGATTTGGAACAATCTTCTAAAAACATTACTCAATGTTATAGCAACTCGAATGTTCCTTTGAGTACTGTTAAAGGTAATACAGATATACAAACTATTTCATTTAATTCTGGAAATAATCAAGAAATAAAATCAGGAGAACAAAGTAACGTATCAAGATGTGTAGAAGAAAAACGTATTTATGGTGAATCTATCAGTGATCGAAGTGACCCGCTGCATCAATATTTAAATGAAGACGAAGAAGATATCTTTCATCAAATTAGTCCAAATGGACAATACCTGAGTGTTGCTGACTTACCATTGTTAAATAAGTTTAAGAAAGCTTTAGAAGGTACAGTTCTCAGTGTTTCGCCTTATTTAAAATTTTCAGTACCTTATTTAGAGACAGAACCTGGACGGAACTGTGTTTTAAGAAGTTTCTTTCCTAGAGAAATTTTTTATTCCGAACAATTCTTAGATAAAACGAAGGAAACAAGAACTAGTAACGTTTCTTTGGAACAAAATTTACCTGATAAACCTTTGTTGAATTTAAAACTTAAACCTAGACATCCATTCATAGAAGCAAAATTAACAACAGATGTTGAGAGCAAAGAAGTACAGGCACTTTTAGCACATTTCAGAGCTTGTGGAAATCGATTAAATCCAACGAATAATGTTCTGGTAGAAAAGCAACAGCAAAACGTACAAGTAGAGACTACTGAACCAAAATCTACCTGGCCAGACTGTTTGGATCCTGTTAATCATCAACGTTTATCTGTATTATTCTGTAGCTTGTCACATATCGGTAATGATACTCCATCTTTTTGTGTATATCCTTGGACTGTTAACATGGATCTATATGGACGGAATGATATAGCATTGGGATGTTTTCTAGAACGTTATTGTCTAACATCAGAATACAAATGTCGTGCGAAAACTTGTCGTGCACAAATTGCTCAGCATGTTAGACGATTTGTTCACGATGGTGGCTGTGTAAGAATTAGCTTAAGGGAAATAAATTCTGAACCTTTCGGTCAAGAAAATAGTAATCAAATTCTTATGTGGAGCAAATGTATAAAATGTAAAAGTGTTTCACCGGTCGTACCAATGTCAGATGATACTTGGTCTCTATCTTTTGCTAAATACCTCGAATTAAAATTTCATGGTAGTTCGTACATGAGAAGGGGTGCTGACAATTGTCAACATTCTCTTCATCATGATCATTATCAATATTTCACGAGGAAAAACATGTTGGCCGTATTCAAGTACACTAAGATCTCTCAATGGGAGATATCTTTACCACCACCAGTTATAAACATTATTTATGATCCAAAGCAGCATGCTAATGTTATCGAAGAGATGAAAAGTATGGCTTTAAAAGGGGATGACGTTTTTACGTGTATAAGAGAAAAGTTAAATTCGTTGCAAACAGACGCTGAAAATATAAATGCTGCTAAACAACAGATGATGAAAGATCAACAGTATTTCAAAAATAAAATAGAGGAAATACAATTGAAATTAACTTCTCCGACTTTAGAAAATAAAAAACTTGAAGGGAAGATTTCAGAAAAACAAGTACAAATTCTTATGTATAGAATCGAAGATGGTATCGTCATATTAAAAAGATTGATTTCCGAAGCTGTGTCTACCTGGAACGCAAGAATTTTAGAGATCTCAACTAAAAAGAAAGATGAACGAACAAAAAAGTTCATCGAACGATCTATGACAACTGGTAGCAGTGGTATGATAGATACTGATGGATATATAACAGAGGACACTGCATCAGAATCACAATTGGAGGATATGAGTCCCATGTCGGCTGATTATAATGCAGTGGATGCAATTGCAGTGGCACAGAATGATTTGCAGAGTATAGACATCATGGAAAATTCGGATAACGAAATTCCAGAGATTAATAATCCTGAAGATATCATTACTGTACAGGGATCACCCAAAATGCATCAGAGATCTTATTCGGATGTCTTACCTTTGACATCGGAAGACATGCCTGATAAAAAGAAAAAGAAGAAGACGATCTTGTCTCAATTATTACCTTCTGTTCCTGTAACTCAACCAATAGCTAATCCATTAGGACCACTGGAACATACTTTACTTCCACTTGGGTAAATATTACGCAACTATGATTGATTTTCTTCTTATATAAATATTGAAACAAATATAAATATAAAAATAAAACATCTAACGTTTATTTTTTTGTTTCAGATCTGTTGTACCGGTAGTTGTCTACGAATCAGAGTTATCTTCCATAATAGCCTATGCATTGGATTCTCATGATTACAAACATTCTCTGCAAGAATTACTTCGTACAACAAAAGGTCCAGAATTGAATTCCAGTCCATTAAACAAACGTAAATTTTCTGAGAACAAGGAAAATACATCAGAATTAACACAATCAGGGGATTTCAAGAGACCATCGGTATTATCTTTCTTAAGAGGAAACAGTCCAAATCCTACTAGTCCAATAGAGTCAGATAAAAATGTTTCAAGCATGGAATCAATAGTACAAAATTGTAATGTTTCAACGGAAACAGACGAAGACAAGAAACAAGTGAAACAGCAAAATTTCATCGAAGTTCAGTTCAATGATACAACGACTAATTTTTATTGTAGGATATACTTTCCGGCTCAATTTTCTGCTTTAAGAAAGAACGTTTTACCTTGTGGAGAAGATGGATATACTAGAAGTTTGAGTAGGACTGTCCAATGGGCAGCTAGAGGTGGAAAAAGTGGGAGTGCTTTCTGTAAAAGTAGAGGTATTCACAATACACATAATATTGAGCACAAATCCATCAAATATATTTTATATATTTTGTTTCAACAATTAATTATTTTTAGACGATCGATTTATCATAAAGGAAATGTCCAAACTAGAGATGCAAATATTTCGAAGATTTGCACCGAATTACTTTGCTTATATGGAGAAGTGTCAGCAAATGAAACAACCGACGTTATTAGGAAAGATAGTCGGTGTTTATAGAGTATCCTTTAAAAATGATACGACTAACAATGGAATTAGAACGAGTGTTCTGGTAATGGAGAATTTATTTTATAATCGAGAAATCACAGATAAGTTTGATTTAAAGGGATCTATAAGGAATCGATTGGCAAATCCAGATGATACAGATCACGAAGGGGAATTAGTTTTGTTAGATGAAAATTTATTGAACAGTAGGTATCACCTGTGTCATGTAAAAGCTGGCTATAATACCTCTATATCTCAATGCTATAATCTTACACATTTCAGTGAGCTGCGACTCACCTTTATATATCAGATCTCATTCCAAGGCTGTGTTAAATAAAGCGATTGAAAGCGACACCAAATTTTTAGCAGACAATTCTGTTATGGATTATTCGTTATTAGTAGGATTGGAACCGAGTTCAGGTGAACTTGTTTTAGGTATAATAGGTATGTGTATTATTTTTCTTATTGCGCATAAGCATAATATATACATACGTACATACATACATACACACACAAGTTTGACATCTTTTATTAAAAATGTTTCTAATTATTGCTATTCTGCATCAGATTATATAAGGACGTTCACATGGGATAAAAAATTAGAAACAATGGTGAAGAAATCCGGCATATTAGGTGGGCAAGGAAAATTACCAACCATAATCTCGCCGGAGGAATACCGAGCTAGATTTATAGCAGCGATGCATCGTTATTTTCTACCAGTACCAGATAGATGGTCTGATCTAGGCAAAGGTGTTGAAACAATCTGATGAAAGATATAGAGCAAAAATCTGATTGAAAATTAATAATTTTCAATATTGTCATCGTATATATCCATTGTATATACATTTTCTACACAAAACGGATAGATATATGTACATACATCATTCTATAATATATATATATATATAATATAATATAAATATATATATATACTTAGTGTACAGAAAGTAATATAATCACAGTAACGTGATTTTTAATATATACTTATATATAAAAAATATGAAATTGAATGAATAATTCAATCATTCAATGATTAATAACTTTTACATTGAATCAAACAAATTATCATCTACTTTTTCACGTATCTGTGATCCTATTTGTAATAACAGTGTTAATTTATTATATATATATATATTTTTTTTTCTTCTTTTATTTTTTGTTGTTATTGCCGATAATCGGTTTATAAAAATATTTCATTGATTTGAAAAACGAAATGAATAAAACAACGACGGCATCGCGTCGTCTTCGTTTAGTACAAAGGTACGACGGAACTTAAAAAAGACACATTAAATATGAGTAGTATGTGAAAGCACCATTATCAATATTTTATTTAGATAATCTGTTTGTTTTTTTTTCTTTTTTCTTTCTTCCTTCTAAATTATTTACATTAATCGTTATTTATATATATTTAATAATCAAATAAACAATAATAGTATATAATTAATAATAATAATAATAAAATTAATAATAATAATAATAATAATAATAATAATAAAATTAATAATATTTAATTAACATAATAGCATTTTTGTCGCAGTAGCCTACAAGTTACAAACGCAAGAAAGATATTAAAGTGTGTATCTTACGGAAAAGAAAAAACACTCTCATCATCCATCCTTCTTGATTTATAGCTAATATATCTAATAATAATAATAGTAATAATAAGTATTTACATAAACGAATGCAAGGAGAAAAAAGCTGCAGCGAAAGTCGAACAAAACCAACTAATAATATATCTTTCAAACATATTTTAAGAGCTTCATTACAATATACTTTTTTTCAAATATCTCGTGATTTTTCTTTATGTATCTTTTTTTTACACAATCTTAATACAGACTATTCGATGATACACTTATTTATTTATATATATATAATATAGGTGATTTATATATATATATATATATAAAAGAGAAAAAAAAGAGAGATCTCACATTATTCAATTTTTTTCTTCTGTATTGTGTTTTTATGAAAACACATATTAGGTATAAAAATTTATTCGATGTCTTGAATAAATACTAAATTTGTTTTAAAAAGGCATCGAATTAATTTTTACACTTAATACATTCATTAATTCATACATGATGCATACATACATACGTACACACATAAATTTAATTTGTTTAGTTTTCTTGCCTACGGCATTAATTATTAACAACAACAAGGGAAGCTTTTTTAATTTTTTACTTTTATCATTAATATTTGATGAAATTAATAATAAAACTAAACTCATATCGCTATAACTAATGATAATAACAATAATAATAATAATAATAATAATAATAATAATAATAATAATAATAATAATAATAATAATAATAATAGTAATAATTTATTAATTTATTTATTTGTTTGCCGTAGGAGAGAAGTAAAAGCTGGAATTTAAATGTGTAAACGAATTCGAATCTGCGAGTAATTAATTAATTAAATAATTAGTCATCAATCAAGTAATTAATTGATCGATTGATTGACATCTTTTCACAGAGATTTGCTTAATATCAAACGAACAGAGAAAAAGAAAGAAAATAACTTTTATTATATCTGCTAGGTACTGATTAAGAATCGTTACCAGTTGTTCACGAGAAAGGAAGAGATAAAGAGAGAGAGATTGGAATTACTCCATGCATAAGATAGATAGTAACATAATCTCTGTAGTATTCATATCTGACATTTTTTTTTTTGTATTTTTTTTCTGGTTATTTTATATATTTTTTTTTTGGTATTTTATTCTTCGTAAATGAAAAAAGGACTAAGCACTTTCATGTCGTCGAAGAAGAACAAGTGATCTTACTCAATCGGTATATCGAACGATATCTTATCAAAAAATAAGAAATACAATTAAATAGATACTGCATTTTTCTAAGGGATTAAAAAAGGTGTATCTATAATTTTAGAATCACGTGACGTTAAATTTTGTTGAACAAAGTTCATATTGAAAAGTTCAAATTTCCCGGGCTTTTGCTATGGTGGCGCCACACTTTGCCAGCGAGTAAACGGCGGGTAATTCGAATTTAACAAACAGCCGTATTTCAAATTCAGGCTTATTCTCAACACACGAGATGAAAGAAACTTGCGAGAATTTCTCGTTGCTTGCCTTTTCCGAATTAATTATTTCTTCGTGTTCGCGTCACGTAAAAACGGGGAACCTTTATTTTTTCGTATTATTTTTGTTTTATCACAGCCTTCCATGTAATCGTTGGAAAGCTCCCCAGTGACAACGGACAACGAACGAATACGTAATTACACAAGCCTACTACACAACATTTTGACATATTCTCAATCTAAACAAAATAAAACAGCTAGTGTGTTTTACGGAGTTCATTTTGTGATTTTCTTTTCTTTTCTTTTAAATCGTGGCTTCCAGCTATTTCCCACCGCTTTTACATTGATTGTGAGTCACAACGCACTACACAAACTCTCTGTGAATTACGTACTATATTACTCTTGGTAATCGCTAAAAGGATATTTCTGTCTTTCATAGTCGTAGGAATATTATCGTTCCCTCTGAGAAAAAAAAAGAAAGAAAGAAAAGAAAAGAAAAATAAATCAACGAAAAAGGGTAGATAAGTGGGAAGAATAAAAAGTAGGGAGTAAGAAACGATTGTAGCTTTTGTTTTTTTCTTGGGACACGACACGCGACACAACGTTCGACGAAAAAAAAGAGAAAGTAGTAAAATATAAAATTACAAGAAAGATGAGTATAACAAAGGGGGGAAAAAGAAATAAAAAAACTAATAAAATTCGAACGAGCCTGAGTAATAAAGAAAGAAAGAGAGACACCACAATGTAATGTTTCTCTCTCTTTCTCAACAAATATGACTCTCTGTTTTTGATTGCGCGTTCGATTTTACTCGGTTTCGTTCGAATTCTCTCCTACATTATCCTCAAAGTCATGAATATTCCGCTAGAGGAAAAGTCATGCAGGGAGTAATTACTATGCTGCAGTTGCTGTATCGTAGTTGTTCAAAGTAATGTTACTAGCCGTAGGAGAGAACCCAAAGTAATACAATATTTCTTTTTAGTTGATATTTTTGCCTTGCTTTTTGTGAAGAAACACACATCATATCTCGAGGATCAAGCATTTACTACTACCATCTCGTACAATCTCTGTCACCTTTATCATCTTTTTTATCATCTTTTTTATCATCATCATCATAATCATCATAATCATCTTTTTCTTCTTTCCTCTGGACATGTTCGTACAAACGCGTGATAAGATGTATCCTCCTCCTCCTCCTCCTCCTCCTTCTATTATCGGCTCGCATCTTCTTCTTCTTCTTCTTCTTTTATTTCTTCTTCTCTCCTTATCTTTGTAATTCACCCAAACCAAATTGTTGTTGACTCGGTACAACTTGTTGTTGTGTATTACCAGAGATGCTACACCGGACCCCATGGTGCTGCGCCACTGTCGCCGTTGAACTTTGTTGCAACCCGTTTTGGCTCGGAGACATGCCTGAAAGGAAACAGAGAGAAACTATATGAGGGAGGGATTGGAAAGAGTAAGACAAACAGAGAGAGAGAGAGAGAGAGAGAGAGAGAGAGAAAACCAACTACGAGTTTAATGTATGCAACCCCCGTGTATACACGCTCGGCGGGGAATGTTTCGGGCTTGCTGCCAACGTTACGAGAGACTCGATCGTTCCAAAACGTTATATTACACACGTTCCTATGTTCCTTTCTTGTTTGTTCATATATTTGTCTGCGAAGAGAAACGATATTTTATATACATATGTGTATGTGTATGTATATATATGTATATATATTTCCAAACGATTGATTGTACGTTTCTTTCTTTATCCTGTTTTTTTATTTTCTTTTTTGGAAGAGAAACAATAGGGAAAGTATGCATTACTGTTTGTTTTTTTAGAGATTATCCTAATAACGAGACAATATCAACTCATGTAAGAAGTTGATAAATGAAATACGCGATGATATTATTTATATCGGTTTATCGGTTATATTTAAATAATAGTTAGAGAGAGAATCGAATATACATATACACATACATATATATATATATATATATGTTAACCAATCAACGACTCTACAATACAGCTTGGTACACTTAAAGTTCAACATTTTTATGAATTAAATACACTTTTTAGCAAATTACATTTTCTTTCTTCTTTTTCTTTGTTTCTTTTTGTTTTTTAAATTTATTACAAATCCAAAAGATCTAATATCACAGCGACGATTATCCAACGTTCGAATGACAGCATAATCGATAAGTATCCATATATTTTATTTAACGATGCGAAACTTTTAATCAACATTTTTCCTTCGATGAATCTAAAGAGAAATGATAATTAATAATAAATTAATTAATCGTAGAGAAAACACGTTTTGAAACTTTGGTCAATCATTTGCAAAGATCTTCGTTTAAGAATGATTTATTTTTTATTTCATTTACCTGTGGGTGTTTTCTCACCAGCCGACATTTTGGAAAATGCGGCCAACGCTTCCGGAAAATTCGGTGGTGTTGCTGGTGTATTACAAGGTGTGATCTGCAACAAAATAATAATAATAATAATTATAATAATAATAATAATATTAATAATAATAATAAAAAATTTTCTATATAAATAATTTGTAATTAGTAATTCGTGATACACGAGCAAATGTAAAGTTATATAAAATATGGCGACACGAATTTTGGTAACGTATAACTTAATTATTGTTCCAACGTATCATGAAAAAGAAATAAAATAATTCAAATATAACTCGAAGATCTCTTATAATGTTATCTATATGTATTAATTTTCAATCATGATTAGATTTCCTTTGGAATACGATAACATATTGTTAACCGACTGTTAATATAGATATTCGTAATTGAATTGAAATTCTTATTTAAATATTAACGCACAACTCTCACAGGATAATAAATTGGTAATATTAAAATCATCTATACAAATAATTACATCAGTTGTATGCATGTAGGATTAATATGCATACAACAAACACGAGTATATTCTTTATCGGTCAACAATATTTTAACAATAAGATAATCTCTTAAAGAAATCACTCGAAAATAGATAAGAAACGTAATGAAAGGAATAATACAGAAATTGTTTGTTTGTTTTATTTTTTTTAATCAAATCAGAGCGAAGGAAAAATTTGTTACGTCAGAGTTAAATAGTGAAAATTATTTATGGATGATGAGTGTTTATCGTATGAATGAATGAATGAAAAATAAATAAATAAATAAATAATAGAAAACTGTGGACATAGTGGGATTTTGAAAAGGAACAAAAAACATAATCGTCGAGGTATTGCTGGTTAAAGGTCGTCGACATATACACACCGGATCCAGAACGTGACGTCAGGAATTAGGTGAACGAACACACAAACACAGATATACACACACGAGTATATTATATAAAGAAATAAAAACAATACAAAAGGTGAATACATACATACATACATACATACATACATACATACATACAAAAAGGTATGTATCTGTTCGTTTTCTAATAAAAAACCTTGTGAACTAGTTAAGCACACAACGTTAAAACGATAAAACTACTTCGGTAGTAAAACAAATGCGGCCTTCTATCGATCGTGTTAATGTGTAACGAGAAAGATACTTTGTATCAGTAGTTCTTAACCATACCACCATTCTATCTCTTATTTTTTAATTATTTTAACCAACACACATTTATCGAAGTGGATTATTAATGGACTCGAGGCTTTTCTATCCAGTGGTTTTCAACCATGTTTACTTTCTACTTATATTTTCTATTTTATTGTCATTAATTTTGTTATGCTTTTAATAAGGTAATTCGTACACGAATTAAAAATAATAACAATTTAATAACAAATTCAGAATGTTGATGTCAATATTTTGTACAATGTATCTTTTACAAAATAAGAAAAGTCAAGATTCGAAGAAATCATAATCAAAAAGATATTGTTCTCTCAAAAGTTATTTAATTATTGAACGTTCAAGATTTCATATTAAAATAATATTGAAAGGTTTTCAATTTTAATTTGAAACGTTTTTTAAATAACAATCAATACTTTTTTTTGCTATTGAGGGGAATAATTGAGAAAAATGAAATAACGAAAATGAAATAACGAAAATGAAATTTTTGAGAAAGAACGACGAAGTGAATTATTTCACCATTGATAAATTTACCGAGTAGTAATCACTGCTAAGTAATAATTGACATTTGTTGTAAAATGTTAAAATGTTTCATCAAATCGTTGAGAATTTTGATGTACGCGTGCGTGTGCGTGTGTGTATTTATTTGGCGTGCATTATATAATATACGTCTGTTAGGTTTTTAATGCACTTATTTCTAATTGCAAATAATATAGTAAAAATAAAACGAGACATAGTAGAGTAGCGAACCACCACAGACCGTATCGAAATTTTAATTGCTCTCTGTGACTAATGGTAGTATGAATAATGGACAAATTTTTGAATAGAACAAAGTGAGAGGACAGTGCGCACGCGCGCGCACACACACACACACACATACACGTACGAATGCATCCAATGAAATAGTCATGAATTCACCCGATACACCGGTTAACATTTTATGCTTGCGCAAGAAAGAATCTATTCAAACATTTTTTTCTTGTGTATATTTGTGTGTTGTCTGTCTCTCTAATGTGCTGTGTGTGTGTGTGTGTGTATATGAAAAGATGCAACGCAGCAGAAAAGAAGAGGACATACAGGTATATTATATACATTAAAGTGAGGTTTATAAACGAAAGTTAGAATTTCAAATGTTTTCATGAATTTTAATTGTGTTTACAATTAATTATAATAATTAAAGAAGACATTGAAATTCAAAAGAAAAATAAAAGTTCCATTTACTAACTATATATGGAAATAATATAATTGTTTTTCTCCCCATTTTATTTATTTATTTATTTTTATTGAATTCTTTAATAGATATATATTATATTTTGTATTTTTATCGAGACTCTCTTACAACACTTTGAATTATATAAACTTGTATTATTTATCGGTTTTAATTATGACGTGGCCTTTTAAGAAGAACACGGATGTGTCGAGCGATAATTATAGTTTTATTGACTATGTTCAAAGCGAAATTTTTATTGACACGCCTTGTATAAGAAATAAAGATATATATATATAGATAGATAAATAGATAGATAGATGAAAATTAAAAATAAAAAAAGGAAATAAAAATCGAAGGTCTCTAATCGATAAGCTTACAAAGTTATTGTTTATATCAACAATGTTTACATCAACAGAAGAACATTTTTAATCCAATTAAATTATTATTATTACTTTTACTTCGAACGTGGAAAATAAATCTGACGATAAAAAAAAAAAGAAAAGAAATAAAAAAGAATATAGGCAGATAAAAAAAGGCATAACTGACGTATAATCAATATCGTTTTATTTTTAGTATTTATACCGAAAACGATTAGATATATCTTTATTCTTTTTTATCGCGCGACACAGATTTGGAATGAATACAAATAATATATATTAATAGTAATAATAATAATAATTATATAAATTAATTTCTATATATAAAATATATATATATATACACTTTCCTTTTAATTATTTTATTCAAGATTGAATAGAAATCAAAACTAATTTGAAATATAGCTTAAGTGTTATATTATATTATGTAAAAAGAAGATAGATAAAATAATATTAAATATTTTTGAAAAGAATGTGTTGGGTGACGAACGTTGGACTAAAAAAGAGAATGATAAAAGAGATAGAGTCGATGCGTGTTGGAGAAATAATCTCGACACTCGTAAGCTGTAATCCTTTCCCTCTTCATTCATCATTCGTTCATCTCGAAATGGCGAAAAATATGAAATAACGACTAAAACGAAACTTCCCACATGTTTTCTACGAAATTATTTCGGATTATTTCTATCCTCAGTTTGGATTTTGTATATGTCGATGTACAATTCAATTTTGATGTATATATAGAAAAAAAATTTCTCTTCGTGATTTTTGTCTGTGATTTGCATTTTTATTTGTATTTGTATTTGTATTTGTATTTGTATTTGTATTTGTATTTTTATTTTTATTATCTTTTTCTTTCCCAGACATAAAGTTGTTATTTTATTGATGGCAGAGTATAGATTGACGATTCCGATTATAAATAATTCATAGGGATCTTGGGTAGCCCAGAGAGCATCGATATGCAAGACGAACGACGACGGAATTGGTAGGAATAAATAAATAAAAAAAAAAAAAAAGAAAAAAAAAAGAGGAAAAGAAAAAAATTCCCCCTTTTTTTCCCTCGTCCTGCGAAAATGTGAAATGCCAACAAAAAACTTATGCGAAGTCAAATGCGTATTATTTTATCTCATTCATCAATTATTTATTATATAATAAATATTTTCTCGAGAAAAAAAAAAGAAAAAAATATTACGAGGGATAAAATTGGACAAAAATTTATCTTTGTATCCGATTTTATTCACAAATATATATTGACAATTTAAATGAATTAATTAATCTTTCCAATATTTCCATTTCCACGTGGATATGGTATTTAATTCTTTTACACGGAAATATATTTTATTATATATTAAACATTATGCGAAGAATGCATAAAAGTGACGAAAAAAAAATTAACGAAATAATAGGAAGCATAAAAAAATGAAGCCGAGATTACAGTAAAACCTGAATTCGAGATTCAGCAGAAAAAAAAATATTCGATTTATACTCCTGCCTTATTAATAATACTCGATTAACTAACATATATGTGTGTGTGTGTGTATATGTGGTGCATGTTTGTTTTGATCAAACGATGAATGAGACTACGTTTATATTCAAATTTCATTTCCATATTGAATCATTCATCTTTACTCCTTCTAATCGGTTAATTGACTTTAATCAAATTTTCCATTGCTCTAATTTAATGAAATAATATAATAATATTTTTTATCAAATATATATTATTCATTCCAAAAATATTATAATATTAAATGTGAGAATATATGAGAAAATAATCAATTTTACAAAGTATTCAATTTCCTCAGATTTGAAATCAATTTTTAAATAAGTGTCATCGCATAAAATATATATATATATATATACACCAATATATACATGTAAATACGCGATAAAACGAGCGAAGGTCAAGCATGCGTTCGAATCGATTTTCTCCTACACTTTTGCCATATATATATGTGTATGTGTGTGTGCGTTTCATTCTTTAATTATTATTTAATTAATAAAAAGATAAAGAGACAGAGAAATGGTCAATTAATCAGTATAATTGTTTTTTTTTTTTTATATAATTGAGATCGAGTTAAGCTTATATATTATATATATAAACAAAACAATTAAATAAAAGATATGGATCGGTAATTTTCATAATTAAAAAATAATAATGTTAGAAAAGAAAAAGAAAACTACAAATTATAAAATTACAATAATAATAATAATGTTAAAACTTACTTGACCAAATGGAGTACCAGCACCCTGAGCACAAGAAGGTATTGCTACTTCTTGGAAGAAGAGACTGAGTGCCATCTGAAAGCAAAACCAAACACAAATTAATAATAATAATATTAATAATTCAACAAATATTAGGATAAATTAATTTTATTTTAATTTTAATTTCGATCCTTTCAATGCTAAAGTAACAATCTATCAATTACATATATATTTTCTTAATGAATATAATTTCAAATGAGAACAAATTCTATTTTCTTTCATTTTATTATAAATATAAATCGAATTTTCTTAAATATATTATCATTTCAGCTAAAATAAGTTACATATATATTATCTGCAATGCGACTAGGATGCAATTGATAAGTCGCGTGTCTTTCTAGCATAAACGGACAACACTACCACCACCATAAAGGGGAGGGGATAAATTTAACAAGTTGTTTTTCAACTAAATTCTAATTTTACGAGAATACGAAATCAAACTCGTGGAAGAGAATTATTCAAATGCGTGCCAAAGATCATTCGATTCACAAGATTCTCTCGTCTTTATGTATTTGGCAAAATTAAATGTCTCTTACGTTATAACAAATGTCTCCTTTACCACCAACCCCCTCCCCCCTCCCCCTTCCTCTTCCTCCCCTTCTCTTCTTCTCGTTCTAATTTCATCTACACAACACACCTATCCTAGTAAATAGATAAATACGTACATCCGTATGCATAGACGTACACAGATGCGTGGCTATCTTAAAATAACAAATAAGAATAGTAGGTATAGCGCGTGCGTATATGCAACACGCTCGATATAACAATAAAAAATAAACTACTTTGATTACACCTTACTATATCTAATCAATCCATGAACTATAATATAAATATAAAATAATAATAATAATAATAAATAAAAAAAATATATATTTAATATATATCTTCGTTATTGTGTTTGTTATATTTAAGAATAATTCTTTTTAATAGTCCCCTAACGCTTTATAATAATATAAAAAGAATAAATGAATAAAACAACATTCTCGACGTGTTTAGGTCATCCATGAACTACAATATAAATATAAAATAATAATAATTATAATAAATCAAAAAAAAATATATATTTAATATATATCTTCGTTATTGTGTTTGTTATATTTAAGAAAAATTCTTTTTAATATTCCCCTTAACGCTTTATAATAATATAAAAAGAATAAATGAATAAAACAACATTCTCGACGTGTTTAGGTCATCGTAGTTAAAACGTTTGGATGAAAAATTAAACGCTACTCTCTAACAAATAGGATTTAAAAAAAATTGTATAAACGAATCATAATGTATACAAGGACTACATTGAACTTTAACTCCTTGTAAATACTCGGATTACATAACCGAAAGGCAAATGGTAATAAATAACTTGGTTATTCTTGAAGAACGTGACTGGTTATTTTCATTGTGATCTGCAACGAAGATAGAAAAATAAGATCCTTTGTTCTTGTTATTTAGATAAATTATTATTATTATTATTATTATTATTATTATTATTATTTACTATTATGATTTTTGTACATTTCTTACAGAAGGTTTTAATTCTTTACGCTTGAAATGAAGTACAAAAATCTATGCCAAGTTTGCATATCCATTGTTTTTTGTATGTGTAAAAGATTAAAAATAGCTGCTGTGTTGGTTTAGTATGAATGATAGTGGGCATGCATCATTCCTGTGGTTGATACAGTGAATCCTACTATTCAAATTTATGTTAGTTTTATTTTCATATTTTCTTCTGATTCTCCTGAGCTTTAGCGTTTGTTGCTTTGTCGTTGAGGTTTCTCGTCTTATTTATTTTGTCTATTAGGATGATATCTGATCTGTTAGATGAGATTGTCTCATCTAAACAATGCTGTTATAATTGGGGATTCATATCTTGAAATGAAAAAAAGAAAATATTGTAATTTTATTAATAAATACATTTAATGAGTTTTAATTTTATTTTTCATTTCTTGGTAAAGTTACATTTGGAATATCCTGTACATTGTTGTATCAAACAATTCATATCAATGAGAGATAGGTTTGTTATTAACAAGATGATTTCTGTAACCGAGACGAGAAAAGAAAATTCTCTGCTTGGATCTTCTTCAATGCCAGATGTTGAATTACTACGAAGTCGTCGTGGGAATACGTAATCAAATATTTCGCGTTTACATAGAAATTTATTAATAGTATATATTAAATGCGTATTATATTAAATTATTTTCTTTTTTATTATCAAAATATTCTTGAATTTATTATAATGAACAAATATATTTTTTATTTATTTAGTTTATTTATTTAAAATTTAATCTATTATAGATTTTTAGAATTAATGAAAACTTTATATATACAAAATGAGTACCAAAAATATGGGAACTCGTTGAAGAAACGGGTACGAATATTTCTCTGATTCATTGCATATTGTTTTTGCATATGCATGTATATGCAATTAATTAAGGATATAACTTTATTAGAAAAAAAAAAAGAAAAAAAAACTAGTATTATTATTGAATAAGAACAAAAAGGATGCTGTAAGAAGTAAACAAAAAATATACCGACTTCGCCTACAGGATTTATTAGAACGTGTGTCGTAATCTATAGTTAAATGCATATTAGTGTGCAACCGGAGAAAGTTCCCAACCCAAATTCAACGAACGCACACTTACGCGATCTTAATTCATTTTCTTAAATCTCAATTTCTTGTTTTCTTAATTCATTCGTTTCCTCATTACGTATAATTAAAGTATCTCGTTATCATTAATTAAGATGATACAAAAAAATTCAGAAATTGGCTAATTGATTACTCGATATTCTAATTAATTATATTACTAATTTTGTTTTCCATTCAATATTCAATATAAATCTTTAATTAATAGAGTAATCAAATTCATTGGGCAGGTGTTACATTGAAATTAAAATTAAAATTAAAATTGCAAAACAAAATTAATTCATTAATTAATTAGGTGGATCTCCATATATATATATATAGTTATAAATATATATATTTATAATAGAAAATAATGATATAAACAATAGATATATATTTGTTTAAGATGTTCGGTATTTCTCTCACTCTCTCTCTCTCTCTCTCTTTCTCGTGAGAATCAACGAACCGATCGATGCATCTCTCTTTTCCTCTCTTTTTCTCATTCGTTCTCGACGAAGAGCCACCTCAATCGACGTCATTCCACTCTTACAACATTCTCCAGAGTAAACAAAGCCGCAACGTGCACGCGCACGAGCACTCTAACTCGTGATTAGAACTTTATTTTTTGTTTCTCTTTCTTCCTCTCTCTTTCTTCAAGTGCATTAACTCGAAAATACGATAGAGAGACAAAGAAACTAAAAAATATTCGAATAAATCTAGCTATTCATTATCTCAATTAAATATCAATCGGATAAACAATTGTTTTTGTTTTTCTTTTTTTACAAATTAATTATCGTTAAAGGTATAATCGCACATATTTCATATTATTTATATAATACTATGAAACAAGACGATGAGAAAAATTATTTAACATTTTTTCTTACTACGATTTTTATGAATGAACTATAAAACGTATATATATGTGTGCGTGTATAAATGGCGTTCATTGACTTGCATAGTAAAACAAAAACACGTTGTTTTTACGATTATTACGATATTAAATGAACATTGTCTTTCCAAAGAAAAATTAATATAGAAGATAGAAAGAAAATTAGAGATAATAATAGTCATAAGAAATATAATAATGATAATAATTAAAAGCAAAGTTCGCATGTGTGAGCTTACACTTACACTTGATAATATTTCACGGTAAAGTACTTACATATATATATATATCTAAATATCTAAATCACTATTTATCTATCTATCTATCTACCTATCTATATACATGTATGTATATATAATAAGCAGGAAAGCAAGTAGAGTCGCCACCGTTCGTCGTCGTCGCCGTCATGTCGGCCATTTTCGCAGCTTTGTTTACGTACACGAAGTGGCATCGAGCGGTGTAACGCGTATGAAGTAGCGAGAAAGAGATAGAAATAGAGAAGGAGATAGAGAAGGAGGGAAAGAAGGAGAGTGGAGGGGAGGGAATGAGAGGGAGAGAGAGAGAGATGAAAATAGAAGATAATAATAAATAGAAAACAGAAGAAACAAGAAAAAAGAAATAATAATAAAAACAAAAGTGGAAAAAGTTCAACGATATAAATAAAAATAATAAAATTTAATTCGTAAATATAAAAAAGAATATTAAGCTTAAAAAAAAAAAAACATTTGAATTTACCTCGAATTGCCAATGAGTAGCCTGCAAGAATTGTCTTGCTTGTTCCCTGGCACAACCGGCAGCCAATACGAATTGATTGATCATCACTTGCTCGCGAAGAGGGTCCATCTTTCTTCCTTTATTTATTTTTCTTCCTCTTTCTCCCCTTCTCTTATCTCCTCTTTTTCTAATCTCTTCGTATATAACAATAACGGTTTATTTCTTATTAACTTATATACGATTCGAAGATTATAGATATTTATTAATAAGAAAACACGTCGGGAGGAAAAGAAAGAGGAAGTAAGGGGGGAAAACAGGAAGTTTGAATATAAGAAAGAAACACTATGGAAATGGGAAGAAAACACGCGAGAGATGCGAATACCGGCTTGCTACGCGTCCGCCTTTTCCTCTATCTATCTATCTATCTCTCTCTTTTTGTATGAAGAAAGGAATACGTAACCACTCCGTCTGTTCTCTTTCTTTCTCCCTCTCTCCCTCTTTCTTATTATCCTTCTCCCTCCCTCTCTTTAGATTAATTAGTCGCACGACTGAAAAATCCTCCTACGTTTTATAAGACGACGCGACGAGGACCGAGTACCGGCAAGCCTCTTGTTTTCAAAACTAAACTCATCGCCGACGGCCGATCGACGACGACGACGGCGGCGGCGTCGAGCTGCGACGAAACGCAAGGGACGAGGAAAGATGACGTCACACATCGGCGGCTCTTTCTCCACCAGCGTGCAACCTCCCCTGTGTTTGGGGCCGTTCCGTTTACCGTACCGACTCTCTTTCTCTCTCTTCCCCCTCCGCCATTCCTTCTCCTCCATCTTTCTTTTTTCTCTCACTTGCATCCTTCTCCCCACTACCACGCCTACCTAACCTTTCTCTCTCTTTCTCTCTTTCACTCATCCTTCGTCAAGCTACGATCGATTACGCGTTCTTTTTATATACATATATATGTGTATGTAAACAAATGTAATTTTCATTATATATATATATATGCATATTAATTATTTTTATATTATTCGGTTAGAGATATTTATTTTTTTTCTTTTTTTCATGTTTCTGTCGATTTTATTTCAATATTCATTATGATTGGTTGAAACATTTCCGCGCCATTTTAATAATGTATTTGAATGTGTATACGATTCGGTCTATCGATCGTTTCATATGTGTTATGATTTGTTGTTACGTGTATATATATGTATATATATATATATATATGTATGATGTAAATCTGATGAATAATTATCGGTTTAATTAATGAATCATAACTTAATTAGGTTTATCTGCATAGATAAAGTGCGCGAGACTAGCTTTGCTGTGTTTTCTTAACCTTCTGACAGAGAAATATCAAGACTTTTGCGAATGACAGCTAAAGTTTTAAGTATTTACTGATTTGTTGAAATGGAGAACGAGAAGGAAGGGAACGATGATTATTATTTAGAATTATCTTCTGATCCTATTAAGTTTGAATCGGTTAGCAGTCTTACCAATGTTTTTTTTGATGATTCCAAACAGCAAGTGAGTTATTAACGTTAAATTTATTTTATTATTGTCCATTGTTTCATTTTCTAACCTCTCTTTGTGTTTTTGTTAAGGTATTTGCTGTTCGTTCTGGGGGTGTCACTGGCGTCCTGGTCAAGGGACCTAATCAGAATATAATATTTAGAATGGAGGATAAAGGTCCAGTGATATCTATCAAATTTTCTCCAGATATGAATATACTTGCTATACAGCGTACTAACACATCTGTAGAGTTCATGAATTTTTCTCCTACGCATGAACCTGATGGTATTGAGTATTCGCAGTCTTGCAAGGGAAGGACTGCGACTATATTAGGTTTTGTTTGGACACATGGCAATGAAATATTATTTGTTACCGATCAAGGAGTAGAATTGTTTCAAGTAAGATTAGTGATAACAGTTAGCGTTATTATTATTTCATGATATGATATAAGTGTTTTACTTTTATAGGTTAATCCAGAGAAACGTTGTACTAAAACATTGAAATCTTCTAATTTAGTGATCAATTGGTTTGTATTTTGTCCTAAAAGTTATTTAGTTTTGTTGTCCACTGGTTCGGTAGGAAATTTAATGCAAGCATTACACGTAACACCTGGCAACATTCAAAAATTTACTAAATTTGAAAGTAAGTTGAACAATAAGATCTTTTGTGGTTTTTTCATAACATAGAACTTGTAGATCTGTATGGGAGCCATTTCAGTGGAACCTAGTACAACCAAACCGGGAAAGCTTGCTGTCTCAGAAAGAGACGTAGCTTTAGCTGTTTTGTATGGAACACCTTGTATTATTGTCTTGCGACATCAGGCAGGAGCTAATCGTTCTGTTGGAACTGCATTTGTCTATGTATATACTATTCATAAGTAAGGCTTTTATTATAGATTTTATGCAATTAAATTAAAAACAAAAAATCACACCATTTATGTAAATTATATTTTCTAGGATGTTAACAATTAAAAAAAGTCATATTCTTAAGCTCGATGCCAGTGGACGATTTGCTATTAATGTTGTAGACAATCTTATTATTGTTCATCACCAGGCATCAAAGGTATATATTCTATATATATGGGGTGTCCCAAGCTTCTCCTATATGTTTATATATGATTATATTGATATTTTTTGACTGAGTACTATTATTTTTTATAGACATCAATGATTTTTGATATAATGTTACCTGGTGTAAGTGATGGTACTGTGGTCCATCATACTAGTGTAGCACCAGCAAAATCTATTAAACCTTACAATCTTGTCGTCCCAGGTGCAACTTTGTCAGATGAGCTGTTACAGCCTTGTCAATTATGTATCCTTTTAAACTAAAATCTCATAATTTTATTGTTTTATAGATTCAAAATATGTTTTTCTTATTATAGTGTAGATTCACCTAATTGGGTAGTATTTCAACCAAATATAGTAATTGACGTTAAGTTAGGGTGCTTATGGTATGTCTTTATAAAATTTAAAGGGACTTTTTTTTTATTTTAGATTCACGTTAATATTTCATATGTTTATTTATGTATTTTTATTGTTTACAGGTACATAGAATTGAGATTGGAAGTATTAATTAAACTTATTAAAGACAAAGTTATATTAGTTGAATTTCTTATGCAAAGATCTAATGCAAAGCAAATTTTGATACAAGTATTGCAGCAATTTATGACAGAATTGCCAGTAAGTTTAATGGATATTCCAGCAATTTTCGACAAAATTAATCCTGTATATAGAAATTATCTTGAGAAGGAAATGCAAAATCAGGTGAATGAATTATAATTTTATCAAAATATTAAACTCGTATTTTCATTGATTAAGCAATGTTTTATTAATATTTGTTTAGATGGGTACTCCTCTTCAGAATAATACCAAAAATGGTAATACTACTACGGAGAATTACAAGTACAAATTGAAAATTGAACAAAGTGATATGTATAGTATCATTTTACCTAAATTTCCTGAAAGTACAATAGAACCAAAAATGATAGTATGGGTCCTCTTAGAATATATCAGGTATATGCATATAATAATAAATAACAATCGTATCAATTGTTATATTTGTTAAGTTACATCTAATGCATTATGAAAAATGATTAGGTCTTTAACAGAACATGGAATTCCTGTAGAACATTATTTACATGAGTTAGTTATTACAACATTGGTGCAAAGAAAAGCATATTATCAACTACATCAATTATTGCAATATCATGTTGTAGCTGACTCGAAACCTTTAGCTTGTTTATTGCTATCCTTAGAAAATTTATATCCAGCTGCTCATCAATTAGCATTGGATATGTTAAAACGATTAGGCAATGCACACGAAGAAATAATCGAAGTACTTTTGTCTAAAGGCTATATATTAGCTGCTCTTCGGTAAGTAAAAAAGCTATAAAATTATTGCAAAATTCTTCTATTTACTGGAATACGTTTTAGATATGTCCGTTCAGTTGGAATGATAGATCAGGTATCAGCTCGAAAATTTTTGGAAGCAGCAAAAGCTTCTAACGATGCTACCCTCTTTCATTCAGTCTTTAAATTTTTTGAACAACGTAACTTAAGGTTACGTAATACAACAGCTTTTACAAGGGGTGAACATTGTCAACCGTATGTTCAGCATTTTAAATATTTATTTCAAGGGACGGATAATGGATGCAATTCCGATACAAACTCTAATGTCACTACGGTCTCATTATAAGAGTGTCACTGTGATCTCTTGTTAATCAGAATATAGATTTCTGTATTTAATTATGGGTATGTATTTTAGAAAACGTAGAGGAGTTTAATAAAGATAAATTTTTATCAATCGATTTTTAGAACGATGAATAGGATATCAATGAAGTGAACAAGTATAATTAAAGTAATCCATTTAAAATGACTTTATTGATATATTCAAATCACTTTTGTCTTTTTCTTAACATTTCATTAATAAACATTGTACAATATTGGTTTTGTTACCATATAGCTCTCTTATTTGATTACCAATAGATGAACTTAATTTTGGATTAATACAATATACGTAATAATATGCTCCGATAGATTGTTATATACTAATTGTAAATGAAATAATTACATGAAATTAATACAACATTAATTTTGTAATGTATATATGAGCTGTTCATAAATCAAAGCGATTAACTTTACTTTCAGAATTTTTGTAAATTTCAGTGTACAAGCATTTGATAGATCTTTTCTATTTTTTATTTAATGGAGTTAATCGATTTGACAAATGAGTGACTCATTAAATATATGTACAGTAATCCCACCATTTAGACGGATTTACTTTAATGCGCTTGAGCTACCAGAGCCCCAATGTTACTGCAATGTGTTATGTAAAAATACAAATTCAGGGATTTCTCAGTGTAATTTGAAAGTATACTTCATAAAGGAACATTTGAGATTTTAATTAAAAAATTAGAAGCCCGTCGACTTACTTATTTAAATATATAAATATATATATTTCTACAATCTGAGATTAGATAGAATGAAATATGTGACAAATGATAATTAAATTACTTTTTATTTATCATTTTCATTTTGAAGGATTAAATATAGTCTTCACGACGTGCAAAGAATCAGTATGTGTGCTTACATTTAGAAGAACAGCAAGACATTTATTAAAATTGGTCGAAGAGATATTCTTCTTTTCTTATATATAATAACAATATTATATTATTATTTTATTTATTTATTTATGAATTACGCACTGTCTTCTTTATTAATCAAACGATTCAAAATCGGTTTCTTTGTATTATTATTTCTTAAGCTCGATGGTAAATCAGTACTTAACGGTTTACGCCGCCGTTTTTCTTGGTCCGTACTCTGAGATCATTTTTTATGATAAAAAACGAATTAGTTTATCAACATTTATTTAAAATTAAGCAAGGATGAGTCGCCGATTCTGATTCGATTAATGTATTTAAAAACCTTGTCAAACAATTCTAATAACTGCCCTTTTAAACTTTATACAATTTTAATAATAATTAATGTCGTTTCGGTTTTTAAATTACCGCAGAATAACTTTATAAATATACGATACCAGAATGACATTAATTATTACTATCATTTTTTTTCTACAGACATTTTTGACAAGGTAAGACAGCGTGAAAAAATAATTATTATAAATCCCAATTCATTCGTTTACAATCATTTTTTAAAAGATTACAATTTTCCCTCCATTTCACTTATTCGTTCTTACGATTACGTTCTTACGAATTTCGACCAATTAACGACATCGTATTATTAGTTTACCGATAAGTTACGGAAATAACCGAATCATTAATCGTCAATTCTTCGTAAACAACTTGCAACGAATTTCGTATTTAATTAATTATAGTTTTAGTTATTTATCGAATTATTTGTTCTTAACAATTCTGGACGAAATTTGTGACACGAGTGCTCGACAAAATTTTATTTATTTTCAAGAAATAATAATTGTCGCGGGATAAAGAGAAAGAGGAAGAAAGACAGACAGAACGATGCAGTTTCTTTCGAGATATCAAAAAAGATAAGTCGTACTCACATTACAATAGAATATTAGAAATAGTTTTTAAAACTCTTTTCTTTTCTTTTTTCTTCTTTTTTTATAGAAGACAGATATAGTAAAGACAGATAATAACTTCAATCCGGATTGCGTGAATATATTTGTTTTCTTTTCATGTATATATATATATATATATGTATATGTATATAATATTTATCAACGAACGCGCGAAAAATTGCTTTTACGTTTCAGCCAATAAGAAACATCGTTATTTTGATTAAAAACATGGCGGGCAGTTTGAAATCATAAATATGTTAGTTCTACGTTCATTTGTAAAGAAATGTTTGAAAATATTTTTGATTTTATCCAACTAATCAATAATTAAAGTGAATTATTTTCAACACGTTCTTTGATAGCTAATAGGAATTTTTTTATTTCCTATTTCTTTATTACTATTATAGTAATAATTTTTAAAAAGACAGGTAATTAGCGTAATAGCGTGCGTCTTAAAAATCGAATTTCTTCTTTTGATTTGTAGCTTAGCCTCTTTGATTTATTTAAATATTAATAGAGAAATTTAATATAGCTTAATTATTATTTATATACATATAATATAATAGCATACATTAAACGTTTAATATATATATATGATATACTAGTATTCACGGTATACATATAATACTACTATATTGCCAATTAGGTCAAGAAAAAAGCAAAAAAATACACGGTACGGAGGATATTTTTGTTCGATGAAAAATTTCGTTCGTTATGCGTATAACCCTGCAATTTTTTTTAAATAAAAAATAGTGATAACGTTAACTCACGTGTTAAAATATTCTACTTGAAAATTACAAAGTAGTTAAATATGTATTAAATCGATATATTATTACATATTGAAGACAAATTTTACTATATATAATTTATACTATTCTTAAAATAAATGTTATAGTTTTTATTCTTACGAAAATACTTGTGAATTGTCCTTAATGTTGCATTATATTCTTATACATGTTTACAATATTGTTTGTATCATTCAGTTTTACATTATTAATAATTGCCCGTGGCACAAAGTTTGCGCATGACAAACGAAGACAATTATTCTATCTCGTTTCATTGTTAATTTTTCCATTTATGGACACTGGCATTATAGTAGTAAACATTGTATACACAGGATCAGTTGTTTAATTGTTCCAAGATAAACTATGAGCGCAAATTTCTTCGTAATCCCGAATAATTATATTTTTTACTTATATTTTTATTTATACCCGGACGATCCGCTTGTTTCGCGAGGTTTAGCTGACGAATATCAACAACAAAGACAAATCAAGAAGTGCAATATTTTTTTAAGTATGTTTAGATATATATTACATTAAGAAAGAAAAAAAGAGAGAGAGAGAGAGAGAGAGAGAGAAAGAGAAATCGGAGATCTTATTGGACGACAGTTTTACTTGTAATTTTTACACGAAGAGAGGGTGAGACAATCTTTTTTTTCTTTTTTCTTTTATTTCTTAACTAACTTACAATTATTTTCCTCATTATCGTAATTAATTATGATTAATCTCCATTTGTTACGATACACACGAAACAGATCAATATTTGAATATATTTTTTTGTTCCTCTCCTTTTTTTTTTTGTGTGTGTTTTAGGAATGAATCGTTTTTCGAAGCATCGATTTTATCCTTTTAATTGTTATTTGGTATCGTTTAAATACATGTGTGTATCATTATATAAGGTTTATCAATTTTATATAATATAAATGATTCGATAAAGAATTTTTTTCTTTTTTTTTCATATCATTTAACAAAATAAAAGAAAATATTATTTAGGTAATAGAATTTATCATATTATATTGGATTAAACAAATTCTATACACGACAATTGAATATAAATATTAATAAATGAATTATAAGGGGATAGAAGATTTTTTCGACGAAATAACAACGATAAAATGAAATTTGTTTTAAAATGGGTTACGCGCAATTAACAATAGCGGCGTAATTATTGAAAAAACTTTCTATCGCATTAATATGTCGAAGTAGAAAAATCGCATACACACACGTGTATATGTAATTATATAGAATGTTTTACCACGTATTCGTTTAAGCGTATTCGTGATTCGACAATGAGATCATTAAATATCTCATCTACGACACTTTAAACTCATCTTCTTTTTCTTTTTCACGTTTCTCTTCTATTTTTTTTTCGTATTCATCAGCTTCTTCGAATAAATTTTTTGTTTCAAATATATAGGACGGTTAATTATTAAATATATTTTTATGTGCTTATATATATATATATATATATGTAGATTTACTTTATTTTATTTTCATTTTACGCGTTAACATGCTCGCGATATTTTTAATAAATCTGTTTTATTTCTCGAGCTGAAAATTTCCATTTTGAATTTGAAATCCAAGTTGACAAATAAAATACAAATAAAATGTAAATAATAGAATTAGAAAACAAAATTGTGTATGCACACAAGTATACACACGTAACATCGAATATCTTAATATCTAAATATATATATATATACGAATGATACACGTTTAAATAATTAATTAGTGGTTAATATTGGCGTAAAAATGGCACGTTTAAAATTATTTAATTTAGGATGGCGGCTCACGACTAACTGAATAGTTGTCAAGTTTTTGTAGTTTGGGGCTCGAACTCACTGTTGATCAGTCTTCATTGATCATTTAATCATTAATAATCATCTGTATTTTATGATATTATGAAAGAAATATTAATATTATAAATTAGAAATGTGTTTAGAAATTTGTTCGAAAAAAATTGTGCACCGCGGAACGGAAGATATTTTTTATTTTTAATTATAAATATTAATATCAATATAATTATTATTATTATTATTATTATTAAATATTATATAATAATATTTTTGTGTATATTTTATAACAATACAACAAGAGTAAGATTTCAAAGCTTAGGGTGGCTTAAATTAATTAGATCTTTGCTAACAATATTTTCTACAAAGTATTTTGATCAATATATTTATTAAAATTGTTCGATAAGTAATTTCGTTCCTTTTTTTTTTTTTCAAATTCGATAAATTAAACTTTTCAATTATTTCTTTGATTTTTCATTTACGTTGTTAAAAGAAAAAAAAATATCGATAATCTTGAGATTCCGTAAAAAAAAGGACCTTGTAAAACAATTCTTTCCAGCATTAGATTTCTCTACTGCAATAATGTAATTTTTTCCTTTGAATTTTTTTAATAGGATTAATTATGATAAAGAAGATTTTCAAGGTGGACAGAATTATTGTCGCACCGTGTATATCACTTAATTGCATACGTCATTACCATTTATTTTACATACTCAAAGTAGTAATTATAATATGTTACCCTTTTGTAAAACAAGAAAGCTTATTATACATAATCCGGATTGGATTATTAAAGTAAGCTTTTTCTTTTCCTATTATTTTTTTGTTTGATTCCAGTTAGATTCTAGTTTCCTTTTTTATCTACTTTTTTATTATATATATATATATTATATATTTAAAACTAAATTTTTCTTTCTTCTATTTCATAATTTTTTATTTTTTTTTTTTTATTTAAAAAAGACTGAAAAAAAAGAAAGTAAAACAAAACAGTCGGAACAAAATTTTCCAACTTTATGTTTAAATTAAATAAATTACCTTGTATTTTAAAAATTAAAAGAAAAGGAGGAAGAGCGAAAAACAACAAAAAATTATAATAGGAAGAGGATTTTTGTTCGTTTCTCTTTCGTGTTTCTCTTCTTCTCCGTTTTATCCATTTATTATTTAATTTTCCTTTATCTTTCTTTCTTTCTTTCTTTCTTTTGTTTTTTTCTTACAGATCATTCAAAATTTGAGATCCGGTTTTATATAATAATAATATTATTATATAATTGTGTAATAATAATCAGGGTTTTTTTTTTTTTTCTAAGATTATTTTTCGAATTAGAAATTAATACGCGTAACGTCGTTTAATTAATATATTTCTTTTCTTTACTTTAGTTTACTTTAGTTTACTTTACTTTACTTTATACTTTTGATTTATTAATTTCTTTTTCTTCTTCTTTTTTTTTTTTTTTTTTTGCCCCGTTTAAATCGCCTTAAGAGATGTTGCAATCTTCCGCATGAGAGTCTCGAATTTGTTGCTTCGTTTTTCTTGAGGCACGTCTGATCAAACTACGACTTCGTGGTTTGCTTTTCACTTCTTCAGTTGCCGCTGAAGGCACCACGTTGACATTTTGATTCGCAACCGATTGCGGTGGCTGAGGACTACCGGAACCGGCACTTCCGGATCTGCTACCCGGGCTACCGGATCTTCAAAAAAAATTCGATTTTGCCATAGATCGATAGGGAAATTTTGTATTTTTTCTCGATTTGCCATGAAAAAGAAACAAAAGAAGAAAAAAAACAAATATTATAGCGTTTTAAATATTTTTTTTCATCGATTTTATATTAAAAAAAATATTTGCACTTTATAATATTTTATTTAACTTAATAATATGCGTGTTCGTGCGTTATCAGAGTCAAATTTAATATCATAAGAAATATCTTTTATTCGAATAATACCAAGCGTAAAATAATTTCAACAATCAACAACAACAATAAAATATATATTAATCGTAAAGAAAGAAATAGGTTGAGCTAATGATTGTTAATGCTCAATATATAGTTAAGTTTTGAAATTACATATTAGAATATATTTAGTAGATAATTAAAAGTTCCGTACTGCATTGGGTTTGAAAAGTTTTCTTGTTAGGTTTAGAAAAGGGGAGTAGCATCGAGATTAGTTGATCACCTAAATGGAAATACATTCTTGTCGATTGACGTAGGGTGTACAATAGATCGCAATTAAACGGAAGTCTGCGAATGAGAAGCAGTTAAAACTTGTGATTGAAATTCCGAAAAAGGATTTTCGAGCGTGCGCGTATTCAACTTGCATGTGTCAAAGTGAATATAAAAAAGAGAAAAAAAAAACATCTTCGGAATGTCATAATTAACTTTCGTGTTGTATCGATAAACTCGGAAGGTATTTCATTATTGACATTTTTTTTTGTCTTCGTTTAAACTTTTTCATCATCGTGTTTATACGTGGAAATAAAGTTAAATATATTTTTCGTCGAGATTATTATCATTATAATACGAGAAAATGTTAAGCTTTGATTGGTCATAAATTAAAAAGCGTTTATGGTTGAATCGAGGATTCGATTAATTACTTTAACGTCGCCTAAAGGGTTTGTAAAACATTCATGGATCATCGATTAAACATTATTTAATTACATTTTTTTATTATGTATTTTTTTCTCTTATGGAAAAACGATGTTCTTTTTCTAACATTTACATTTACAACGTCACGATATTTTTTCCAATCATAATATTTCGCGACGAAATAAAAGAATAAAAATAAAACAAAAGAACAAAAAAAGAAGAAAAAGAAGAAGGATAAAAAAGAAATAAAGCGATAGTACGTCATCGTTGGACTAGTTAGTTGCCAACTAGTTTTTCGAAGATCATATTGGCGTATAAATTGACACGGTTGTTCAAAACTGTGTAACAATGTTTCTATCGAAAGAATCGTTAGTTAAAACGTTAGTTCAAAAAATCGACCAAATTCAAAACCTAGGAATTGGGGGATGGGGATGGTAGTATAACAAAACATTCTTTATAAATAAAAATAATAATTTGTGTATACCTTCGTGAACCATAAGCGGAACATCTCCTCCTCAATCCTGACTCGTCGGATTCTCCGGTTGGATTTTTTGGTACGATTCTTGAAAGTGTGACAAAACACCTAAATATATCCTTGATATTGTAACCATCTTTAGCCGAACATTCCATAACTTTGGCTCGAAGTTTTGGTAATTCGCAGAATAACCATTCGCTGACATCTTCGATCGGTACTTCTCTTCGTGTACCAGCTAGATCATATTTATTACCAGCAACCACTATTGGTACTTCCTATTTAAAAGGATGAGATTTTTTAATTAAATTAATAAATTAATTAAATTAGATTAGAATAGTTTTTGGTATTGTATTCTTAGACACAATGCGTCCAAACATATTCTAATTGAAATTATTCTAATACCTGAAAATCTGTACGTTGTTCTCTAACTTCCTCGAAACATCGTTTTACACATTCAAAACTGGGTGATGAAGTAATAGCGTATACGAGAAGAAAAGCATGAGCTGTGGCTATACTCAATCTTCTCATAGCTGGAAATTGCAAATCCCCTAGAAATCGTGAAAATATATTTCTATTGTCAATAAGATTGCTCTATTATTCAGGATTAATTCATTTATTTTTGGCATAAATAATCGAGGAAGCTTAATACTTTTACATCAGTGAGATTAAATACGCCGATAATAATTGAAATATTCAATGGCAAAATAAAAGAAGGCCAGCTTTTTATATTTTAGTTTATATTTTAATGTAAAATTAACGTTCATTCGAGAAAAACACACACTCTTTCGTGAAAATAAAGAAACTAAAGCACGCTTCAAACTTTAATAATTTTATTGAAAGTTCATTAATATTTATTCTCTGGAAAATGGAAAATACTCCTGGAAGGGCGCGCGGCGCGTGTATTGTTTACATATGCTTTGGAATAAATTATAATTACAAAGTATAATGTTGTTGGAGTAACATTTAGTTGATTAAAATTATCCGTATATCTTTTTTTCTGAGAAAATAATAAAAAAATTTATTTCGTGGGTGGAACAAACCACAATTATCCGTTGGAAAATGTTCAACAAAAATTGCGTATTTATTCTTAAGCTGATATTTAATGGCCATGCACGGTAATTTCATGATCACCGTGCAACACCATCGTCAATAAATGATATTTTCTTCTAATTATACTAACCAGTAGTGTCGAGAAGATCAACTTTAAGAGTGAGATTTCCTAGAACACATTCTCTGGAGTATAAATCTTCGACAGTTGGCCTGTATCGTTCAGTAAAACCTTGTCCTAATAAACGTCGTATAATGGCGCTTTTACCGACAGCAGCGCCACCCAAAACAACCAATCTGATCCTTTCGTGATCGGCCATGTTGTCGGTCGCCGACGGTGGCCTTAACCGACGGCGTATTATTTTTCTTTTCTTTTTTTAACGACTGGTTACTAGCTCTCGCCAATTCAGGAAAGGAATATTAACAGGCACTAACCCAAAGAACGTTATCTTTTGCTTTTAGCAATCACAAGGAAATTCAATATGGCTGGCTCGGAGAAGAGATTGCTGCTTCGATGTTAATTCGGTTTCTTTTCTTCTTCTTCTTCTTATTCTCCTCCTTTAACACGAGAAATTGATCGATCGATCGATCTTCTGAATCGAGAATTTCCTATCTACAATTAAACTGAACTTCTAATTTACTTGTCCCTTTTCTTCTTCTTTTCCTTCTTCTTCTTACTTTTCACTTCTTCTTTTTCTTCTTCTTCTTCTTCATTCACTTATTACGCCCGGAGAGAATTTCTTGGGTACTCTTTAAATTGAGAACTGTTTTAAATTACTATTGGAAGTAAGTAGTCTAGTTCGAAGAAAAACAGTCATTTTCTTCGGAACTTACTCTTTGATCAATTTGTAATATGATTAAGAAAAAAAGGAATTTTTTTAATTGGGTTTCAAGTAATTAGGTTAATGATAACTGAACATATAATGAGTTCTTACGAATAAAATTAATCGTGTATGTAAATATATATATTTTCTTTCTTTTTTTTTTTTTTTATTTTCAATAAGGTTTTAAATAAATAAAATACTATTTTACCAAATTTTCCTCAATCAAAATAATTCTCGATTAGATCCGAAATGGCTGACTTGTTATCTTCTTTCATTTCTGCAACAAACAAATAAAACGCAAACGGTTTGGTTAGAAACAATTTGATATTAATTAATCATTTTTATATCTATTTTTATCTATGATATTCTATGGAAAGTTTAAATGAAAGCTGTTTTATATTCTACCACTGTTCCTATGAACCCCCTTTTTTTTCTTCTCAAACTCTTTTAGAAAGGTTAGGACAAAAAAAGGTAGGTAGAGAGAAAGAGAGTGAAGAAAAAAAAAAAAAAGAAAAAGAAGAAAAACCGAACGGCAAAAAAAGCGTTCAGTTTTGCGTGACGGTGAAATGTTCTTACAATTTCTTCTTTTTCTATGGTCATAATTTATCCAATAGTACCGCCCACCCTTCTTTTTATACCCAAGGGCATTATGAAAACAAACGGAGAAATCGTGGCATGTCCGGTGAGAAGATTTATATCTTGTATTCTCACGAATACATTCAAAAACATTTTCTTCTAATCTCCAACAAATAAAATACCAATGAATTTTATCCTTTTACAGCAATAAGATTTGAAAATTCCTTCGTTATTCCTTAATTGTCCCTTATATATACGAAATAAAGGATATATCGATTAAAAAAAAACAAAAACAAAGTCCAATCAAATAAATAAATAAATAAATAAATAAATAAAGTTTCAACAGTAATAAATATAAAAAACAAATTCTGAAATATATCGTTAAATTAAATCTAATTAATTTAACCTAAAAATCAAGAGAGAGAATAAAATATTTGTTTGCTGTCTGTCCCGGCACTTCGAATGATTAAAATATATTAATTATTATTATGCGCAAAGAAAATAAAAAACAAATCGAATGATTCCAACAATCGATCCAACAATAATGAAAATTATCATGAAAAATGGAAAAACAATCTAACAAAATAATATTATTAGGATTTCTGACGTTTCCTTTTCTTTTCCTCCATTTGCTTTATAGGTTTTTTCTTTTTTAATAATCTTTTTTTTTTCTATTTTTTTTTTATTCATATTTGTAAAATATGTTGAATACGGCCACGCGACGACGGCTGTTTTCAACGCGTCGGAAAATCGTTGCTCTTGACAGGTGTCTCGTTTTAAAGCTACGCTTTAATCACGAAACTCGTTAGCCACGACGAAAAGCCGTAATTGCGTCTCTCACCTTCCCTTTCCCTTCACCTTTTTTTACTCCTCTTTCTCCTCCTCCTCCTCCTCCTCCTCGTACCCTCTTCCACCTTGTATCCAAACCACAAGTATCTACTTTTTGTTCATTTTTTTCTTCTCTTCTGTATCTTAATAATATTTAACAGATCGCGTTACAATAAATCTCATTTTCATTTCAAGATATGAATCTTCAATAATATCAACAATTCAAATATCTGCACGTAAAAGAAAATTGTTAATATTTCAGTTCGGTAGAGTGATTTTCTTTTTTTTTTTTTAGAAAATCCTTTATTTAAAATATTACAAAATAATTATTTATAGTGACAAGAATATTCATTTATACCGATTGTATGATTTACGAAAATATTTAGCAAAAGTGTTTAAAAATAAAATGATTAAATATTTTGAAGATATATATAAATATATAAAATCTTTTTCCTTCTCGTTAAGACTGGTTGAACTAAGCGAAACGAATTAATTGCATGTGCCAGCTTTCTTTATTACTGCCAAGAAGAAGTGTAAGAAAGCTTTCATCGTTCTTAAATTATCGTCATAATTATTCGTGTAATTATTGTTCTCTCAAATTCATTTAATTCTACCTCTACTTCTACTACTTCTTCTTCTTCTTTTTCTTTTTCTTCTTCTACTTATATTTATTATCGTCATCATCGTTATTATTTTCCATAATAATCAAATATAAATCTTTGATTTAATAAATTTGTAGTATGCCGTCTAGTAACGCAACAACAACAACAACAATAACAAAATACAAATTATATTATTTTAACATTGTCGAGTAAAATAAAAATTCAATATTTTAACGAACATTATCTTTGACCTTTTTAATCGTCGATTGATCGAACACAATTTTCTCTTCTATGTAAATTCAATTTTATTCATTTTCCAATACAGTAAATAGCTTAATTAAAATTTATGTTAGGAAAAAAAAAAAATAAAGAATTAGAGTTAAAAAATCAATCAGAGAAATGAATCCTAAGAGAAAATCTTAACCAGGAGTGTATGTGGTATAAAGGGCAAGTTACTATGTATATAGTACATACCTACGCCCTAACTGACATCCAATTTCCATGGCAACGATGAAGTCAAAGGGAAATGCGAAACTCTGAAAATGTGTGTATGTATATATATATGTGTGTGTGATTGTGTAAGTATTCGGGGTTTGATATTTCTCTGAAGGGCTTTTACTAAAGAAAATCTAACTAATAAACTATACTATTTCTATTTTAACCTTTGTTTCTTCGAAGAATAAGAACAAGAAATTATAATAAATGTTCATTGATCATTTCAAATTTATTTTTCGATTCGTAATAATTTTATTCTTATTTTTTAATTGACAATTATGTTTCATTGGTAACGACAGATTCGTTTAATTATTTTGATTATTTTTAATTCCTTAAAATGTGTTTCCTCAGTTTGTTTTTCTTTCCCCCTTTTCCCCCCTCCCCCCTTCATTGAATTTTATTATCTCGTAGAAAATGGCTTTTGTTCGACAATGTGACCTTTTTATTTCAATTAACGAATGTCTTATCGTCTTACCGTGATTGTTTTCTTCCCTGTGACTGATGATCACACCTTTTCTCTAATGAAATTCTCGAATATTTATTTAGAAAAGAAAACGCGAAGAACAATTGTACACGCGATACGTAGAATAACTATTATTATTATTATTTTTTCGTTTATTTTTTTCTTTTTTTTTTGTTTGTTGTTGCATTTTCTCGTTGTTGTGTTGTTAACTCGACGAACGAATAGAAACAGATCGAAGTTAATCCGTACTGTCAAACGATGATTATTTTTTAAATGTTTTTTTCCTTTCTCTTCGATCCAGTTTGACATTTTTTTTTGTTATCTGCTTCGAAAAATAAATCTATTCGAAAAATATCTCGCGTTGCATCAAAAATATATTTCATCGAGAGATATTACAATTGATATTTAAACTTAATGTTAATTAATTCCGATGAGAATTTGATCAGATTATTGAAATTAATTGAACGATTAATGGTTATTTTATATTGAAACCACCACGAACTGATAAATAAATATCGTATAATTGAAGATATTATAAAAAGTATCTTTGATTAGAGTAACGTAATTTCAATATTTTCCAGTGGTTCGGATTACTGATAATCGTGAAAGACAATGTTGTGGGTCTGTAGATAACAGTCAGATGTTTGATTAGGTATATATCCATTCAGGATAGGTAATTATTCGTGGCTACTAAGCGAGGTACGAGCTTAGAAACGTACAGAGAAATCTATACGCTGATTAGGAGTCTCTAGCTAGCTAGCTAGAGGCTGAAGTAACTGTTGGCAAACAAGCCAGACAAATGCCATAAACTGTTAAAGTCAGATAAAATAGAACTAAATCTGTTATCAAGGGAGGAGAGAAAAATCGATAAGAAACTCTGTGGTAACATTTAAAATATGGAAAAATAATAAACGAAAATATTCTTTAAAATATTTCTTAAAAAAAAAAAAGAAAATACTTTTGTATCTATATTTAAACGTGACAACGATATTTATCGTCAAATTTTCCCAATACCAATTATATCTCATATTCATTTCTTTTTATCGTCAAATTTTATTATATATATTCATTTGTTTTTATTTATTTTTTTTCAATATTCTAATTAAAATTATAATTTGTTCAAAGTGAATTTAACGTCATTGAAAATATTTTTAATAAATAATATTATTCATTTATATTATAATTCATTTTTATCGAAACATTTATTTGATAATATAATAACTTTCTATATGTTTGAATTATTTTCATTTGTTCAAAGGGAATTTAATGTCATTGGATATATTTTTAATAATTAATATTATTCATTTATATTATAATTCATTTTTATCGAAAAACATTTATTTGGGTAATAATCACTTTTTCTATGTTTGAATTATTTGATTATTTTTATTGAATGTTAACTTTCACATGACAATAATTCGACTAATGCGACTTGAATTAATAATAAACTGTGTGACGATTTATTTATATCGTAGTACACGAGTCGAGCCACGTTTTGATCTGCATTATGCATGGATTCTTGGGTCGTAGGACATTAGCCATGATTAAAGTAGGATATATACATATATATCCTATATATATATATACTCATACAAATATTTGTATATGTATTGTATGTACATTATACGCCAACAAACTTCATATACTATTTTTTCTTTTTTTTTCCTTTTTCTCACTTCTATGTGTTCAAAACCACCACTCCAGCAAGCCGTATTTCTCCCTATCCCCCTCCCACTCCCCCTCCTACTCCCTCACCTTTTCCACTTCACGAATTTATCCTCTTCAACGTCATCGTATGAATATTTCATCGCACGTGTTATTTCTCACCAACTATTGTCTCTATTTATATTTTATATTTCATTATTATTGTTCTTTTTCAATTCGATTTTACCATCCAATTTATATTCATAATGTATATTATTATTATTATTATTATTATTATTTAAATACTTTATCTGAATTTTTATTTAATTTTAGAAAAAAATTAGATAAATTGTAGTACAATTAATTAATGTTTTTTTTTTTTTTCTATTTTTTCTTTCGACGTCACAACAAATTCGTATGAACAAACAAATAGATCAAAGATGAAACGAATACGCGAATTAATTAATTGTCGCTCGTTATAAATGTTTGCCAATTTATTATAGTAATAAAGATAAATCAAAATAGGACACCCCTTTTTTTGATGTGCGAGATGAATTTGTTTCTTTTTTTTTTTTTCCCTACAAATTTTATATTCGACGTTACGCGGTTCTTTTTAACTTAGAAAAAAAAAAAAGAAAAAAAGAAATTTGTTGATGATTTTCCCTTTGAAGATTACGTATATATATATATATATTTCGCGTTGAATTTCGTGCTGCATAGGAATAGGAATAGCTTGAAATTCACGGTAAAATGAACACGAGAGAAAAGATTGGATGCTAGTAGATTTTATGGTACGCGAATGTAATTGGAGGATAGTCTGGAACCCTCGTTCGTGACTTTGTCAAAGGTTCCCTTTTATTTCGTTCTTCGGGTTCCCCAGTTTTTTACAAGATAATCATTTATATTACGTTCGTTGGATAGTATTTTTCAAATAATTTCTTTCCTATATGCATTACCGTACGTATAACTATAACAAAGAAAAAAAAAAAAGAAAAAATAACACAATGTTACATCGATTTTATATATTTTATATCAATATTATCATATTTTCATTATTCATTTGATCGTTTAACAATAACCCTGGTGATATGTAACCACTTCGTACACTAATTATTTTGTTGCCTATATCCAGGCGCAATACTTCACTCGATAAATATAAATTGATTACATTGTATTGCTTTTTTTTCCCCTCCCTCCCCACCCCCTACTTACTAATTATTTATTATTTCATTTATATTTTTACGAAAAAAGAACACAATGTTACATCGATTTATATATTTTATATCAATATTATCATTTTCATTATTCATTTGATCGTTTAACAATAACCCTGGTGATGTGTAACCACTTCGTACAGTAATTATTTTGTTGCCTATTTCCAGGCGCAATACTTCACTCGATAAATATAAATTGATTACGTTATATTGCTTTTTTTCCCCCTCCCCCTCTCCCCTACTTACTAATTATTTATTATTTCATTTATATTTTTACGAAAAAAGAACACAATATTACATCGATTTTATATATTTTATATCAATATTATCATATTTTCATTATTCATTTGATCATTTAACAATAACCCTGGTGATATGTAACCACTTCGTACACTAATTATTTTGTTGCCTATTTCCAGGCGCAATACTTCACTCGATAATATAAATTGATTACATTGTATTGCTTTTTTTCCCCCTCCCCCTACTTACTAATTATTTATTATTTCATTTATATTTTTACGAAAAAAGAACACAATGTTACATCGATTTTATATATTTATATCAATATTATCATATTTTCATTATTCATTTGATCGTTTAACAATAACCCTGGTGATATGTAACCACTTCGTACACTAATTATTTTGTTGCCTATTTCCAGGCGCAATACTTCACTCGATAAATATAAATTGATTACGTTATATTGTTTTTTTTTTCCCCTCCCCCTCCTCCTACTTACTAATTATTTATTATTTCATTTATATTTTTACGAAAAAAGAATACCAATGAAAGCAACTTTCCTGTTCATTTCGATATGATTATTGCAAATAATACGAAAAAAAATATTAAAAATATTTTTCTGTGTATAATACGTTTTTCTTAGGATATTTAAAGTAATTGTAGAAATCTTTTTCGTTAAGATAGGAGATCTCCATCGTCGTGCAAGATTTAAATTAATATCAAATGCATAAAATCGTAATATGTAGGTAAATCTTAGGAGTAATATGCTATAAGATATAATTCAACAGAACGTTCTTACGGACGTTTAGCTATACTAATATAACATAAATGCTTTATGTGGTTATACATTGATTAGTAATTTAAGGAAAAGGTCAAATAGCTTGCTAGAATTCTACGAAACTATATCTACATCTAATTTCAAATTTAATTGTGTTACATATATATAATAATTTAAATACCAAGAATTAATTATGCTAAGAATTAATAATAATAATTAAGTTGAAAAAGAAAGAAGAGGGGGCGAGGGGAAGGTAAAAGTAAGATTTTAAAATTAAAAAGTAAGATTAAAAAAAAGATTTCAAATAATTTGTCATAATTTTCTTACTTGTCAAACTAATACAACTGAATTCCCATAATACAACTGAATTCTTATAATACGTTGCAACATGGGACAATTGCTTGTTCACCTACTTAAACAAATTCTTTTTTCTCTTTAGAAATAAATTTTTACAAACGATCGTACAAAATTTACGAGAAATATTTATATATATATATAAATAACATAATAATAATATAAATAACATAATATATATATATTCTTATAATACTTTGCAACATGGGATAACTGCTCGTTCACCTACTTAAACAAATTCTTTTTTCTTTTTAGAAATAAATTTTTACAAACGATCGTACAAAATTTACGAAAAATATTTATATATATATATATATAAATAACATAATAATAATATAAATAACATAATATAATATATAATAGCATATATATACATTGATACGAGATAACGAGCATCGTACGTTATGGTTTGATGAGTGGGCTAGAGGGTTAGATGGGAAGAGGAAGGAGAAGGGTAAAAAGGGTGGGTGGAAAACGATACGCCGATTGTGTATTGTCACAATTGAAAGTTCGGCTTTCGAGTATTAATTAGAGCACCGAACGTACGAAATGAAGAGAAACTATGTCATGGAAATCGGTCGGCTGACAACGTTGGACATTTAATTGGATACGGGGTGAAATGGGGGGATAGGGGGATGGGGGATGGGGGATGGGGGGATGGGTTGGTACTTACCAACACACTCCTTTAACTAAAAGAGTCTGTCTCTGAGTGTTCGTTCACCTAATTATAGGTATATATATCTACCTTATGGTCTTTTCCCTTTCTATCTCTCCATGTCTATGTTTATGTCTGTCTTTGTTTTCCTACAAAGTGTATAGTTTCTAACTGCACACTTGCATAGCTTTACGGGGTAGAACAAATTGACGTAGGGTATGGTCAAGAGTGATGGTACGACACCAAAGGTTTCACAGCTTCGACAGATATAAAACAAACGTTAATTAGTTTCCGGAACCGATTGTAATGAAGTATCATTTTCGTTTTATAACTAATCGTCTTATTAATACTAAACGCGTAACGAAATTGAATGATATATTAATTACCTGTTCTTACCGTAAACGTTCGAATGATCATTTTTTAAAACGAAACATATATTTTCATATTACAACGAGATTTAAGCCAATTGTATAGCGAACAATTATTCTCGTTATTTGGTTACTTAAAAAAACGAAACAAAAATAAAAGAATAAAATAAAAAAAGGAAGAGTGTGTGTGTGTGTGTGGCGGGGGTTGGGGGAGAAAGAAAAAAAATAACGGGGAAAAGGGTAAACACAGGGTGGATGTTTGTCGGAATTATATAAAAAATGTATCATACCCGAGAATAATGTTCGCGAAACCATCGTAAGCTTGTTTTTTGTTTTTGTTTCCTTTTTCTCGTTTTGTTTATTTTTTGGTTGTTCCGTTATGTTTCTCTATCGCGTTTTTATTTTTACATTTTTTGTTCTTTCTCTCTTTTGAAGTTATTTTTCAAGTATATACGTACAAAACATGCGTTACGTATTTCCGTTTAAATGAAATTATCCAAGAAACGTATTATTTTGTTGAAAACTTTGACTAGTAAAGTATCGTTAAAGCGTTTTTTCCTTTTTTCTTTTTGTTTCAATGTCAATGTCCAACGGCGGTGACAAAAGTAATTTTCTACAATTACGAGAAAAAGCTTCTTTCAACGTTGTTAATTAAACGTATCGTAAAAAAGAAACTGTTATAATGGTTTTTCTATTGAGAAAAAAAATCATCGTTCTAACATATTTATCAAATTCACGTTGTAGTTATTTTATCGATTATTGTTTAAAAGGTAACGTGTATATGAATCTAACGAGAGTAATATTTATATAATTAATCAAATTTATTCTTCCGAATGTCATATAAATAATATTCAATAAAAGTAACTTTCATAAAGGACAATGATTCATTTCAACGGTGGATTTCGAAGGAGACGGTACACAGATCATATATTCCGTGTTTTTAAACAACAATAGACATTTCTTTCGATTAATTAACAATCATTTAAAGTAAATCGAACACTATAATGTTCATTAGTAATACTTATCATTGTTTGATAGTATAATACCATTTGTTTTAACGTTGAATATTTATAATCTAATTATAATACACCTACTTTTCTTTCAGGGTTTTTTTACAGAATAAATAATAAGTTTTCGAAGAATACGTTTAAAAAATATTTTCTTTTTTAACAAAATATCTATCTATCTATCGAAAAATTTCATTTTATTTTTCGTTAAACTAACATCAGACTATTTAAATTTTCGATTTAAATAGTTTCAATAATAATCATTGTTTAAATTAGTAATATTTATATATGTAATTGAATTTAAATAGAAAATCGTGTTGATGAAAAAAAGAAGCAGTTCGTGTAAAAATAAAACTAAGTATATTTAAATTTCGTAACATATTTCGTATCGGTGGCAACAATTTTATTTTCGTTTGACAACAATTTCTTTCTTTTCTTTTCTTTTCGTAAATGTATATGTGTGTGTGTTTTATTTTTCTATTGAATTAATGTATTTTGTATTTTTATAAAATAGAAAAGAAGAACGAAAGTATCCGTTCATTTTCTTATTGGAAATGTTTTCTTTTTTTCTTTTTTGAAAAGGAGAAAAGGGCATCAGAAAATCGAAGAATAATGAACGCTGACGTTAGCAATGTAAATCGAAGAAGAAAAAGAAGAAGAAGAAGAAGAAGAAGAAGAAGGCTTTAGGCTGTCGAATTAAATCGTGACCGTTCAATCGATCAGGTTTACCTCTGCACTTTAGCTAAACTTTCTAATCTAATTAACACTCGACTGGTGGTTGCTGATACACCTCATGAAATCTAATACAATTAGACATAATCAAAGTACTAATTATTAGAGATAAGTAAAAATTCTTCACAAATTCTTATCACATCGGATAATCGGATTACTTTTTTTGTTCTTATTGCGAAAGGTCTATTATTTTATCTCGATGTTCAACAAATTTTATGATATATAATATATATCATATTAATTTCGTTGGTAATTCTTTAAAAAAAAAAAAAAAACCAAAAGTATCGAAAGTACGATCGGTTGTATTTCTTTAACCATTTCAATGTTGAATAATCTTAGCTGAAGTGTTTAATAGATACGAAATACTTGATTACTAATGTGTTCTATTTCGTTGATTGATTTTACTAATCAGATTCTATAATAATAAATTATATTTAATAATTAAAGTTTTTTTTCTTTCTTAGATAATGTTTTTTTTCCCATATATATATCTATAGAACTAAAAGGGTTCTATAGATACTTGATTACTAAGAATACTTGATTACTAATGTGTTCTATTTCGTTGATTGATTTTACTAATCAGATTCTATAATAACAAATTATATTTAATAATTAAAGTTTTTTTTTCTTAGATAATATTTTTTTTTCCATATATATATCTATAGAACTATAAGGGTTCTATAGATACTTGATTACTAAGAATACTTGATTACTAATGTGTTCTATTTCGTTGATTGATTTTACTAATCAGATTCTATAATAATAAATTATATTTAATAATTAAAGTTTTGTTTCTTTTTTAGATAATATTTTTTTTTCCATATATATATATCTATAGAACTAAAAGGGTTCTATAGATACTTGATTACTAATGTGTTCTATTTCGTTGATTGATTTTACTAATCAGATTCTATAATAACAAATATATTTAATAATTAAAGTTTTGTTTCTTTCTTAGATAATGTTTTTTTCCCATATATATATAGAATTAAAAGGGTTAATTATTAATCATAGTAAGAGAATTATTTCTCGCACGTGCACATTTATAAATCCAAATATCGTAACTCGTTTCTTTTCGAGTATTTTTTTGGGGGATGATTTTTCATTTATTTGCATCGAGAGAACACGAAACACGATCTCTGTTGCATCAAACGGCGTTTCTGGAACGGAAACGATATCGAAGCGTTATGTTTCCAACTGCTCTTTCCCTCCCTCCCTTCCACCCTTCTTCACCCTCAACCCTCTTTATGCATGTATGTGCATATCCGTTAGCGAACCTTCTCGACTGCACAGGTTTCCGGGATCGTTCAATAACCACCATCTCATCTCGAATTAACGCTTATGGTATTATAGTCCATGGGGTTACGCACGACTCAAAGAGAAAGAACAAAGAGACAGAGACACAGAAACAGAGAGAAAGAAAGAGAGAGAGAGAGAGAGTCGTTGAAAACGGAAATGGAAACTCGAGTGATGTGAAATAGTTAAATCCATGAGTTTCCTGTTCTATCGTATTCTAATACACACACACTCACATATGATACACTTAAGTTAATTTAACCCTTTGAATGGGGTGTATACTTTTGACTTAAATGTCTTCCTTACGGATGAAATCATTTATAATTAATATATAATAATACAATAATTTTTATTCTGTGATTGATATTATTAGGGTTAATCAAAAGTTCGTACAATTTTTTTAAATGAATATTTTCAAAATAAATGTTACAACAATGCAACTTTGTAATACAATTTATAATACAATAAACGTACGAACTTTTGGTTAATCAAATGTATAAATAATACAAATGTATGTACAAATAATAAATTGGTATTTAATAATGAATGTGTTTTAGTTTTCTTAATATAATTTACATATGACGAGAGATTGAAAAGAATAATTAATATGCAAATGAATATTACATTAATTTTACGTTTATATTCCGATGAACACGGATATTCGTTCAAACAGTCAAAATTCTCTTAAAAAATAGATTTATGATATTACTTTTTAATAATCGATTCTACACATCGATATACATATATGTATTATTATTTATTATATAGAATAATAGATTATTATCATTAGTAAAGTATAGATGATAGAGATAGATATAAATTTGTACGTTCTAATAATCAAGCAACCCCTTAGAGAAGGGGTGTCTCTTTTCTTTCAATCTCCGAGGCAAGATGGATCTTACGAACTCCTTCAATCGACGTTCCATTCTCTTTCATGAAAGTGTACTCGTTAAAATCGTACCTAAGCTTGGTATATTTCCTTATACGTCAAAAAGAAAAGAATAGAAAAGAAAAGAAAAGAAAAGAAAGAAAGAAAAAAAGGGGTCAATGGACGAACTGGAACATCGATTGGAAATAAAACGAATGATCGATACTTTTTTAAAGATATTGACATGGTTCGTGAATTTAACCGACCTGATTTTATAACAATGCTGTTTATATATCGATGATATTCACAATTTTTATTCTATTTCTAATATAAAAAAATTTGTCTTTTCTTTCTATTGTGTGTTTTAATAACGAAATAACGATATAATGAGAATAATAATAAAATGATTATTAATAAATTATAATATATTGTAATTGTAATCGTTTCCCGCGATCCGGAAATACAATGGTGGTTCCCTTTTCCATTTAAACAGATTTTTTTACAGGGCCGAATTTTTTCTTTCGTGTTTTGTATCAACATTACCCTCTATGTATGTGTGTGTGTGTATACTATATGAATATATTTGCTTGTATGTATACGTGATATGCACGTTGGTCGGCAAAAGAGACGATACTTTGAGATTCAATTAAAAGAAAAAAAGAAAAAGTGAAAGTTAAGGAACAATTTTGTTTCCATAGGTAAACAAAACCCTAAAAGACTACCTGGGGTAAGGGTATATTTTTATTTTCAGAAGTCAACGACAGACTCTGATATTTGCTTGTATGTATACGTGATATTCACGTTGGTCGGCAAAAGAGACGATACTTTGAGATTCAATTAAAAGAAAAAAAGAAAAAGTGAAAGTTAAGGAACAATTTTGTTTCCATAGGTAAACAAAACCCTAAAAGACTACCTGGGGTAAAGGTATACTTTTATTTTCAGAAATCAATGACAGACTTTGATTACAACAAAAAGGGACATTTTTAGAAATTTTAAGACTCCGCAAGAATTGAATCTAACAATAATCAGAAAATTCCTAACCTATTATTCCTTTTTTTTTCTATCACAATTCGGAAATCCCATATAAAAGGACACAATATAATTATTTCCTTTATTTATTCTTTTTTTTTTTTTTCTTTTACTTTTATAAAGAAAGCGAAGACATTTATAAGTGTCCAATGGGAGAAAAGAATTTTTGTTCCTTTTGGAAGAAGATTTCAAAAAGAGTCCCCACTCTTTATATATATCCCTTACTTCATTTTGGATTTTTGAACATTTAAAAATCGGCAGTTCAGTTCGTTTTGGTCAGTCGTAGATTCATAATCACTTCTGAAGTGTGCTGTAAGAAGTAGAAGAAGAAGATATAAGAAACTTGATCGAATATTGAAGATATTCTAAATTTTTAAGTAATATTGTCTCAGTTGTGTTTTATAATATTGGATTATTATATGTGCATCGAGTTGCATATTAATAATAATAAATAATTAAAGAGTGTGTTTGTTTCGAACATTGAACACGTGAAATAGTTAAAGATCATTACACTTTAAATAAATTTCTTATAACGCATCATTGGGAACGTATAACGTAAGTAAATCTAAAAAATTTATTAAATAAAAAGTAGTTTTTCCACAATGATCGAATGATCGAATGATACGAATAATTTACGAAAATAAAAACGTTTCGGGGTAAAAATTACAAGAACAAATCTAATCGATAATTTGTCGATAATGTTTCGTAGGAAATTTGATGAAAATTCATTTTAAACGAAAAGATATTCGTATCGTTCGATACATTTTTAACAAAGTTATAATAGATTCAAAGAAATAAAATAAAGAAAAAGTTACCAAAAGTTTCGAAAATTCATATTCGTTCGAATCTTTATCGATTTTTGTTCGATCATATGATGATAAAATATAATATTTCATATTTAATTAAAATCTAACGTTCACGAACGTTCCACATGTATATTTATCGTCAATTATTTTAAACGTTGATATTTTTCAGGTCAAATCCGGCGAGTTCTTCAACGAAAGGAAAAACTAGCAGATCGAGTCGTAAAATAAACAATTGAAAGATCGAAGAAGAGAATCGAACGACACCCAAAACTTACTAGGACGAATTTTCCGGATTCTTTTGAACTCTTGTCAATCTAAAATCGAGAAAGGTTAGATCGCTGTTCTATCATTTTACGAGAAAAAAAAGGAAAAAAAGGAAAAACAAAAAAGAAAATCAATAGTATTTCAAAAAAAAAAAAGATTCTTTCCTTTGGTTCTTCTTGTCATACGTTCATCTATATTTTTTTCAATATTGAATATTCATTAATCTTTAAACAACGAAATAAAACAATGGCTCAATATAGAATGTATGGAAGATATTTCCCTTGGTACAATGACGAGGAATTTTTGTCTCAAGACGAATATTGCTTATTCGATGATTTCCATGCTTTTATAAATGATATTCTTATAATAAATTTTGAAGTGATAGCTCAAAGAGAAATGGCATTAAATATATATAGCTGCATTAAACGCGAAAAAATTATATCAAAATGCAAAAGATTTCCGAACGATGGCGTCTATTTAAATTTAACGTGTACTTTTCTCGGTCAGAGATTTCGAAATATTATTTCATGTCTTCGTTGTAGTGAAACAGATTTTGGTAAACCGACCAGTAAATGCAAATGCGACGAAAATTTTATGGAAAACCTTCAAGAATTACTTGATGTATTAGAAAAATGCCCATATAACAAACGTCATAAAATTGGCATTTTTACACAAGCAACTTTTGAGGCATTTTTTAAATTTGAATGGCGAGTAGTTGGTTCTATTACTCTCTGGAAACAAAGTGAACAAGTTGAAGGTGCAGAATAACAATTTGTTGGAACTTGGATTGAAGGTATTGGGGTGATGGGGTTTTCACACCAATCATAATTTTCAAACCTTTTTAAACTGTCCGTTTAATACTTATTCTGATTTTTATAACATTTATTGATTGTAACACAAACTTATGATTATGATGACAATATTTTTTGTTTTTTTTCTTAAAACACATTGTAAAATGTAATAAGTGGCATGTAAAAGTATGACTATTTTTATAACATAATCGATTTTTTTTATCGTCAGTCATTGGATCTTTGTAAAATTAATCTTAAAACGTAACGCGAAATTAATTAGGAATATACTCATATAATTTGAATCATTTCTTTTACATTATATTTTATATTCAAAAACGATTTTTAAAACTTCTTTTCTAATCGAATTATTTTTCTCGTGGAAATAAATTCATGACGACGATATAAAAAATCGAAAGTAAATATATCTCATTGTATTTTTTATACTTTTTCTTAAATAACAATAAATGTTATTAACCAAGTAAACGATTAATCCTTTTTCTTTTTCTTTTTCATTTACGATACCGGATTGAAATATATTTTCCTTTCTATTTTATAATATCTATTCCTCAAAAAAGTCCTCTTAAGCGTTTAAGAATTTATTATTATATTTATTATGTATGTAAGTATGATTTTAGAATAATAAGTATATCAAGTCCTTAGATATTTATATTTACGCATCGTAGAAATGACTATAATAGAGCATGACATATGTATTCCGATTTTCAGTCTAGTACTAACAATCCAACTACGTAGATCCCATTGTGTTATTTAAGGCAGAAAACTTTTCAAGTAGGAAAGATAAAAATCGGTAGTTTTTTATTATAAAACATAGTTCAATCATATTATATCAAACGATTGGTTATCAATTTGAAAATTTATCGTTTTACAATTTACATACAGATAGAATATTAAACAAATATATAATCGTAAAAGGTAAGTTAAATAAATTATCTGTTCGCGTTATTATCAATTTTCTATTGATAATATTTCGTTTATTTAATCATACGAATCTTAACTTTTTATTTTGAACATTGTCAAATCCAGTGAATACTTCGACGAAAGAAAAAACCAGGCAGGCACAGATCGAGGTATAAAACAAGCTGAACGATTACATTTGGAATAATTAAAAAAAAAAAAAAAAAAAAAAAGAAGAGAGAACCTAATCTCTCATGCAACTATCGACAAATTCAAAATCTTATATTAAAGTTAAATGCTTGAGACGTGGAAAAATTTCGAAAAATCTCTATACAACTATGTGAAACGTTTTATAACCGATATGTTTGTGGTCAAATTTTTGATTTCAATGTTATCGGTTGATCCCAAAAGATCTGTCAACAAACATGATCTCGAAAGTTATGTCTCGTTGAAATCTGTTAAATCATTTAGCCAGCAATACGTTCCTTGGTCTAGTGCAAAGGATCATTTGCAACATGATGACTATTGTAGCTATAATGATTTTTTAACTGCTTTGGAAGATATTAAAGGAATTGATTTAAATTCTATTGATACTAGAAACGAAGCTCTTGAGATATTGAATAACATTAGAATCGAAAAACTTGTTGCCAAGAAAAAACGATTTCCTGCTAATGGATTTTACGTTAATTTAACTAGCAGCGTTTGTGCCGAATTGTTTAACGATATAATCGATGCGTTAGATTGCAAAAATAATTGTGCATCGATTAGACGACAAATCTTAACGTGCAATTGTACAAATATATTTTATAGTAGATTATCATTGTTATTTGATTTACATTATGAATATCTGATCGATGAATTATACCATTACGGTGTTTACAATCGGGAAAATTTCGAGGAGTGGCATGCTTTGACATGGGTTTAACACGTTTCTTTAATTTCTCATTAGATTCTTAATGGTATACTTCAAACTTATTTTTTTCTTTTCGATTAGTATACCATCGCCGAGTATTTTATCTTTTTTTTTCTCTTGAGACAATCAACGAAAACGTGATCCATCTTCGTTGCGCATTTAAAAAATCTTTTTCTTACGCGTTAATAATATTTATTTCTACGCGATGTTTTTTAACGCTAAACCGGTGGTCATTTTAATTTTCTTTTTTTTCAAGCAGCCCAGATAATAATCGAAATGTAATTTTTTCTCGTAGGACGCGATCAAGATTTTAGATTTAATTAATCACGACACCTTGTTATTACGGTCGACGCACAGTTATATTTCTTTTTTTTTTTATAGATATTTATTTGTTGATAATAAATTCATTTCGATATATATAAAAAATATGCATAGTTATAAATTAATATATTTATACATATACATATATATATTATTATTATTATTATTATTATTATTATAATATAATTTTCTTTTCTACGGTTTGTGGAAACCCTAAGAAGACATTTTTACATCTCCCGATACCTTTTTATTGGAGTCAAAAGCAGAATTAGTATTACGGTACTGATATATTATTAAAAACACTGATCAATTATTTAAAGTTCTGTATTAAAAAGTTGAAAACTATTATATATTGATAATATAATATCGATAATTATCAACTATTTTTAATCAGGATTTATACAGATCTTTCCTTAATTGGTGGAAATTATTAATAAATGAAAGATCTTTAGAGATCGCGATATAATTTAATAATAATATCTTCTATAAAGGGAATATCTGAAATAATTGAATTTTAATAATTACCACTTGAATTAATAATATTTTATAGAGTGCCAATTTTTGTCCTAACGTTTGTTTTTTTTTCTCCAAGCTCATGTATAAAAGCCTCGGAAGTTAAGAATAATTTTTATTATATATAATATATATGTATATATATATATATATAATATATGTATATTTAATTATATTTAAATTTATCTATTTGAGAAAAACATGTATAAATATGAAAAAATTCGATAATTTATCAAATCCTCATGGTTATTCCATCGTATTCATGTTTTTTTTCTTTACTTGTATTATATCTGTGTATTTTTTTCTTCTTCAAAGAGTTACGTAAAAAAAAGGAATATTAATAATAATCAGACAGCACCAAATTCGTGACAAAATCTTAAACTATTTCTACGTTATTTAATCGTCTATAGTTCTAACTTCAATTTCCTTATACTAAATTACGAACCGAACTATTTCCTATTCCTTCGTTTTGCATCCTTCCTTCCTTCTTTCCATTCTATCAACGACAACGATAAATTTTAATTCGATTTTATATAATAACAATACGTATTTCTTTCCCAATACAAATTCACGTTGAAAATAATGTTTCTTTCATTCGTGAGAAACATAAAATTTCTCCTTGATCAGAGTAAGTAAACTAAAAAGTTTTCTTTTTCAGAGAACATTTCGCGGAATATTTTAAAGAATCAACATTTCTTTTGAAAGTATACTGAAAGAGAATAAGAACGAATAATTTTAGGTATTGTTTTAGAAACGAAAATGAATTTCAAAAAACGAATCAATTCTAAATTTCGTAGTTTAATTAAAAAATTAAATTATTAATTTTATTTTTTTTGAAAATTTAAAATATATAATTCTGTTTTATTTTATATTACAAATATTTATATTTCTGATCGGTATAATTATTTTATGTAATAGATAGTATTCTTTCATGAATTTTAATTGGATTTTATAAAATATAAATAACAACATATATATATATATATATATATATATATATCGTTATTCCGTTACATTTTATTTATTTAGGTTTAATTATAGTTTCTATTATTCCCAATTATAACATATCAAATTGAAATATCTTTCATTTGAAACTGTAACCTTCATCAAATCCCGAACGTTTAATGTGATCTATTATTATTATTATATTTATTATCTATATAAGCATAATTTAGAATAATAAATATGAACATATTAAATTCAATTACAAATCCGTTAAATATTTATATTTACATATCTTATAGAAGTCACACACACACACACACACACTATAATAGAACATAGGACATGTATTTCGATTTTCAGTTTAGTACCAACAATCAAACTGCGTGTAAATTAACTGTGACAGAAAATTATTAAAATAGGATAGACGAAATATTGATAGTTTCTCGTTATAAAAGAAAATTTAATAGTCATTATCAAAAAGTATTCAAACAAATCACGAAAGGTTAGTAGAAAATATCTTTTTTATTGAAATTATTATCGATGTTGGTTGATCAAACGATAAATTAACATCCGTTTATTTAATCGAACGATTTGAAATAACTTTTTTTCTATTCGTACGTGTGCCAATTCGATAGTTATTTCCATTTTATTTTCAATACTTATTCAAATTTTGACGGTAAATCGTGTCAATTTTTGTATACAAAGGTTAAAACTGGTAGATCGAGATTTCTTCTGCTTTTGGATCATCGGTAAGGATGCAATTTTTATTCTGATCGAAACATTGAAAAGTTCATGATTAAAGAGAAATATTGAAAAGAATTTTGGTAATATGCGTTTACCACCATACATCGATATTTCGTTGTCTAAAATGTTGTCCACCCCAACTGATGAGGTTCCCGATGGTTCTTCAGAATCTTCCGAGTCAATGGATGAACCACAATATGTACCTTGGACTGCTAATGAGGAACATTTGAAGAACGAAAAATATTGTTGTTTCGATGCGTTAGTAGATATTTTGCGATTCATTAAAGAAGAACCCTTCGATGATATGCCGTTTCGAACGCGATCTCTGGAATTATTGCAAAATTTACAACGTAAAAGCCTTGTTGGGAAGAATAAAAGATTTCCTGAACTTGGTACTAATGTTAATCTTACTAGCGGTATGTATGCGCAATTGATGAAAGATATAATGACGTGTCTTAAATGCACAAGAAATAACCACACCTTAGATCAAGCACACTTATGCAATTGTAATGAAATTTTTAGTTTGAGAGTAGATTATATACTTTATTTAACGAATACAATTCCTAGTAGTCAATTATATTATTACGGTGCTTACACGCGAGATACTTTTGAGAAGTGGTTTGCTTTAAAATGGATATAAAACGTTTTTACTCGCGATTTCTCGATATTTTTCAAATTATCTTCCGATTCGTATAATTGTCGCCGAGTAGATTTTTTTTCTTTCTATATTTATTTTTCTTTTCTTTTTTCTTCTTGACAATCAACGAACATGCGATACTATTTTCGTCGTGCATTTAATAATCTCTGATAATAGCGTTAATAATATTCCTGATTTTATTACCTAACAATAGATTTTTCATGATAATACAAAAATGATATTATATATATATATATCATTTTTGTATTATTATAAAATAATAATATGTATATATTATATAGAATTTGATCAACCCATTTGTAACAATATTTATCTTAGATTAGGCACGTTAAGTAAGATTATTATTTACCTGATTTTAAACGCGTAATTTATTTCAACACAATCCGTTAAGCAAGGTGTGTTTGCTGGTAACTCTATCAATTGTATAAGTATAATTAATTATAATATTTTGTTTATAATATTTTGCGAGAATATTTGTATGTTTCCTTTTGTCCAAGACAAAAAGGCTCGGGAAAATGAACTTAATTTAAATATTGTTCCAATAATCAACTGAGAAAACCTTCTTGCTTTTAAACACGCGTTAATATACATGCGATCAAATTAATCGAATGCCATTGGTTGCTTCAGCCTAATCAATTTGGAGAAACCGTTGGATATATTCGGAATATCGAAGTGTCTACTACGTTCTGCGGTTTTCATGCGTGTATCGATAACCGATCTCGTATATCTAATGCGTTTCAATCAATTATGCGATTTATGTAAAAATCTATTTTTCGTAATAATTAATTTTTCCAATTAGATTACATGAATTGTTTGCTTTAGAAAATGTTACATTTAACGCTATTACTTGACATTACTTTTTCTGTTAGAATTTTTTCTTTGAAAATAAATTCACGACGATGATTTATAAAATCAAATTGAAATATTTCGTTTTATTTTTTATTGAATAATATTAAGTATTACTGGTCGAATATATATATATAAATATAATTAATATTTCAATTTATAATTAAACATAAATAAACAATTAAACAACAACAAACACACACACACACATGCTTAAGAATTTATCATTATATTTATTACACGTGTACGTAAGTATACTTTAGAATAATAACGTATCAAATTCTATTAAAAGCCGTTAGATATTTATATTTACTTATCATAGAAGATACACTTTAATATAACATAAGATAAGTATTACGATTTTCAGAGTCGAGTAATAATAATCAAAAATCCTATGTGTGTGTGTGTGTGTTTTCATTGCTTTTCTTAATAATGATTTTCTCAGTGACTTTTAACCCTTCTATTACTTCTTTCGTATTTAATCAATTTTTAAGCCGACTACGGTAAATGAGGTATAAGCTTCGAGACCAAAACAGGATAAAATAAGTTTCCTCATCCCAGAGTAAAGATACCCTGAAGGGATCTGACCTGTGAGACGTGACAGAGATGTTTAACTTATTGCCTTCGTCTTACCCCTACCTCCCACCCGCACCACCCACCTACAGTTTCCTCAAGCTTTCAAGATTTAATCCTGATGCAACTATGCTGCAATATTATCTATATCGTGAATATTGATTATCCCTTGAAAATATTGATAATCATTTATAACAAACCAAACTATTCATTTATATATATATATATATATAAGTGAAGATTATTGAAGATTTATTTCATAATATATTATTTCAAAAATATTCAAAGATTTCTTGGATCCTAGTCTTTTGAATTAAATATCATAACGATCAAAGAAAATCAATAAAGGGTTTAATATAGAATATAGAAAATTGTAACCAACCGATTGGAAGAAAATTTCTACTTTATCTTTACACGATTTTCTAATTGATTCAAACACATTGAGATTAATTGTACCAATCCTCGATAATTTTAAAACGATACCTAATAATATTAATTCATGTATAAAATATTACTAAATAATCATTTTATAAATTGCTAGTCAAACTTTTTACTATTGCCAATTAATTCAGCGAACTTAGTATAAACTATTAATCCCATTTAACGTTAATCGTTTTCGGAAACCCTCCCCCTCGCTTGCCACCTCCCTCCCCCAGTCTTTCCCCTCCCATAACTAAAGCGCACGTTTGATTTATTTAAAGCAAATATTTGAACAAAAATAAACTCTTAAAAATAATTTGACGTCAAGGTAAACTTGTTAGATTTTGACCTAGAACGCTTTGGGGAAAATCTCGATTTAGATAAAGTACCAAAAATAGAAAATGTCTGAGAAACACTGGACTAGAGGATTTATACCAAAAATTCTAAAGACAGTATAGTGATGATTGGAATAGCTATAGATAGTAACATTGAGAACCAATAAGGAACTGTGAACGTATGTGTTTAACTTTTCCTCTATTTCTTCTTTCCAACACACTCACACACCTACGCATTCACCTACCTTCTTTACTTATCCAAACATACCTACATCAATTTACATACATATGAACTTTTTCTTGATAATTCATGCTTCTACGTGCTATATTCTCTCTCTCTCTCTTTCTCTATCTTTATATACAAGGTGTCTCAGTTTTTTTCCACCAAATGTTACTAAAACATTTAGATTAGAAATTTTGGATAAATCATTTAAGAGGTCACGTTCATTTGACACTCTCGTTTTATTTCTACTCGTCAAATATTCTGGTAACGTTTGGTGGAAAGAAAAAACTAGGATATACCACCCTGTAGATACTCATACGTGAAAAAATAGAAAATGCGAAATACGATAGTCTCCACTACTTAAACGTATACGTCGTATATGTGTGTGTGTGTGTATCTTTTTAAACGTGGGAAGAAGGTATCTAAAGCGATCTTGCGTGATACGATCAAAGGTACGGCACGTGTTACTAGTCGATCATCTATTTCTACATCAAGCCGTCAACCACCTGCCGATTTATTAACTGCTGTTAGCCTCTTTTATTCTTCTAGGCTTACCTTACTAACCCCACTTCTTCTTTTCCTATATTCCACATATGTACTCTTTCTATATATACATATATATTTCTCATATATACATTTTTATGTTTTTTCATACAAACAAATATATTTATTATTACTTTCTCTTTATATTTGTATTTATTTTTTATCAAACACCTACACATATATTATTTTTTCTTGATCATACACGCGTAACACGTACATCTATTTATTCACTATATATATATGTATATATTTAATCATTGCTATTTTTGCATTTTATTTTATCTTTGAAATATTCTCACAAATTTTGTATCCAAAAAATCTTGACTCTCTTTTTATATCCATATATTAGATCAATGAATAATCGACGTGGAAATGATATTCATATTTTCTTTGTATAATAAAACAAAAGATATTTCCGTTTTACACCTTAAAACCTCCCTTTACTATCCCTTCTTTTATAAATGTTTATCTGTATATGTATTACTTATATACTTTTACGTTCGTACTCACCACGAGTAAAAGTTTCAGTAGGTTTCAAGAGGGTGTTCATTCCTCTTTTCCCTTTCATCCCCTTATTCTATCCTCTCTTTTGAATTTCGAAATATCGTTCGTTCGTTCGTGCATAGTACGTTCGCTTTCTATGTTGGTAGGAATGAGTCCGATGAGCGTGCATATTTTCACTCAAGCGTGATACTTCTCTTCCTATTTTTTCTTCTTTCTTTTCTTACGAATCGTTTAATCGATAATTGGGTAAATTCGGTGAGTTACCCTTGCGGTACTCTAAGTATATCTTCTGCTAGAATTCAGGGTTGTTCGAAAAATATAAAAAAGACGAAATAATTTGAAACACTAAACTTATCTCGATACTTCATTTCTTTTCTCGCGTTATATTCTTTTCTTATTACTACAATATATGTGTAATAATATGTACGTAAAAATAAAAAAAAATAAAAAAATTACAACGTTATAATCTTAAATTCTATCAATTAGGTATATTATCTCTTTATACACATGTGCAACTTTCGGAAAGTCACAAAAACAAAATTTAATAAAAGAACTTTCATAGAGGACAGCGTCTCATTTCAACGGTGGATTTCGAAGGGAACGATACATAGATCATATATTCCGAGCTTTTTAACAACAATTGATATTTCTTTCGATTAATTAACAATTATTTTAATATTCTAATGCACTCTCATTATATTTAAGATCGTTTCAACGAATATACATTTATTTAAACATTCCATACATTTTCACGTAATTTGAATACTAATTAATTTCGATTTTATGTTTTATTAGATGAAAATTTTACCCCTTCCCTTCGAAGTCTACACTGCGCAGAAGCATGAAAATAATTACATAAAATAGATAAAATACGGAAATCATAATTTTTAATCTTAAATTTTATTAAATAGGCTTATTATTCTTTTTATGCACGTGCTCAACGTTCGGAAGGTCCTGTAAACAACTTTCACCAAAAGAACTTTAACAGAGGATAATGACTCAGTCTAACGACGAATTTCGAGGAGAAGGGATCACAGAACATATACACCGAGCTTTTAGACAACAATAGACGTTTGCATCGATTAATTAAAAATTATTATAATGCACTAATGCACTCTCTTTATGTTACAGCAGAATTTTACCCTCGAAGTCATCACTGCGCAGAAGCATTAAAATAATTACATAAAATAGATAAAAATACTAAAATCATAACGATTTAATCTTAAATTTTATTAAATAGGCTCATTATTCTTTTTATACACGTGCTCAATGTTCGGAAAGTCCTATAAACAACTTTCACCAAAAGAACTTTAACAGAGAATAATGACTCAGTCTAACAGAAGATTTCGAAGAGGAAAGTACAGAAGAAGATACATCCCCATTTTTAGATTACAATAAACATTTTTATCTATTAATTAACAATTATTAAAGGTGTATAGAACAAAGTATTGTTCTCTACTAATACATAATGTATGTATATGTTTAAGCAATTATATTATTTTAAATATTACATACTCTCCTATTAACGTATTTTGAATAGAAAATAATTTTAATATGAATTTATTTTTTATTGACTGATTTTAGATGACTGTGTCTTCAGTTTGATTGCGTTCTTGGGTTGAAACATAATTATAAAATTATCCGATTACTTAGATTGTCTTTTAATCATTGTTACTGGCTAAATATAAAATGTAATATGAAATATTTATTAACATTTCATTATTTTTTTAGAAGCAATTGAATGGGTAGCGGGTGGATTTCTCCTTCGCAAAGGGCGCCATTTGCTAAGGAGGAATCTACTTCAGGGATGCGACCCTGCCCACGCGAGCCTTGATTCTATCTTTCTCCCAAGGATAGAATCATGTCCTTCCCTCAGCTTTTTAAAGTGAAACGCCCTATCCTTTTTTTTTTTATTTTTTTTTATTTTACTTTGCTTTTTTTAACTCGCGATTTTGCAAGCATAGATGTGCACGTAGCATAGGAACTGAAACTGCATTAGAAGGGATGTCTACCAGCGCTATTAGTAAGACGGGCCCAGGGATTCAGTTCCTCAAGCTTGCAGTAAATATAGTGCCGGTGGGCAAACTGTACGTGCAGCGTAAGTTCCTCGTAATATAGATTAGAGTCAGTGGATTAGTCCAACCGGTGGGATACCACTTAAAAAAAAAACGTAAAAAGTTTCACTTTAAAAAGCCTACTTTTCAACTTCTTCCCTATCCCTTTGCTTTTTTTGTTGCAGGTTACATAGGAGGAGGACTACACCAGGACAGCAAGAGGACCATATCAGGACAGCACGAGGACTTAGTTATAATAAAGGATAGTGTAAGATAATTATTATTATAATTAAATGTATAATTTAATTTATAATTACATGTATAATTTTAATCTACTTATTCTTCTCTCCTTAGCATCGCAGGCATGTAATAATTATTTTTAATGTATTTTATTCGTTCACGGGTTACATGTTACTTCGATTCCATTCATGTTTTACTACTCTTTTATCATTTTTTTATTTGGTTTTCCATTTTTCTCTTCATTATCGATAGTAATTGTAAAGATTTTCCGAATAAAACTCTTAGGGTGGGGCATAAGAGTGGGGCTCATTAAAAATCATTCACGGGGTGATCATTTTCATTTCATCTTCTATGGTTTCAATTTAATTCGGATGGGGACATCTTCAGGATGCACATCCCGGGTCTTCAGAAGCGGTTACCTCCTCGTGGTTAGACCTGGGCAATGGTATTTTACTTTCAGTATAATGTTTAACATATTTTATACGTTAAACATTCCATTGCAAGTAAAATCTAGCCAAAGACCGCTTACCATAAACATTATAATTGTAATTAGTTTCTTCTGAATCCCTATTTAATCTCACTTTCTCATTCATTTCATTTTTACCTCCTCCTATCCATTTCTTTTATAGAGGAAACTAATTACTTTATAATGTTTTTTTAATATCATTTATATTTTTACAGATGCCACGCGAAATAATCCAATAATTATCTTTAAATTTAATTTTCCTTTACTTTTTTCTTTTTTTTTTTCAGATAAAAGGATTAATTCCCAATGCACGCGGAAGAAAATTGTTTTATAAAATATAATTTCGATTTTGTTTTATAATCTAATATCAATGGTAATATTGAATTATAATTCAATATATATATAATTCATTACGAATTCTTTTTATTATTATAATAATAATACTCGATGCACGTTTAATGCACATCTATGCGTTCGTACCTATTGTAACAACTAACGCGTGTAACATTGTAAGTTTATAAGTCTAATATAAATTAGAACAGTTTACACATTCTTGCGTTTGTTTAGTAAGAGAACTTCCGTTTTACATTTGAAGTTTCAACCGAATCTATCTCGAAGCATTTGCATGTTTGCATGTTTGCATGTTGCATTTTGCATGTTGCATGTTTGCGTTAATTTAGGAATTGAGTACTAACGTAAATGAGTTCCATTCCTTATGCGTCAATCGATTTTAAAACGATGCTCTCTCTCTCTCTCTCTCTCTCTCATAACTTTTTATTCAACTTTGACAATAAATTCGAGCGAAAAAAGAATTGGTTGTTACTCGTTTGATTGACACGCGTACGCGTTGTATTTTTTCTTGTTAAATTTCATCCCGACGCATTATCACGATGAAATGAATTTCTTTGAAGAAAAAAAAATGAGAAATAAAGATCCGCACATTTTTTTCTTTTTTTCTCCCCCCTCCCACGGTCAACCCCATATAGCAAACAATTTCGAAGTAATTTAACTGACATACGCGTTGAATTATCTTCTATCTTCGAATTCAATTTTTTTTCTCCTGCGTCATTACGTCAATAATATAAATGACGTTAAATAAAGTGGACACTCTGATAACAAATGATCCCGTTCTAGCCTCAAAATGTCTTAAGTGTTATTTTATCCTGTCTTTTTTTCTGTTTTTTTTTTTTTTTATTTTTTGTTGAAAATCAATAAATGACCGATTGGGTTTATTGCTGTATCATCATCGTTTCCACATTTTTCTATGAAATGATGAAAAGCTTATCCTGTCCGTATTGATACGAAACGAAGATACGCAATGACAAGCATTGTTAATATTTTATATTTTTTAACTTTCCAATGGTAAAAAAAAGAAAGAAGCTATTACCTTTATCACGTCCCACGTACATTTATTTCTTTCGATATTGTTTTTGTTTCTTGGCTAAATTTGAAACACGTGTAACCTAAAAAGAAAGTTATTTAAAACATGAGATGGATTTTTATTTTTCTTTTTTGGTTGGCATTTATTCAACGTTAGCTGTTATCCTATTGTTCAATTTTCGATACTTTATAAATTCTCGATTTTTCAGGTCACACGTGCGATCACGTAATACCTTTCAGGAAATACGAACAGTTTCATAAGAATCTCAGATTTCTCTGCTTATAAAACTGCATCCCGTTAAAACCCCTTTGAATTGTGCATCTTCTAAGTATTTTACTTTGTAATACGACATACACACGTTTGGTATATTTTAAATCGATCAAAGTTAGTGGGCGTTTTTATTTTTATCCGGTAGGAAACAAATCATGCGTCCTTGAAAAAAAAAAATTACTTCGTACGAACGGTTAGGTGCATAAAATAAAAAATAAGAGAAAGAAAATAGTAGATCATCCCGTATTCGTCCTTCGGAAAATCCGCGCGGTCGTTAATTAATTAAAAATTTAATTTTAAATATGTAAAATTATTAACTAGGGTGATTCTTGCATATTACTGCAAATATAATAAAAATAATAATCAAATATAAGTATAATAATAGATAATCACGTTAATGTCCAATCAATTTTTACAATCTTTATAAAAAAATATTTCTGTTTCTTTTCTTTTATTTTCTTTTGTTAATTCTTACACACAGATCGTGCATTTATTTATATTTTACATTGCAAGTATCGAATCATACTTTTTACACGATCTACTTCCTCTTCTTTTTCTTCTCTACAAACAAAATATATTTCACGACAATCTGTTGCACTTTTAAAAAGTTGTCAGGATTATTAAGCTACTTCTCTAGTTTCTTAAGTATCTACCAAGTAGTTTCGAACTAACAAATCTAAATTAAGAAATCAATCTATCCGTTCAACTTTCTTCGAAAAACACATCCTCCTATAATATTTTATAACATTAACTCGAACGTTGTTTACCTATCATCCAAACGAAATCTTAAAAACACAACTTACTTTTTTTTCATTGCAAAGAAAATCTCAAAAATATATCTTCAATGTAATGTTCATATCATCGTACACTTTCTTATTGCAATGTTAACACTTTTAATTTACAAAATTCTTAGAAAATAATCGGAAATAAAATTAGAAATTAAAAAAGAATTAAAAAAGAAAAAATAAGGGGCTTTATTGTAAAAAATATTCAATCAAAAATATTGATTTATTATATTATTACACCGCAATACGTTACACTTTCATTCGAAAAATTTTCCTTCGACTAAATGCTTCTTTCCTCGCTCGTGAAATCCTTTGATCTTTACCGAAGATGTAAGTTAGATCGGTTAAAGTTTGACTTCAATATAGAGGAAAGCTTTTAGTCGAATTTAATTAGTTCTAAACAGACACCAGAAGCCAGAGAAATGAAGCACAGGACAAGAAGAGTTATTCGCTTAACTATAAGATAGAGATAAAGTATAGAGAAATAAAAAGAAGAAAAAAAAAAAAGAAAAAAGAAGAGAAAGGAAAAGAAAGAAAAGAAAAAGGAGAGAAAATAAGGATAGAAAGATATAAGAGAAGGAAGAAAAATTCATTGAAAAAGATTTGTCGCATTGGTAACCGCACGACTTTATAAAAACTCAAGACAATTTTTTGTCTGAAAATTCATTTCCCTTCTATTTCTTATTCTTTTCTTTACTTTTTTTTTTTTTATTATTATTATTATTATTATTATTCTATTATTTTTCTTCTATCTACTTCCTTCTTCCAATTATTTTTTTTCTTCTTGTTTTTTGTTCACTTCCACTTCCCTTCTTTCTTTCTACTCGTTAAATATTTATTTTTATTCTCATTTATTATTATAATATTATTAATATTATTTTTCCTTTTTCTTGTTCTTTTTCTTTTTTGTCCCCCCACCCCCACCCCTCGCTAATTAAAAGTACAGTTCGATCGTGAATTATAATTAATATTGTAAAGCGTATCGATGTGATCTTAAATTAGATCATTAATATTATCTTTTTATTTTCTTTTTCTTCGCTAGCCAACAATCGAACCCGTTTTACGTATCGTATTTTTAATTATGCAAGTTTCAGGATAACTTGCAGTTAATTCAATTAACGATTCTAACAAGATCTTTAATTAGTACGTTTCTTTTTTCCCCACCCTCTCTCTTCCTCCCGTTTGTTCAGTTCAGTTTCGTTTCATTTCTCATCATTTCACTTTTATTATTATTTTATCATAATTATTATTAACGTAACGGTGTTAACGCGTGACTTTTCATCGATTCTTTGAAATGAAATTGTTGTTCTCGTAAAAGAATTAATATTTTTAATAAAAATATAAATATTAGAACACTGTATAAAAATGTTTTCTAATTCGCGTCCGAGAAAAATAAAATTAAGAAAATTATTTGTCTTCTCTAACACTGAGATTTGATTTATTCATTTAATTCAATTAACGATTCTAACAAGATCTTTAATTAGTACGTTTCTTTTTTCCCCACCTTCTCTCTTCCTCCCGTTTGTTCAGTTAAGTTTCGTTTCATTTCTCATCATTTCACTTTTATTATTATTTTATCATAATTATTATTAACGTGACGGTGTTAACACGTGATTTTTCATCGATTCTTTGAAATAAAAATTGTAGTTCTCGTAAAAGAATTGATATTTTTAATAAAAATATAAATATTAGAACACTGTATAAAAATGTTTTCTAATTCGCGTCGGAGAAAAATTAAATTAAGAAAATTATTTTTCTTCTCTAACACTGAGATTTGTGATTTATTCATTTATTCGATTGTAGAATGAGGATTAGAACGATTCCGGACACACCTCGTTCAGGTTTTCGAACAAAGCAAGTTTAATGAGCGGTTTCCTGTAGAACGAGAAAAGCGAGATAGTTTTTCGACGTTTAAAGTTATGGAAGAAAGGAATAAAGAAAAGAAGAAAACTTATTTTAACGAGTTCCTTGGCATTCGGAACTTTAACTAAAACGTTTTTTTTTTCTTTTTTTCTTTTTTAATTATTTCCTCTTAATCAAATATATTTTTTTTCTTTCGTATTCATAATCATTAATGGAAAATTCATTAATATAAATATAAAAATTCATTTTATTAATTATCGGACAATATTATGAGATGAGAAATGAAATTTTAAATAATTAATCTTAATGTTCAGTAATGTTATCAACAAATTATAAAATTCAAATAACAATTCGAATAATTATAAATAAATATACATATTTATATTCAATCATTTTTATTAAATCAAAACAAATGGTTTTCATGGTGACCATTATCCATGGTGGTTTATCGTTTATCATCTATTTATTCTCTAGAAAGTATGTTAATCTTTTTTCATTCAGTTTCAATCTCAGGTTATGTTTGCACAACGTCTATTTCTTATTATGTACTTCTACGAAATATAACCTTATGGGGGATGAGGAGGGGGAGAGGAGGAGGAAATAAAGTAAATAAAAAAAGGATTAACGTTGGAAGCATTTTTTTTTTCCTTCGATGTTTGTGCAGTAAATGAGAGTTATATATATATACGTAGGAAAAAAATCAAACAGTCTCACGAATCGCAGTACAAAGATACGATTTATTTATTTTTTTTTTTCATTTTTCTTATCTTTTTTCTTTCATCTATTTCTTAAAAAAAATAATTTTTCAATAAATTACGATTCGTGTGTAATTATCACAATTTGTTTTATTAATATTTCTAATAACAACAAAAAGAAGAAGAAGTAACAACAAAAATTTAATAATAATAATAATAAAATTTAATAATAATAAAAAATTTAATAATAATAACAAGAAAAATTAATAATAATAAAAATTTAATAATAATAACAAGAAAAATTGTTGATCATTTAGATATACATATACATATATATATATATATAAAATAAAAACAAGAAAAACCGGCAAATTAAAAGTATTTGTTTTATAATAAAATAAAATTAGAATCGTGTGTCGAAATCAAAATGTTGATTTTTTCAACTAACCCGTATCAGTCGGTCATCGTTTACTTCCTCGTTAACTTCGAACGTTTACATTTTCCATACGTTTACATAACATTACAACACAACTGTGACAAATCGTACGTGTCTCTATGTATGTATAGGAAAAAAAAAGAGAGAAAAAGAGAGAGAGAGAGAGAGAAGACATCATTCTTCTCATGACGCATCTATTAACGTATCGATAAGGAGGGTTAGAAAATACGATATAAATAGTCTAGGGTCCTGCGTCAAGTGTAGCTATGTATATATTACCTACACACGTACACGTATTAACACATTGACACGTGCAAAAAGTTAGTCAATAATTATTCTCACTATAGAAGTCCCCTCTTTTAATTAATTCTATCCATCCCTATAATGAAAATAGAAACATTTTCCTATTGCAATATAAAATCATTAAAATGCATTTCTTTCTATTATGATGATTATTTTTTATTTTCTTCTTCTTATTATTCTTTTTGTTTTCTTTTCTTTCTTGCTTAAAATTATAAAATATATTATTATTATAGATAAGTATATATATATCATTATTGATCCATGGTGTATATATGAGTGTATAAATATACATACATTTATGTGTACACATATATACATGTGTATATATATATATATATGAATTGAGAATATGTATCTACTGAGATCTACTTACATGAAAACTACTAGTAAATCCAATTTCCAGTTGACCTTTCGTTGAAGAGTATAGAAATGCGTAACTCAGAAAGAGCATCGACGTCATTGCGAAGGAAACAAATGAGCCTCTTTGTCTTTTGTATTTTTAACTTACCGATATTCCATAAATGTCTTTATGAAAAGAGAGATCGAACTAGTTGGAGAGAAATATATAATACTTGTCGTACACAAACTGTCTCTAAAGTTTCTTCAATGTATTTCAAAGTTTTTAATATACTCTGTTGATTAAGAATTCAAAAGTTCTATTTGGTATGTGTTAGGTTTTGTAAAATAGTTTTCTTTTTTAGATTATTACGATTCGAAGGTTAAAAATGAAGAAACGAATTTTTACGCGTATTACAAAAATCGTTTAAGAAAAAATTGCAATATTTCTCATTTTTTTCCTCGTTTGAACAGTTATTTTAAATGCTATTACGTAATTCGTTTTTTATTGTTTTGTTTTTTATTGTAAATAACAATTCGACTAGGTGATTAATTAATATCTTAAAATGAGAAATACGAAAATATTTTAATTGTATTTTATCAAACAATATTGGATTTTTTTAAATTTGTTTCCGTTTCCTCGATAAAATGATTTTTAAGTGAAAGAGTTGTACGTGGAAATTGTAAATTAAATTTGACGAATATGTCAATAACGTTTGCTTCAAATTTTTCGATTTATTTAACAATATATATATATATGTGATATACTTGTAAATATATTTCCATCGATCATAAAGATTAATTATTCCCATAATTATTTTCCATTAATGTAAAATATTACGATCTTTTGTCTGCCGTAAGATTATTTTGTTACGATAGTTTGTTAAGAGTTTTTTATTTAATCGTTTTAAACACGAAGATTAATAACGTTAAATTTATACGAAAGGAAAAGTAATTAAAAATAATGTAACAGGATAATTGAAAAGAAATGGTAAAAGAATAGAACTGTATACCAATACTTTCGTTATTTACACTAAGTGTTTTATGAAAGAAAATGAAAGAATAGAGTGCACACCGAAATCAATTTCCTGAGCTTGTAATCTTCTGAAAGAAACCATAGTAAAGCACATATTTCACGAGAGGTTGTTCACGAAAATTAAGAAATTAACAGCCGATTGTAGTTTCGTTTAACGATCGAAAGATTCGTAATATAAGAAAATAATGAGATAATGGGAAAATAATAAAATGCAACGTTTATTTCGGAGTGTATTATTATTTTAATTAATTACCTTATATATAAATAAGATAAAAGCACAGAAATATTTCCTGGAAAATTTCTACTCTCGAATTTTTTCTCACATATACATATTTTTGATTTCATTTTCTAGAAAGATTTGATATTTAATTGAGAAAAATTTGAACGTTCCTATAATATCATTAATAATAATGCATGTTATATACTCTTGCAATAATACAACATTAATTCAATTTATTATGAGAGTGAATCGATGTAAAAGAATGTAATTATTAATACGATAACGTTAGTAGGTAATAACGTTAACAGGTAATAACGTTTATTTATTATCGTCAAGTTGGTATCGTTTAACGTTTGTAATAGCATCGACGAACAATGAAATATAAAATTAAATGACGAATAATATGGTTGCATTTGTGCAACGTGCACAAGTTACGTAAATATTAACTATTAGTGTGTATCTTCTATTTATTTTTGGAGAAAATATAATATAACAATATTTCAATCCTTTTAAAAGGTTGATGAAAACTTCTGCAATATTAAAAAAAAAAAAAAAGAAAGAAAGAATAATAATATCATTCATAACAAAGTACAATACGTTGCAGTCCGTTAATAATTATTATTCGATTAAATAAATATTCATCGTATACATACGTGAGAGAGAGAGAGATTATACTATTATTATTATTGTTCATATACGAACTATATCAAATAACATTCGTTCCGTTATTAAAACAATTCTTACACAATACGTTTGATGTATTAATTTAAAGAGAGAGAGAGAGAGAGAGAGAGAGAGAGAGAAAACAAGAAAAAGTTCTTTAAGTTAAATCCCATTATAAGCGAGGATTAAAGTCAACGAAAAAACTAAAAATGTAATTGCAATGTCTGATGTCACTGACGAAACGAAACGTAATGAAATTCAATGAAATGAAAAAGGAAGAGAAAATAAACAAAAAAAAAAGAAAGGAAAAAGGAAAAAAGAACGAGGCATACGGTGGTGATACGATGAAATAGAATGGAGTTGAACTGTTAGGGTAGCGTAATTTTGTTTTTTATTTTTCTTTTTTCTTGATTCATTCCGTTTTCCAGATGTTGCTGTTGAAGGGGGGGGGGATAGATAGGAAGGGTTAGAAAAAGGGAGGGAAACAAATAAGAAGAGTTGTTACCTATACAGAGATATAAGAGGAGAAAGAGAAAGAGGGATGAAAGAGAGAGAGAGAGAGAGAGAGAGAGAGAGAGAGAAATAGAAATAGCAAAAGAGGAAGTGAAATATCCAGATATTGAAAGAGAGAGAGAGATGAAAGTATCCAGAGAAAAGGGTGTAATATACAAAGGAAGTAAAGAAAAGAATATAAAAGAAATACAAAATTGAAATGGAAAGAGAAAGAGAGAAAGAGAAGGATAGAACTAGCAACAGAGAAAGTAAAATATACAAATATGGAAAGAGAGAGAGAGAGATATATAAAGAGAAAGAGAAGCAATGGAGAGAATTGAAAAATAAGAAACAGAAATGGAGAAAGGAAAGATAGAAATAGAAATAGGAATAGAAATAGAAATGAAAATGAAAAGAATTAAAAATACATGAGAAAAGAGAGAGAGAGAGAGAGAGAAATAGTGGAATAAGAAATATTAAACGATACAGATACGAATAGTGAGTTAAAGAGAGAGAGAGAGAGAGAGAGATAGAGAGAAAGAACAGGAAATAGAACAAGAAAAGAATGAGATATACTGATATATATATATACGTAAAAAGGAAAAGTAAAAGAGAGAAACACAATCTACTGTGTGGAAATACTTTCTTTTTTATAAATTCATCTTTATTCTCCACATCACTCATCCATTTTTATCTCTTCTTCTCATCCTTTTTCTCTCTTCGTCCAATTATTTCACAACTGTTACCTTTACTTATACTTTTAAACGAAAACTTTCGCGAAAAAATAATTTCGAAAGGATCCCATTTAAAAATAAGAGATAACGCAAGATTAAAGAACAATGATTAAAATATCATCTTTATATCTCAAAGATAATTCGATATTATTGAAACTAAAATCCTGTTGTTATACTTGACCTATCTAGGAGTATCCAGTAAAATATCACTTACAATAAAGTACAAAACATTCTACTTGAGTATTTTATTACTCCTGTTGTGTTTCCTCATACAATGATAAATGGATCAATGATAAATAGATCCTTGAGATCTAAAAAATTCGTTGTGTATATTCTTACAACACGACATATTTCCTAAATGTAATACAATATAATTATTATAGAAATAATTTCCATGCTAATATAATATATTTATTTATTTAATAATCTCATATATTATTATTATTATTATTATTATTATTATCGTAGATAATAGAATAATTATATCATGAAAGAACATATTTGTATTACAAATTCTTGAATTTGTTTAGTTAATAGAAAATCATTATTCGGGAGATAATGTAACAGCTTCATGTTTAATATAATTATGTAAATCATGTTATTAACAGTCCAATGAACGCCTCTCTAGTTTGTACATTATTAATACACGCATTTATAAATTCTTTTCATTAATTATTTGTTTATATGATATATATATGACTTAGAAAAATTTGTACTATTTTCTACCAAAGAGAATATCTCACTTTTATAATAGTGCCGTGTGATATCTATACTATCAGCTTGCTTTTTATTTTTTAATCCTTTTTTCCTTTCCTTCTTTGTACAAAAGAGCTTCCCGACAAAATATTTCTTTACTCTTTTTCCCTCTATAAAAAAAAAAAAACAGAAAAAAAAAAGAAAAAGAACGTCGATGATTCGATATCGGCGATATAACGATCCGAGTAATTCAAACGGAAAAAGTGAAGGAAACGGGGACAAAACTTTCGTCGGAAAAGTTTTTCACCCTTGTTTTTTTTTTTTTCTTTTTTTGGTTTGTGTTTCTTTTTTGTTTTCTTTCTTTCTTTCTTTCTTTTTTTTTTTTTTTAACTAAACTTTTACTATTCGCAAACGATTATATTATTCCTTTACGTTCTCTCGTTTTTTCTTTTTTTTTTAATAATTTTCAAAAGAAAAATGGAAAGAAACAAAGAGAAACAATTTCGGACGTTTTATTTTATTCGATTAAAAAGAACAAAAAAAAAACATTAACGTCAGTGAAAAATCGAAATACATTTTTCATTTACTTCATATATATATATTTTTTTTTTCTTGCCAAACTTTTTCTTACACGTCGTATTCCTTAATTGTACGTGAGAGGAAGAGGGAGGAGGGGGGGGGTGGTTTACGTGATTATTATTATAAAAATTGAATCGACAAGAAATGTTTAAACGAATCAAAAATATTACGAATCAATATTAAAATAATATTCAAATAATTTAATATTATTTTATCTTTTTCTTATTTATAATAATCAATATTATAATAATATTGAAATAATTGTTCAGATCAACGTGAATCTAATTAACAAATCCGTCCGCTTGTATGTATCGTTAAATTATCTATTAAAAAATTGAAAAATATTTTCTCTCAATTACACATATTTCTCCATTATATTTTTATTTTATATTAACAATCTCAATATTCTCTATAGAACCATGGAATAAGAACTTATTTACGTACAATATGTATATGACCCATATATGCAAGTTATATATACAAATGAAGTTTAATTCAACGTTAGGTGGTTAGCAATAGTGAATATTCTCTCTCTCTCTCTCTCTTTCTCTCTCTGTCTTTCTCTTTCTCTAGTTTAAACCACCACTGACACATGAGTGAAACTCGAGTTGAACCTTTTGCCCTAAAAAAGGTTGACTATTCCTTCAGTTTTATCCTGTCTATCTTTATATACATATCTTTCTTTATATTTTAAAAGCATGAATTACTTAAAACAGATTTCCCTTTGGATTTTAAAATAAAAACTATTATTATCTAAATATAAAATATTACTACAGCATTGTTATTATTTTTTGTTTTGTTTTGTTTTGTTTATGCTTATCTGTAAAAAAACATTATTACAGATATTTACAGTTCATTTTCTTTCATTTCTTTTATCATTTTTAGTTTTTCATCGATATTATGTTAATAAAATTATACTTAAACTCACTCTCTCTCTCTCGTTTTCATATTGATGAGAAATTAATTAAAAAAAAAACTTTTTTCCGATAATACCCATTTGCCCGATAATTATTATCGTTTTATATTTTATATATTAAAACTATGATCGTAAAAAAAAAAGAAAAAAAACGAATACTACAGTTGTTGAAACGTTTTTATTTATTCTTTTGTTACTAGTATAGTTATTTGTTACAAATTAAAAAACACGTTCGTTGTCGCATATACGCGTCCACATGTGAATGACACTGTTGATTGGCCATTTTAATTTAACGTATCGCATATATGTGACGTATAAATCTATAAAACGAACAATTTATCTTCAAATCAATGACACATATATACAAAAGTTATATTCACATATTGTAGGGAATCCTTTGTTCGGCTTATTTAGTATACTTTATATGTAAACTGTATTTGCAAAAAAAAAAAATCTGATTTTAAAACGTAGAGGAATTTTTGTAGTCAGTAAAACTTGCTTCAATAAAACGTCACAAAACTAATATATATATATATAAATATTGAATTTTTTAAAAGCATAATATTCCTCGGAAGTTATGGTAAAGAATATAAAAAAGTTTAAAGTTCGCTCATTGAAAGTATTTTACGTCGTAAGCAGCAACGTCTACGAAATTTCTAATTTAGGAAAGAAAGAAAGAAAAAAAAAACAACAACAACAAGGAAAAGAAATTTGTAAAATTTTCTTTTGACC
>NW_025113031.1:2952735-3129465 GCF_010416935.1 Polistes fuscatus
CACGTCGTATTCCTTAATTGTACGTGAGAGAGAGAGGGAGGAGGGGGGTGGTTTACGTGATTATTATTATTAAAATGTTTAAACGAATCAATAAAATATATTACGAATCAATATTAAAATAATATTCAAATAATTTAATATTATTTTATCTTTTTCTTATTTATAATAATCAATATTATAATAATATTCAAATAATTGTTCAGATCAACGTGAATCTAATTAACAAATCCGTCCGATTGTATGTATCGTTAAATTATTTATTAAAAAATTGAAAAATATTTTCTCTCAATTACACATATTTCTCCATTATATTTTTATTTTATATTAACAATTTCAATATTCTCTATAGAACCATGGAATAAGAACTTATTTACGTACAATATGTATATGACCCATATATGCAAGTTATATATACAAATGAAGTTTAATTCAACGTTAGGTGGTTAGCAATAGTGAATATTCTCTCTCTCTCTCTCTCTTTCTCTCTCTGTCTTTCTCTTTCTCTAGTTTAAACCACCACTGACACATGAGTGAAACTCGAGTTGAACCTTTTGCCCTAAAAAGGTTGACTATTCCTTCAGTTTTATCCTGTCTATCTTTATATACATATCTTTCTTTATATTTTAAAAGCATGAATTACTTAAAACAGATTTCCCTTTGGATTTTAAAATAAAAACTATTATTATCTAAATATAAAATATTACTACAGCATTGTTATTATTTTTTGTTTTGTTTTGTTTTGTTTATGCTTATCTGTAAAAAAACATTATTACAGATATTTACAGTTCATTTTCTTTCATTTCTTTTATCATTTTTAGTTTTTCATCGATATTATGTTAATAAAATTATACTTAAACTCACTCTCTCTCTCTCGTTTTCATATTGATGAGAAATTAATTAAAAAAAAAACTTTTTTCCGATAATACCCATTTGCCCGATAATTATTATCGTTTTATATTTTATATATTAAAACTATGATCGTAAAAAAAAAAGAAAAAAAACGAATACTACAGTTGTTGAAACGTTTTTATTTATTCTTTTGTTACTAGTATAGTTATTTGTTACAAATTAAAAAACACGTTCGTTGTCGCATATACGCGTCCACATGTGAATGACACTGTTGATTGGCCATTTTAATTTAACGTATCGCATATATGTGACGTATAAATCTATAAAACGAACAATTTATCTTCAAATCAATGACACATATATACAAAAGTTATATTCACATATTGTAGGGAATCCTTTGTTCGGCTTATTTAGTATACTTTATATGTAAACTGTATTTGCAAAAAAAAAAAATCTGATTTTAAAACGTAGAGGAATTTTTGTAGTCAGTAAAACTTGCTTCAATAAAACGTCACAAAACTAATATATATATATATAAATATTGAATTTTTTAAAAGCATAATATTCCTCGGAAGTTATGGTAAAGAATATAAAAAAGTTTAAAGTTCGCTCATTGAAAGTATTTTACGTCGTAAGCAGCAACGTCTACGAAATTTCTAATTTAGGAAAGAAAGAAAAGAAGAAAAAAAAACAACAACAACATGGAAAAGAAATTTGTAAAATTTTCTTTTTACCAATTTATCGTGATTCGCTAGTCTTGCGGAAGAGGAAAAAAAAAAGAAAAAAAAAGGGGAAAAAAAAGTTATAACCAATTGCTATTTAAATTGTAATTTGTAAAGAAAATTAAATAAATATATCAAGTAATTAGAAATATTTAACGACCAAGACGGATTCCTTGATTATTTTACGAATATCTCATGTTGGATAATAGTATCTATTGTCACCGAAAACTAGAAAAAATAATAAAATGTTAAAAAAAGCTTCGATCGTAGGTGAGATTGATTTGACTGGACGTGCACGAGTTCCTACGAATTGGTAATAGACAACGAAACCCTTTTTGTCGATGATCATTTATCAAAAGAACGATTGGAAAGTTTCAATAAACGTGTTACTGTCAAATCTTTAGAAAAAACTACCTTTACGTATTATATAATAATAATAATAATAATAATAATAATAATAATAATCATTACTTTTGCTTCGTTAAGATATTTTTTGGTCAAGAAATCTTTCATTTTTTTCAACTTCAATTCTTTTTTTTTTCTTTTTTCTTTCCTTGCGAAATCAAAATTCGTTCAGGAAGTTTGTAATTTAACAATTTTTTCCTATTTTTTTTCCTTGTATACCTTTTGTTTTACTTTTACTTTTGCTTTAACCCCTTTTCTTTTTTCTTTTTCTTTTTTTGTTTCTTTCGTTTCGTTTCATTTCATTTCATTTCATTTCATTTCATTTATTTTTCAATCGGTACGTGGGTTTTTACATTTGAAAAGTTATTGTTCAAAGTTATTATATTATAAAAGTTTTTAAACAAAATATAAATCGTTTCAACGTTTGTCCCATTGTTAGTTTATTATTATTATTATTATTTTACGTCTATCTTTTTTATTTAACGTAATACAACGTAATTTAAATACAATTTAAATTTCATTAGGGATAATATTATCCTTCTCCGAGATTTGATTCGTCGAATTTATAAAATATAATCAATAATACTTTTGCGAGTGAAAGATTATTTATTTTGAATTTTAAATTTTCAACACAATTTTCAATATCAATTATTTTCGTTACTAATTACATTCGTTCGTTGTATTCATTCTAGAGATGTAGCAACGAATGTAACAATTTATTGTAAAATGATTAGATGAAAATTTATTAAAAGAGAAATAAAATAAAAAAAATAAAAAAATATCGAATGACATGAGTTTTCCAATATAATGAATTCTGAAAAGAAATAAATAAAGAAAGAAGCAAGAAGAGAATCGTGAAAAACTATGGGGGTAAAAGGGGGGAAAAGGTAAAATAATACGAATCCTTCGTAATATGACCACGGTATGGGAATTATTTCAGTTGATCGGGTTATTCTCGTCCAATCGCGTGAGCAAAATGCAAAATTCCATATATGAAAATTCGCATTAGATATTCTATTCGCAAAATCAATTAAGAATAAATTTATCCCGACCCGAAAAAAAAAATTCCTCGATAATTAATATCAATCTAATAGAATATTTTCATCGACAGTACAGGATGATCTTGAAATCTTATCTGATCGGGAAACAAAATTAATTTGACACTGCAAAAAAATATTCTACGATATTAAAAATAAAATTGAAAAATAAAAAAAAAATACACACCTCAAGACCAGAAGAAAATTCGATTTAAATATCAGGTATCTTTGACAAATGAGAAAAACGATATCATTTTGCAAGAATCATTTTTATATAATCGCAAATATATATTTATATAATATATATATATGTTTTCTTTCTTCTTTCATTATATTATGATATAACTCGTGATATTTCATTTTTATTTTTCTTTCAATTGTTATATTTTATTTTTATTTTTTATACACCCTTGAAAAATTCATCCCTCCATTTTTGTATTATTTATATACATATATAAATATGAGATCTTGTGTGTTCTACGCGATCACGCCTACAACGAATGTATATCTCGTGAAAATAAACTCGTTATTAAAAAAAAAAGGACCCCCCCCCCAATTCCCCCTTGCCCCCCCCTCCCAGCACGCTTCAGTTACTAAAAAAATATTATATCAAGCGTTCCACGTAAGCTCCGTGTCTCATCCATATTTCAATTCGAACGTCGAAGCAAATAAAATAAAATTTATATACATATATTATATATAAAAATGCAATATTTGTTAACAAATAATCCTTTTTTTTTTTTGTATGGAAAAATTCTTTCAAATATTTATTAAATATTAACCTTTCGTTTTTTTTTTTATTCTTTTGTTTTATATTTTTATCTAATCCCACCTATCGATACTATTTTATCTTTTTTTTTATCTTTTTTATCGTTGTTGTTGTTGTTGTTGTTGTTTTTGTTACTTTAAATACTTTGATCTTAATATCTTATGGTTCATCGCGTTATACAAATGGGGTTGAAAAAGGAGAACGAAGGCACGTGCGAAGAAGAAGGGGTCGAATAAAATGGGATGCGTGCGTTCGTTCCTTCGTTCCTTTTTCTTCTCTTCTTGTTTTCTACCCTTCGCAGATCTGCCCTTTCTTTTTTTCCTTTTTCCTTTTTCTTTTTCTTTTTTTTTTTTTTTTTTTTTAAAGCGTAACCATAGCTTCCAAGAAAATTGCATTCCTCGGCAATCTTCTCGAGACTCCACTTTTCTTTCATTTCTTTCTTGCTTGCTTGCTTGCTTGCTTGCTTGCTTGCTTTCTGGCTTTATTTTTTTCTTATTTTTCTTCTTCTTATTTTCTTAATTTTTCCTCATTGCTACACCTTTCAACATATTTAACAGATCTGCTTCATTTTTTTATTCCATTATTTCTTTATAATAATAAAATGAAACTCACTTTCTTATAACCACACCATTAACTACTACTAATAATAATAATAATAATAATAATAATAATAATTAGGTACTACTGTTCAAACAATCAGATCTAGCAATAATTAACACCGTATTTTTTCGTATCATGCTTAATTTGGTGTTGTTAATTAACGTTATAATTAAAAATACCATAAAACATTGTAAATGATCGTTCTTTTTGTTTTTTTTTCTTTAGGGTGGAAGGGTGAAGGTTTTTCTTTCTCTCTCGTATAAACGAATTAATTGTCGAGGAACAAACCTTTTTCCTTTTCTTTTCTTTCCTTTTTCTTTTTCTCTCGTCTCTCGATCGCGCTCAGACAAAATTATAAACAAATATATATAATAATAATATATAATAATAATATATAATAATAATATATTATATATTATAATATTCTATACCACTATTATAGAACTGTTATACTTTTATTTATGTATTATTTACTATTTTCTTTTAACATTTATCTACTTATTGTGCGTTACTACTAATATAATGATAAGTTTAATAACAATTACATAATTTTAATTTTTGTTCTGTTTTATCTATATATTATATATTGTACTTTACTGTAATTAATGGCCTTTAGGGAGCCTAGGCTCTAGGCTCAATAAAATATTATTAAATAAATAAATAAATAAATAATATATAATAATTATAAACAAATATATATATAATAATAATATATAATAATAATATATAATATACAATAATTATAAACAAAATTCATATATAATAATAAACGATACAAAAATTGATATTTGCAACAGTTTTTTCTTAATATTTAACAAAAAGTTACGATCGAGAGAAGGAAAGAAAAAGAGAGAATGAGAGAGAGAGAGAGAGAGAGAGAGAAAGTGTGGTAACATGGCAAAAGTGTTTTCGCAGGTGGTTTAACAGTTTGAACGGAAGTCTTCTTTATCGATTCGTTCCACAAGGGTGTCTCCGTCCATAAAAAGGCAATCGACCTTCGTCGTCCTGCCCTTCTCTTCCTCTTTCTCGCCCTTACCCTAAACCCTCTTTCTCTCTCTCTCTCTCTCTCTCACTCTCTCTATCTCTCTCACACACACTTTCTTTTTCTTTATCCTTATCTATAGACGGGGAATAAATTTCGTTGAACGTGAAAGTGTGCTAGCTTGATTTCCTCCAAAAGAAAAAAAAAAGAGAGAGAGAGAGAGAGAGTGAGAGAGTGAGAGAGAAAAGAAAAAGCTTCGGCAAATGCAACGTGACGTGAGAACGAAAACGAAGATAAATATTGTTTAAACAGAGAACCTAAGTACACTTAGGACACATTATATATGAATAAGCGGTAAATCAAATATATATGTGTGTTGTGTGTACGTGTGTGTGTGTATTATCATATGTGTATGTATATTCCTAAAAGCTTATTTTATTTATTCTTGACTATGTTAAATATGAAATGATTCGTAAAGAAAAATTTGAATCACTCATGTATGTTTGATTGTCGATAAAAATAGAGAAAAATTGACAAAAATTGACAAAAATTGAGAAAAATTGATTGAAATTTGATATTACATTACGTAAAGGAAAGAAAAATACACACAAACACGCGAATTTCAAGAAATTATTCCGTAATTTTGTATCATCTTGAAATCATAATGGGGGTTATAGGAATAAGGAAAAAAAAATCTAAAGAAAGGAAAAAAAGAAGTGAAAACAAGACACCATAAATGTAATACCCTTTTATTCGTCTGCTCATTATTCTTCCAAGACTCTTATTTCTTTTTATTTGGATCTAATCAAGATAAATGTATACGAGAATGTTATGTGAATGGGGCTGGTTTTATATACTCTACAGGGTTGTGTGTCTGTGTGTGTGTGTGTGTTTCTTATTTAATATTATCTATTTTATTACACGAATGTATTTAGAAGAATGTGGCCTAACGAGTTTATTTTCCTTTTCCTTTTTTTTTTTTCTTGTTTACAGATTCTATCAATTATGGAATATGAACTTATGAAGAGGAAGAAGAAGAAGAAGAAGAAGAAGAAGAAGAATGAAAATAGATTAAAAAGAAAAAAAAGAGAGAAGGGATACAGAAAAATATGAAGGAAAATTTATCTTTCAATTTTCCTACCTTGTAGTCTACCGGAGTTTGAATTAGCTCAACGATCGCAACTATTCGTTTTTTTTCTATTTATTTCTTTTTTCTTTTTATTCCGTTTGTTTTTTTTTTCAATTCTACAATTCGAATAACAGGTGGTAGTCTAACTCGGGTTTTGTCAATTCTTTCAATTTATTCATTTTCGTCCCGTTTGTTGGTTCGCTACGTTTGTTATCTTTCTTGATTAAATCTTACGAAGCTCGTAAAATAATAATTTATACTAAAGTTATATCAAACACACACACACACACAAAGTGCAGTAATAGTAAATTTTCTTCAACGTCGATGATATTATCCTCCTTTTCTATCGAACAATTTTTTCTCCTTTTTCTTTTTCTTTCGTTTACTTCGTTGCTTTTTTCTACGTAACATTTAATTTTTTAACATTAAAATATATTAAACAAATTTAATATATTAATTATATTTTAAATAATAAATTATAAAAAATTATATTTTAAATATAAATTATAAATTATAAAATTAAATTATAAAAATTATAAATTAAAAATAAAAATTAATTATAAAATAAAAAGTCGAAATTAAAAAAAATAGAAAACAAATTTATTAACTTGTCTATGATTTTTTTTAATATTTTATAGTGCAAATGTAGAGAAATGATTTGAATATCATTATTTTTCATTTGTTCTTTTTTTCCATTCGTATTCGTCCACCTTATCTGGCGAAAATGAAAAATGTATATGAAAAAATTAAATTTAAATTCGAGGATAAGTAGAGTAAAAAGAAAAAAAGATAAAAAAAGAAAAAAAAAGGGAAAAAAATCAGTCGACCAATCACGAATTCGCAAAATCTCTCATAACTTCGGATACAGTCTTGAGAAAACTTTATAAGTAGAAAAAGTTGATCATCTAAAAGGTTACTTTCAATCCTTTTTAAAGTTATTATTTCAAAATTATGCATTAAAATTATAATCAAATTCGAATTGGAAATATTATCTTATAACATAATTTCATTTCCTACGGAATTATTATACATACTGGGTAAAACCCCAATTATTCGAATAACTGTTTATCCCGGTTACCACAATATTAAAGTAATATTTGTTTGTATAATAGTATTGCAATACTTGAAAACTCCTATACACGAAAACCAAAATTTGAAGATTATTTCATTTTCAAATTGATATTAATTTTATTGCTGAATAATATTTTATTGTTAGATATATATAATTTTAACTTAAATAATATATTTTATATCATATAAGTAATCACATATTTAATAAATCATTACATGAATACAAATAATAATAATATATATAAATTTAGGAATATTAAATTACAAGAAAATATTGATTGTTTTAAATTGACAGTAAGAATACGAAAACTTTTCTAACTTACTGCATTTACGTATTTCAATTATATATTTAACAATATTTATATTATGCAACACGTATCCTTGTTGCTTCATGTTTCATGCGAGTTCAATATCTTGTCCGAATTTATTATGTTTATACATCTGGTTTCATTTATACGACGAATGTTAAAAGAAAAAAAAAAATTGACGTTGTAATTAATATACAAGTTAAAAATAATTGTATTCAAAAATGAAAACTAAAAATGTATTGAAAACAGTATTACCTTATATATTATATATGCAGAAAAGCTTAATAAATGCTAATACAAATGTTTATACTGGAGGGAATTCAAAATTTGACGATCACCTAAATGCACCCAATTCTTAATGTTTCACTTTCCTAATTATTAAATATACATTCGTTCATTTGTAAATCATTCGAGTAAATAAAAATTGTATAAATATTGTAATCGATATATAGAAATTAATTAGAGAAATTGATTATCATTACACCAATTATCCGAATAACCAATTATCCGAACGAATTCTCGATTAATTCGTATATTATCGACGTTTTATTTTATTTTATTCGTGTAATGATTAATATCACTACGTTACACATTTATAAATAATTTTGATCGTTCGTATGTGTGAATATATATTAAATAAAATAAAAAATTATTATTAATAATACTTACCCTTAATAAACGTTGTTTAGTTATAACAGATCCAGGATTGTGTCCAAGGAAAAGAAATTTCGTGAATAATTTTGTATTTTAATCTTCTTGCAATTATTTTGTCATTATACAAAATAGATATACGTGTGCAAGAGATATTAGAAACAAACGAACACCATTAAAAATACACCTCGTACCGCGACGACGATGCGGCGAGAACTGAACGTTCCCTTTGTGTCGGTTACTGGGTTTGATCCAACAACCAACTACTACAACCTGGTATAAGAGTTACTTTCATGAGTCTGCGCGTTTCAAATCCTTCTTCAGCGATCAACTAACACTCCTCTGTTATTCTACCCCCGTATCCTCTAAATAAAAACAAACTTTAACAAATTCTAACCCTTTAACTCGATCCCACGATTATTTCAAATTTACCATGATCTCATTTTAAACGATTCTATTTATTTCTGTTGTCGTTCTCAACTAAACATTAATATTCATTCTTGAAGATTTATAACTATTCGCAAATGTTTTTTTTTGTTTTCCAAAAAAAATAATTCATTACGAGATCAATAAAATTGTACATAATTGAAAATTGATTTATCAAGGTATGACCAATCATTTTAAAGCATTACTCAATGCGAGAAGGGAATCAATCAAATAATTACTCTTTGAAAAGTAAATAATTGTATTCTTTGTTATATATCGCATAGATGCAAATACTTTGTTAGATCAATATTGGTATCATTTAATTTACGTATGTTATAATATCATGGTACACGTTAAATTTTCCATTGATCTCGTTGCACCACCAATTGTACTCGCTGACGTATTTATTTAACGCGATCAAAAAACATTAAAATGAATTTTCAATTAAAAGTCGAATAAAAAATATGACTCGGTATGGAAGGTGTTAAATAAAATTGTGCAAATATTTGGGGGCAAAAAAAGAAAGAAAAAAAATAAATATAATTATATGGAATATAATTATTATTATATAAATATATTAGGAAGTAATATATAATAATTTATAAAAAAATAATTATATATAAATAAATGAATATAATTATATATAATAAATAATATAAATAATATATAAATAATATATATATATATTAGAAAATTATATTAAGAGAACATTTTTTTTTTTTCATAATAGAAAACTAAACACGTGTTTTCAAGGTCTACTTCGTAAAGAGAAGCACGTAATTTTGGAAAAAAATCTGCTCAGCGCGTATTAATCAATCGAAAGGAAAAATCATTCAGAATAGGAACCATATGTTGAGTATACCGTTCTTTTAGATTTGATAAAAGAACAATAGGAAATATGTCATACCACGTGTGCGGTGGACAACACGTGTACATTTGTTTAAAACAAAATACAAATTTCTCTATTAAAATATTCAAACACACGTCACAACGATCGACAGAAAATCCCTTCTTTTTAGGACAACGTTTTTTATTGTTTTTTAGGGCTTTGTTTTAAATTAACGAAGAAACTTACTGTTCTCGATTCAGTTAGTTCAAAGTTAGCTACGGAAAGAGTCGGATTGGTTGATAAGTCTTACGAAAGAATCGGTAAAATTATGTTTATTCGTTTGAATTAGTGCGTATATAATGTGAATAAAAATAAAAATTAAATGATTTAATATATGTGCTTGTGCGTTGTTTAAATATAAAAGTGAATTTAATTTCAACGAAAAGTGAATATAATAATCGGTGTAATAGAACGTGAAAATGTGAAAACGGGAGGGGGGGGTTGGCTAAAATCGAATATGCACGAATTTAATTCTCGTTAATAAAATGATTCTAATTATCTCTGTGAATATAATAATTAAATGTGTTATATGTGTTTCAATGTTAAAAAAAGGAACAAAAAAGTGAACAAGTTTATTTCTCCGTATAATTAATTCGCGTTACCGAAGGATATATTATAGTATAATTTCAATGGGACATTAAAAAATTTGCACGGTGTGCTATAGTGTATTTCAAAATCAATCAAATTATCGTGTTATCCTGATAGATAAATCGGATAGGATGATTCGACCATTGATGATTAATAAAATTTAAGTAGTTCGCAAAAAACATAGAACTCAATTTTGGGTTCGAATGAAAATTGAAGTTATTATCTTTTTGATACTTATATTAATCGATATTTTCGACAATGGCACTTATAATATCAAAACGAAGCAAATTATTTATTAATAAATAATACTTAATAATAATGCTTAAACTTTAAAATTTCACTTAAATATGAATGACTATAAAGACGATTATTTAATTCGAACAGTGAGTAAGTAAGTTTTTCGAGTGAGCCACTATAGTGGCTCATCGACCTGGAAAAAATAATCGCAAAAGCCACTTTAGTGGCAGGCCGGCTAAGGCCTATATCGGTAAAAGTAGTGCTCTACCTTTATCTTTTCGACCGTCGGTAACTGCCACTGTCGGTAACTCCCACCGTCGGTAACTGCCACCGTCGGTAATAGTAAACTTAAAATTTTTTTACTCTACATCGGTAATATTTTGTATTTAGGTTCCTGACGGTCAATATTATTAAAGTACAAACTCTCATTAAAAACGGTTCATGTTTTAAAAATAGGAAAGTTACCGACGGTGGCAGTTACCGACGGTGGCAGTTACCGACAGTTGCAATTACCGACAGTGGCAATTACCGACGGTCGATGGATAAAGGTAGAGCACTACTTTTACCGATATGGGCCTTAGCAGGCCTGCCACTAAAGTGGCTTTTGCGATTATTTTTTCCAGGTCGTTGGGCCACTATAGTGGCTCACTCGAATAACTTACTTGCTCACCGTTTTAATTAAATAATCGTCTTCATAGTCGGTCATATTTAAGTGAAATGTTAAAAAGTTTAAGTATGTACAATATATTTTTAAGAAAAATTGTAATTTAATCATTCAGGAATCTTTAAGTATAAAACATACGAACTTTCTTTATATACGGCTGATAATTTTAAAACATTTAGATAGTAAAGTACTAGCATAAAAAAGTTGGCATAGAACCGCAACAGCAGAGAAAAATGAATAAGTGTGCTTTTATATATATTATAATATATAGAATAGAAAAACGCATTTTTGGAATTAGATTGAAAATGAAATCTAGTATTTTTAAAGACGAAAGAACGTTGTCTGACATTAATTGATCCGGATAATGTCTTTGTTTGTCAGGTATAAATTTAAATGGTTTGCCTAACATCTGGAAACAACGTGTTGGAAATAAATCTATTGAAAATGCTGCTTTTTTTTCTTTTAGAAAGTTTGAAAGCCCAATGGAGCTTTGCCTTCCAGAATGAACAAATCTCACCATATGTGGTTATTTAAAAAATTCGTTAAAAAAATGCATCAATTTTGGTCAATTTACTTTAGATCAATTTTCAAACTGAATCATTACATTTTTGCTCGTGTAAGTTCAATAAAAGAAAGATTTTGAAAATGTATTACTTTTTATTATCGACTATTGAATATTTTGAGAGATAATGTGACTTGGTCTCAACTTTTCATATTCATTTCATGTTCCTTTTATGCATTTTCTTCAAAAATTTCAAATTTGATAATTAAAGGAAAAAAACAAGCACACCCGAATATGTATTTTTTGGGAACACGGTATAAATATCATCTTTAAAAAAAAAACCTTGCAAAAGAAGTTTTATAATTCTCAATATTATATGTAGAAAGAAAATCAGACTTTAAAATTGCAAGTAGTTACCACTTGTAAATTCATATATAATATAATCATCGTTATTTCATAAAACTACTAGTTTAATATAATAATAAAAATTCGTTTTTCTTTTTAATATTTTCCCTAAAATTTTTAGTTATTTCGTATAAAACCTAAGATTAGCACGATTTAACTGAACTATACAATTTAATGTTGCTGACGCATATATACATTGATAAGGGGTAGGAAGAAAAATAGATAGGATAAGGAAAAAATAAAAAATAAAAAAAAAGAAAATCGGAAAAGATGAAACGAGAGGAGAAGAAGAAGAAGAAGAAGAAGAAACGAAAGAAGAAAATAGAGAAGACCACCGCGATTTGGCATAGCAATAGTTTATAAGAGGGAGAACAAAGGACACATTGTGTCTATGTAAATACATATACATAACATATACATATACATATACATATACATATACATATACATATACATATACATATACATATACATATATATACGCATGGTTCTCTTCTGCTAAACTTGGTAGAAGGAAGGAATATGATGGTTGCAAGAATGCACGGTAAAGAAGGCGTGGCGTTAAAAGCCAGAGAGTATTGTTTGACCAATCAGAAAAGGGAGAGGCGTTAGTTGAAACGTATGCCCATCTTGTCGGCAGTGCATAATAATACGTATATATGTGAAATGGTGCGCGTGTAAAAGTGAGAGAGCGAATAAGAGAGTCGAATGCGATGAAAAGAAAGAAGAAGGGGTGATAGGTCGGTGGTGGTGGTGGTAGAAGCGTTGGTAGTGGTGGTAGTGGCCGTGGTAGTGGGGGTAGACCATTGGGGAGAGTTAGTGGGGGCCCGTGCGCGCGCGCGCACAACCAAACCTAGGAAGAAGAGACGAGACCATTACCGTATGCGTTGAAACGAGAGAGAAAATTCATTTGAGCAGGTTGGAAGGATGTTGGTCCACTGCACGGTGGGGAGTCCACCGTGCACCGTGCATTCGCTTGTGTGTATAATATTTTACCCTAAAGACCTAAATGCGCTAAAAAGACACAAGAGTAAAACGCATTTTATAAACGCGCTAATAATTAAAAGAGTCATTGATTTAACAAGGTTTGGTGGTATCATCCAACCTATTATTACACACATTCGGTGGCTGACTACTACTCTACTTATCACCTATCACGTTTAAACAAATAGAAGTATGCCGCGCCATCTTTAAACTAAGAGAGGGGGTTCGCTTATTCTAAGAGAAGAGTAATCCAACCAGTTCTCGTTATTTCATCAAACTAATAATTTCGATCTATCTTCAACTGTCATCGCGAATATTTAATAACAGTGGATAACAACAACGTCACAACAACAGCAGCAACGGACAACGATCTTTTAAATAATTTGGAATACATTAAAGTTCGGAATTTTACGGTTGATCTAATTGCTTTTGTTATTTATTTACTTTTCTTTTTGTTTTCTTTTTTTTTTCTTTTTTTTTCTCGAGGAGAACTTATATTATCATACTTTCGCATTCTTTATACTCTTTTTTCTTCTTACTTTTTCGTTTTTTCTTTTTTTTTTTTGCTAACGGTGAGAGAAGGTGGAACGGGAGTTGTCAAGGTGTCTCGATCAAGACAGTGCCAAGAAAAATTTGGAACAATGTTCGTGTGAATTCGTCTAATCCCATTTGAAGGATATTCGAATATCAACATTTTACCGACGGTGACCATCGGTCGTTCTTATGTGAACAATTTGTCAATGTAGTAGATATCATATTCGTTTGAATTTTGTTTCCCCTATATAGTTTTTACGTTTGTGGAATAACAATGACGATGTTTATTCCCGTGAAACATCCACCCTTCAGTTATTAAATATATATATTATTTGTGTATAAACAAAACTCAATTCGAATCGAAAAAAGGAAAAAAAGGAAAATAATAATATCACGATACCAACGGAATTATTGTTGAAAATCGTTTTCTAAATTAATAACGAGTGTCTACGTTTAAAAAAAATAATAATAAGAAGAAGAAGAAGAAGAAAAAGAAGAAGAAGAAGATGTTTTAAAATTTTCAACACAACTATGAAGTCGAAGAGTTTGTTAAGGAACAACAAGGAAGGTTGTGGATTTAGGGTTTCTTCGTTTTGCTCGTTTTCCGAAGTGTGTCAAGCACCGACGACGACGAATACGACGACTACGACGACTACGACGACGACGACGGCTTGATAAAAGTGCACTCGCCACTTTTGGGAAGTCGTCGACGACGGTGTGTGCTGAAATCGCTTTGCAACTTGCAAGGGAGACTAATTGGTCCTTGCCTGTTCCAAGGCGCCAATGAGAAGCCAGCTTTTATTCAAGGTTCGTAAAGCAATGCGATCGATCACACTTTTCTCATATATTCTTCTAATATGCATGTGTATTATGAAACACATGCCGCGTCATTTTTCAATACTTTTCTATTTTTCTATTACGTTTTGTTTTTTGTTTTTTTCTTTCTTTTTTCTTTTTTTTTTTGCTTTGATCACACTTCAATTCCCCAATTATAAATGTTTGTAAAAAGTTTGCGTAAAGTTTCCTTTTTATTTCTATTCCTATATTCTATTTCTTTTAATCATAGTAATCCTACTAATCATAGTATTTATTAATCTATTTTTCTTTTTTTATTTTTTTATTTCAAATATATATCTTCCGTTATAACAATGTTTTAAGTATTAAAAAAGAAAACAGGAATAATTTATCAAAACCATGTTTGCGCATATTCGTTGCATCATTTCGATCGAACTTGTTATTAAACTTGATGATTTCAAAAATCTTATGAAACCGTCGCTTCGCGTGTTTCTTCTTTCTTTTATTTAGTCCGGATATTTACGTTTATAATTAAACTTTCTTACAAATTCGTTATCCATGTTATGACACTTTCGGTATTCGTAATGAAAAATATTAACTGTCTAATTATTCACATCCGAGTGTATTAGTAATTGATCTAACATAATTACTAGTTTACGTGTAAAACATAGAGTAACACGAATCACGGAAGTATTCGTATCCATTCCTACTGTATATAAAATTTCAAAATAATTCATATTTATTTATTTATTTATTTATTTATTTATTTATTTATTTATTAATGCTCTTTTGCAATAAAATTGATATCAATTTAAATGTTGAATAATTCTAAAATATATTCTTTTGCATATATAAAAATTGTGAAATATTGTTATTGATTATTTTCAATTATGGATATACAAATATAAAATATATAATTTAAATGTATTAATAATTTATATATAATTATAAAGCAGGGATACGAATACTCCTAAGAATCACTGTTGTATGTATTAGTACGAAGAGTAAACTGAATACAGATGAGATCCACTTCAGAAACGTATCTACTGATAAGCTTCATTTGCTTCATTCGCTATTTTCTATTATTAGCACTTAATAAAATATTTTTAGAACACGCCGGATTGATAATCAAAAACAAACATTTTTACGAATACTATTGAAAATGAATATTAAACATTTTGAATAGATTATTCTTTTTCAAATAATTGTCAACAAAAATTTGAAAAAAAGTTCCCGTATTACGGTAACTATTTAAATTTTGATTACGAAATTAATCGTCGATATTTCGAAAAGTTTTTATTACGAATAATTTCTTCGAAAAATGTTTACCCGAGAAAACCATTAAAATAATATCCACATTTGAATAATATTGAATATTCAATTTTATTTTATTGTTGAATATTTGAACCGTTAATTTGTTAAATCTATTAATCCTTGTTGAACAAAAAGTAGAACAACAAAATTAATTCAACCGAATACAAACCATAAGAGTCTCAATCGTATTATTTATTATTAAAATATCATATAAATTAATAGTATTAAGAGAGTCCTGATTGTTGAATAAAATTCAAATTATATACAAATTGATGAATTATCGTAATGCTTCGGTTTTAAATTTGTACGAATTTGAAAAATGAATTTTAATCGGTTATTTCGCTTGCGAACGAAACGAATTTATTGACGGAGAAAGATGATTTTAATCAACCCGCATGTCATCGACATTTTCTATTCGTCTCATGTGTCGATATCTTTCAATTTTTATCGGTGATCACGCATACAAATATATATTTTTTCTAGCGTGAGAAAAAAAGGGTTGACACCGCGTATATAAGAAGGAATAATTTATAAGGAATAACCAATCGAATCGAATCGTATCGAATCCCAAAGTTTTTCGAACAAGACAGACAAACGCGTTGTTTTATTTTCCTCGCTGATAAATCAAAAGATGAAGGATCAAAGTACCCGCATATATCGATCTTAAAAACGTCCATTTTTTTATTTAAATATCGTACTTTCTTTATTTTGAGGTGGGGGAACAGGTCTTGTTGATATTCAATCAATAATTAATTAACATTAAAACGACTGACGGAATACATTGAAAATATTTTCTTTCCTTTGCTAAAAATTGATTTTTAAGCGTCGCATTAAAACTGAAATCATCAGCGACCAATTTCACATCTCATAATAATATAAAATAAAATCAATATAATAATAAATGAACAAATTCAATATGCAAATTTATCTCTTTAAAAAAAGAACAAAAACATAGTAATAATACGTTTCGAATATTGTTACTTTAATTTGTTGGTTTTTGGTGTTTTTTCTACTTAATTTTGTGTTCCCCCTTTACAAATTTATTAGATATTACATCGAAAAGTATAACGCCTAATAAATTTATTCTCCTAGACGTGATTCTAGAAAACAAAAAACAAAAAAAAAACACGTATTAGAAGAATGAACGAAACGAGGGAGGGAGGGGTAAAGAAGAAAGGGTTCTTTATTTTTTTTTTTTTGGATAGAAGTAACCCATTTCATTTATTTGTCGAGTAGAATAACTATGCGATTTTATTTTAGTGAGGAAAACAGATAAACATGGGGAAAGATAAGGAAGAGGGGGAGAAAATAAAAAAGAAAATAAAACCAAAAATAAAATAAAATAGAATATAGAATAGATTTGGATAGACTATTTAGAGAATTTACACACATATACCGGGTGATGTATAAGTACGTATACATACATACATGAATACATATATACATACATGAATACATACATACATATGTGTATATATATACATAACGTGAAACTGTAAGAAAATCCTACGATATTCTACGTTCCCTTACGTTTCTTTACTACGATTTTCTTACTACGTTCCCGTACGGAACTTCGAAACGGAAAACGGATAAAGTAAATAATGTCGCGCGCGTAAAACGTCGCGCCAGCCGTTAAGGGGCGTGTCGTTTCCTAAAGTAATTTGTACGAGAGAAGAGAAGAAGAAGAAGAAGAAAAGAAGAAAAGACCCTTCCGCCGAAGAACGTGATCCTTTTCCGCGAGTGCTTTTCCTTAACTATGTCCTTCCTAACTTATACACGCTTACATACACACACATACGCACGCGAGCAGGCTGTATAAAAAAAGAAAGTATGCATAAGATAGAAGGAAGAAAAATAAAAAAAAAAAATCAAATCAAATCGTTTCACATATATTTTCGGTTGGCAGCTGGAACCTACTCCAACTCCCCCCGCCGCCGCCCCCGCCCTCGCCCCCTTATCCCTTCGTTTTCGAATTTATTTCATTTTTGTGTTTCGTTTATTATAATATATTATTATATTTCTCGCGTGATTATAACAAACGTTTTTCATATTTCTTTGAATATTTTCTCATTACGAATAAAGATGTATTTTATAAATTCAAATAATTCATTCTTGTGTATTATAATATATAGGTATTCGTGGATTAATTGAAAAGTTTTGAGTATCTAACAAGAAATTTTGTTTGCTTTTAAAATTTTACTAAGTAAAAATATTTCAGAATATTTATTGAATAAAATATAACAATTACTTTTTAAGAGAAAAGAATTATAATATAATACTTTAGTCCGTTGATTGAATTAATACAAAATATATATATTAATTAATTATATAAAAATATATATTATATATTAATTAATATATATATAATTAATTAATAATAATTAATAATTAATATTAATTTTATATATTATTTTTTTAATTTTATATATATTAATTTTATATAATTAATAATTAATATATAAAAATATATATTTAATATATTAATTAATATATTACAAAATATATATATATTATAAAATGTATACCAATATATAATATTTGAAAATACTTTCACATATTATATCTGTGTTTAATAATGAATTTTTTTCTGAATGAAACTCCATGCTAATAATAGTTGATATAGTATAGTAACAATTGAATGAACATAGGCTCATGTCTTACAACATCCTGGCACGTGCGTAAACAGTTCTTAAATAAATTCAATCCGACGCAGAGAGTCATGAAACCTCTCGAAATATCCTCACGTTTTTATGTTAAATATTCGCGAGTATGTATTACGTCAAGAAAGAAAAAGAGTGAGAGAGAGAGAGAAAGTGCATAGGGTTTGCATCCGTCATCGCTTGGCTTTTCAAATTTATGATCCTCTTTCTCTTTCTTTCTCACACTTCGTAGAAATGTGCTTACTTTACACTCACATCTATGAGTGAAAAAACATAGAAACCATTCTAACGCAATTGCATCTCTCGCTTATGTTAGACGACCATAAACTCGGACACAAAGAATTGTTGTTTTCTTCCAACACCACCAACCTCCCTACCCCCGAACCCTTTTCATAATTTTCTTCCCTCTCTCTCTCTCTTTTATTTTGTTTTATAAGCAATCTTTACGATCATGACTTTTTAGTTTTTTTTTTCCTTTTTCTTTTTAATACTTCATCGAGACAATACTTATCATTGTGTTTCGATTTTTATATATGCATGTATATCCGTTGGGTGACAGTTAGTAGGCAAAATGATTATTTCTTTTCTTTTTTTATTTCATACGCACGTTATGGATATTTTTCTGAAAGTTATTTTCATTATTTTGATCCTTGTTTTGAAGTTGTTCAGTTTGAACGTTAGCTATTTTATGTATAGGTATATTATATGTGAAAAAAATTGACCTAAACGTTCGAACATGTGTAAACTTATATGAAATCCGATACTTCTTCCTATTTGAAATCTTTCGTACAGTGATAATCGATCAAAAATTAGAAATTATTTTCAAAATACATACACAAGATACGAAGAATAAAAATAATATATATGTATAAGACATATTTTTGTTTTGTTTATTTTTTTTCGAAAATATTTTATAAAATAATTATTCTAAAAATAATATAATATAATTATATTCTAGTATATATATAAAGAAATAATTAAAAAAATATAATATACGTTATAATAATTTTAGAAAATTAATTGGATAATATAATGAAAGAAAAAAGAAAAAAAACAAGAATTCTATATATAAATATAATATGTGTTAGGATGAGAAAATTTGTTTCAACACAACCAAGCCGATTGTATCGCGTACGATTTGAATTTTCAAAAAGATAAACAAGAAAATGTTTTCTCGATTAATAATCATTGCCGTCATGAGGAAGAAACGTGTGTTACCAACGCTCATGTATGTGTATCTCTTATGGTTTATGGTATAGTGGTGGGGAGATACGTGATCCTCGGGATACCGGGAGACACGGTGTGTGAAGTTTAGTTTTGCTTACGACGACCTTTAGTTCTACCGTTCTTGTCCTCTGACCTCTATCTTCGTCTCTAACAAAGAATAAAAGTAAACTAAAAGAAATAAAAAAAGAAAATAAAACAAAAAAGTAATATATATATAGTAATATATACTTCCGGTTGTGTGTTCGTTCGAAACAAAAATAAGTGTTATTAAATTAATTGTTCGTTTATGTTTTTTACAAGGTTTTGACATGCCAAATCGTATTTCTCTACACGTGATCCAAGATTTTTCACGAGTCACATGATCGATAATTTTTCAATCATGCAATGTAAGTAAATCTAATCTAATTGTTCCGTTTTATTAAAATTCATGGAAATTTGATCTTCGTTACAAATTCAATAATAATAATTATACGAAAGATATATCGTTAATATAAAAAATATATGACGACTATATAAAACATTTTCATACTTCTTTATAGTAATTAATTTTTTTTCTTTCTATTTATTTATTTATTTATTTCGCTGCTTTTCATTTTTTAAATTAAGAATAAGTTTATTAGTAGAGAAAGAAAAAGAATGTTAAGTAAATGAGGGGGGGGGGTAGGGGACAAAAAAAAAGGAGAATTATTTTAATAACCCGATTGTATGATTGTAACACGAAACACATATAGGTCGTATAATATAAGGAAAAGAAAAAAGATCAAAATAAGTATTAAAAAGGGGTGACTCTCTCTCCGTAAGGTGGAGAAACTCAACGCGTCGGGTCGTCACGGGTAACGAGCATCAAGACGATGATGTTGGACCATCGAAAAATTCTCTCCTCGGTTCTCTTCGGTTCATTTTATTCATTCCGACACGCAAGATTTTCGAAATTATCACCACGGTTCAAAGCTTTCTAAGCGAAAAACAAACGTGTGCGATCGTAATATCTGATTTCAACACTTTATAAGAATATTTTTAAATAATTCTTCGAATTTAATTAGAAAAAAAAAAAGAAAAAAAAAACAAAATTAAAATCACGCGAATGCATATTTTTTTAAATTCACTTTTTTAATTAGACTATCAATTTTGTTTCTTTCCCAATAAGATCAGATCAACAATTTATCATCAATAAATTTATGTTTGTATTTTAAATTGCAATACAATATTATTCTAAAATCATTTTCTCATATTATATTCGAGAAATAATATCTTATTAATTTTGTCCATATCAGCGTAAAAATAATATAATCTTCAAATAATTTAATAATATTCTTCGTTTAAAACGCGTCATCGTGTACGGTCGTGTTGTTTGTTTTGAAAGAAAAAAAAAAGAAAAAAAAAGAAAAAAAAAACAAAATATATATATATATTAATTTCCTGATATTTTTCGCTTAAATATATTTAAACAGAGGAAGAAGAATGGAAGGTGGGGAGGAATGTATTGGTGGAAAAGGGAAGAGGGGGAGAGAGAGGAGTAAAATGCATTTACGTACTTACCAAGAAATTTTGTTACACGGATATGATATATATTTTGTGAAATAAAACGTAAACACCATAAACAAGGAGTATCAATGCTTAAAATATAAACAATCAAATAATACGAATATTAAAATAAACTTAATCATGGCGTTACACATTGTGCACATTTATTATAAACAAAATTTAATTAAATATATTATATATATATATATAGATAAAAAAACTTCCTGATAAATATTTGCACTAATCACGTATACATTATTATTATTATTATTATTATTATTATTATTATTATTATTATTATTATTATTATGCATCTAATGAGTATTGTTTTTTAATGGAAACAATAATTATACTTTTCGTGAGATCATCGTACGAAAAAAAGGAAAAAAAAAATATATAAAATATTAATCGCAATGATTAGACCTCCATGACGAAGACGACGACGAATCACGTGGTTACTTATTTTTTTACTCGAAGAAATTCAGTAGTCCCGTCGTTCTTTCCTTTCTTTCTTGCAATGTCGGTAAGTCCGATTACGTCCGGAGGATGCATTGTCAGCATAACATGTATTCTTGTTATCGTACAGTATCCCCAAGGTTAAACCATTCGTAACTACATTCGTAAGACACTCGTTTGCTCATCGTCCATGACTTTTTATTCTTATTTTCAATCATATTTTATTCGAACACATTTAATTTTTCTTTATTTTTCTTAATAATTATACCAATCATATACTGTGTACTTATATTTTTATATATATATTATACTAATCATATTTCTAATTATTCTCCCGTATCTCGACAATTTTTAACATTATTAATTGTTCATCTTATTGGACAATACAATTCTTTTCCTTTTCATATTTTTGATCAATTATTTATTTTTTTTTCTTAATAATTATACCAATCATATTCTGTGTACTTATATTTATATATATTATACTAATCGTATTTCTAATTATTCTCCCGTATCTCGACAATTTTTTAACATTATTAATTGTTCATCTTATTGGACAATACAATTTTTTCTTTTCATATTTTTGATCAATTATTTACTTTTTTTTCTTAATAATTATACCAATCATATACTGTGTACTTATATATTTATATATATATATTATACTAATCACATTTCTAATTATTCTCCCATATCTCGACAATTTTTTAACATTATTAATTGTTCATCTTATTGGACAATACAATTTTTTTCCTTTTCATATTTTTGATCAATCATTTGAACGTTCAGAATGAAAATAATACAAAGATTGCACAATTAAAAGAGTGCATTTTGTCGGAAGGTCCAATATCATCATTTGTTTATGATAAACGTTTGATGTTTCTACTTTTAAAAAACCTTCGTGGGTCATTAAACCGATTACATTTGCTAATGACGATATTGAAATTTTTCTTTTTTATTTAAATATACATACAAATATATATATATATATATATAACGAATAGCAAAAGATTTGTAATACTTATGTAATTTTTGTATGTTTCTTTTTGTAACATCGCTTTCTTAGGAAATCTTTGACATAAGTTTATTATTTCATCAGATTTACACTTTTAATACAAATTCGATCCTTATCTTTTTCGACAACAACATGTACACTTTTCTATTTTAATTTAACACGATCCAACCCAAATTCTATGGAAAACAAATTTTCAAAACTCGTAGTTCATTGTAAATATTATTATTGCTGGAATGCAGAACAAACTAATCTTTTATTTTTCAATAGTTGCAATTTTTTTTTAAACACATCCTACATCCTATCAAAAAAAAACACCAGAATTAGATTGTAGAATTGGTCGAGGTGAGAAGAAAATAAATGAAAAGGAAAGACTTTGCTGTGAAAAAAAAAAAAAAATAAAATAAAAAAATCGTTTCCACGAACGAATTGTCGAGCCCACCTTTGGGTAAAGGATTTTACCATCTTGCACGTATCCTTCTGAATCCTTCTTTTCCTCCTTTCTGTCACGCTCGCGAGACGAGTCGTAGTTTACTGGCGAGTCGAATGGCAAAAGCAACGAAGTTCAGCGACTTCAAAAACTCACCGACACCAACAACCTTTGCCTATACCAATAAATTCTATTCCACAGTTGCTTTGCCGTGAGAATGCATCCTCCTAAATGATGCTTTTCTTTCTTTCTTTCTTTTAGTTTATTTTTTGTTATTTTTTCTCACTTCCCTCCCTTTATCCTCGCCCTCACACCCGCCCTTTGTTTCTCACTTCCTTCCTTCCTTCCTTTTCTTTATTTTATTTTCTTTCTTTCTTTTCTATTTTTGACTTGAAAACAACATTTCGTTACATATGTCACATTGTCTAACCAATCTGTTAATTAATTAATTTGTCCCTTCAACTGTGTCAACGTCCCTTCAATCAAGTGTTTGTCCTAGGTTTTTACTATTTTTTTATCTAGGTAATATTCATATTTAACAGCTTCTCCGTATCGTTAAAGTATCGTTAAATAAGATATCATTGCTGTAGAAATATCTTTACGTCAAACGGCAATAAAACAATCCCTCGGTATACTCTGATCAAGATTTTAGAATACGCGTCTATAAATTTAAATGTACCAGAAATAGAAGTGTTCGTCGAAAAAAGAAAAAAAACCCAATTGCCTTATGTAATTCAAAGTGTCATCAATCTCTTTAGATTGCACTTAATAAGTAAGCATAATTTTGTATCATACGTTTTATAAAATCCATATCATTCATTTTAATTAATATTTGAAATCATATTTGATTCTTTCTATTATATAATTTTCGATTGTTTGATTGTATATTAATTGAATTATTTAGATATCGAAAATTAAATTAATAATATTATGTTAATTTAAACGTAGATAAACATTATGCTGTTGTTTACAGTAAAAATCTTATTTTCATTTTAACAAGTGTCTAGCAGGTAAATGTGCAAATTGTCCGGGTAATTTAAAAAATAATTTGAAAAATCAAACAATGTATCACTTTAATTTATTTGCACATTACCTAGATAATTTATAGAATAACTGGATTCTACACTTCAACGCGATTAACATATATACATTTAATATAACAAAAGAAACAAAAAAAGTGAAAAGAAAAAGAAAAGAAATAAAATCGAAGAAGTCAAAAGTCAAAAGTTTTAGATTCTCTTTCTCTCTGACAATGAAACGGAATAACGAATATACGTGTAAGGGCAGAAATGAAAGAAGTCGCCGTCCATTACGTCAACGTGTTGCTATAGCTAGTCGGGTCAGCTGGTCGGTTGAACCAAGTTGTAAAATAATGGTACGTTAGTCTCGGTTCTAATCGTACGATCGACGCGCTTTTAAATTACGGCCCAATAACGCGTATACAACCGAAAATTCTCTTCAAAATGATATACGCCGAATAAAATTTGACCCACGTAAAAATCCCCTGGTGGTGTTGGGGGTGGGCGGGGGGTAGAGGTTGATGTTTTAACAAACCTAAATATTGTTTAATCGAATCAATCTTTTTTTTTTCTTTTTTTTTTTATTTCTTCTTTTTTTGTTACATCAAATTGTCACGATTTTTATTAACAAACATTTGATAACGTATTTAATTAAATACGTAACACGACGTATAATATATTTAACTGATATTATTTATCATGTTATTTATCAGTATTTTTTGTAACATTTTTTAATCGGTATTTAAAATTAATGTACGAGTATGTTATATATATGTGTGTGTGTGTATCGTGAAAGACAGAAATTAGAGAATGTTAAGATTTGCATGTTGAAACGTAAACGTCGATAAAAAATCGAATTTTCGGTTTCATTGAAAAATATAATATAACAAATTATTATACACATTTTAGTAGCCCCGAGTTATTCTTAAAAAATTTCAATTTGTTTTTCGATCATTTATCTAATTTCTAAGACAAATTTAAATCGAAAATGAGCTAAAATTAACTCGTTGGTCTGTTCGAATAGGAATAAAATCGTTTTCTCGTTAATTCTGAATTATCTAAAAGATGTTGATTTATGTTGTTTTTTTGTTCTACTGTTCTAACTTACATACCAATAGAACAAACGTTTAAAAGACGCATAGAATAGTATACGATGTAGTATATAGTGGTTAGTATAATACTTTGTAGAAAGGATGTTGCCGTGTGACATCATCCGAACACTTGGTACGTGCCCAAGTGGAAAACACGTTCACTGCCGATTATCCATTTTTGCACGGAATTATCGTGTGCCCAGCGAGATAACCAGATCTCGTTCCTCGCGTACAAATCATCTCTGAAGATTACACGAGAAAATTAGACTAAAGATAATTGGTGACCAGGGAGGGATAGGAAGGGGTGTATTATTCATTACTTTACAAAACTGCAATTTAAACAATACGAATGGTGTTTCTTTGCTTTTTTTTTTTTTTTAATATCACATTATCGATTAAAACAAAAAACCATTCCATAAATATGAAATGCTTTTTCTTTTTTTTTATTTTCCAAAGAATTTCAGAATCAAAAAATATTTGTTTGAATGATTATGAATGAAACGTTCGATCGATTTCGTACTTTAGAAATGACAAATTTCTTTTTTCTTTTTTACACGCCCAAGTCAATATTTTTGTATTTCACTTTAAAGGTTTTGATATTAATAATAATAATAATAATATTATATTTAAGAAAAATATTAAATTGTCATTTTCTTGCTAAGTTCAATATGCAAAATAGAAAAAAAATATTCGTTATTTTATATTATTTTTCCTAATCGTATACGATACAGAAAAATGTAAAAGATCAGAATGAATATCTGTTCTATATAATTCTCAATAAAATAACATAAAATAAATATTAAATATTGTTCGGGTAAAAATGATTTATTCTAAAAAAATAAAAAAAGAAATAAAAAGGGACGAATCTAATATAAAATAAAATATATAATATATAATAATAATAAAAAAAAAGAAAGAAAACAAATAAAAAATAAATTACAAAAGAGATAAAATAAAATAATAATAAAACGATCGAACGTTGATTTTAATAGAAAAAAAATCCACCACCATCGTGATACAATTTTCGAATGAATACAATAACATGTATAACTGTTAAATTAAAAACAAAAGAAAAAATATTCAAATATTTAATCAAAAAGAAAAATGAGAGAAGGATAAATTGTTAAGAAAAAAAGAGAAAGAAGAAAAAAAAAAGTGAATTCAAGATGACTACGTCATTTCAGCCAACAACTTTTTAAGTCTAAGTTGGGTGGCCATTTTAAAAAGCATCGGTAGGGCGATCGGTCACACTTAATGTCAGGTTGAAAGTGACTTGCTTTAGGGCCGTTTAAAGGGCGGGATATACACGGATGAAAGGGCGAGAAAAAAGGGCCTGGCTCGTTCGGGACTGCCGTATCCTCTCCACAATTCTTCTTCCTTTCATTTCTACTTATCTGTCTCTCTGTTTCTTTCCTTCTTGTCATAGTTTGCAACGAGAAGGGCACGTACTTAGGAGCAAAACGACAAGGGTTGTGGTACATAGGGGTTGTACACGATTTCCAGCTTCCCCTAACTTTGATATTTTCTATCCTTCTCTTTTTCTCTATGTATCTACGTACGTATATACATATATATATATGTATGTATGTATGTGTGTATGTGTCTGTCTCTTTCTCTCAACCTTTCCCTACGCAGACCCTTTAGGTTCTGAAACGAGCGTGAGATTTTATTCGAGCCGACACGCGTCGAAATTAGAAAGACACTATTAGAGAACAATTTTTGTATTCTCATTTCTATTATTATTATTATTGAACGTAATTATCATTAAAACGTTTTCTCTAATTTCGCGTAATTGTTAAAAATAAAATAGATCATTTTTGTATTTGATAAAGACGACTTTTGGGTATCTATTGTTTATTTATGTTTCATACGTTGTACACGTGCATACTAATGCATTATGCATTAGAACTGGCACAAACATTACATTGCCAACCACAAATACAAATATTGGGAAGCATAAGTGTAACATTAAATGAATTGTTTTCGAAGTCAATAAGATCATGCCGAATAATTATAACGATGAATTATGCGAACGAAAGAAACAAATATTTTGCACTAATTCGTATTATCATTTAATTTCTATTATAAATAATTTGTTATGTTTAATCATAATCAATTATAATTATAATAATATATTATTATATATATATATACATGTTACCATGAATGACCGAAATTGGAGAATGTCAAGATTCGCATGGTGAAATGTCAACACATATTAAATAATTTGATGAAAGATCAAATATTTGGATTTATTTTTATAGATTAATCATTTTTCAGCATATACCAAATGACCATGTAAAACTTGACATTATCCAATTTCGATATTTCACAATAACACATACCTAATAATATATATATATATGTGTGTGTGTGTACATATATATGTATATAAGGTTTTGTCACACAAAAGAGAGTAGGATTACTCGCGAACGTGTTTATATATGATCGTGGCGTTTAGCTACTACCGTTCGACCAAGTCATTATTTGTTACACGTCACGAGTTACATTGTAGGTAAGTTGAGTACGTGTAGAAAAAAAAGTGACAGAAAGAAAAATAGGAACGAGGGACAAATGGGTTCCTTTATCGGTCAACTCGACTCCGTCTACGTTGTACCGTCTACGTAGAATCTATACACACATTTGCAATTCTACAATGTAGATATCAACATAAGGTCCCCGACGGTTAGTGTACAATTTCTTCAGGACTACGAACTGCATGATCAGCACCAACACGATAAAAGAATAAATTCAAGGGAAAAAATACTCCGATAGGTTTTAAAGGGGGTGCTTTCTAATGATTTCCCCCCCCCCTCATTGTATTAATATAATTACAATTTTTCATTTATTTTGTAATCAATTATTTAATTAATTAATTAATGATTATTATTATTATTTAAGGTATACATGTTGACCAATATTGGAAAGATTTATTGTGTTTTTATTTCATTGAAATAAAAATTTATTTAATTCAATATAATCGATATATATTGTGTTAGAAACTCTTTGTAAAAGTTTACGACACTTTTTTACAAACAAAATATTATAAATAATCTTAATATAATAACGCAAAATAATAACGAATTACACTTGAACTCATATAACAGAACATTTTACTAGGAATCTATAAAAAAGTATTACCTATATCCGAAATATGAAAATAAAAAATTCGTAATCGTTTAGAAAAAAAGAAAAATAAAAGAAAAAAAAAAAGAAAGAAAAAAGAATATATTTTATATTAATTAATTAATCACCTGGAAAAACACACATTTGAAATCACAGGGGATGAAATATACTTTGTTTCTTTTGAAATAAAATCTAAACGTTCGGGGAGAGAGGGCGGGAAAGTAAAAAGGAAGGAGGAGCAGCAAAAAAAAAGAGAAAAAAAAAGAAAAAGAAGAAGAAGAAGGAAGAAATAGGCGTGAAAGTTAGGTATCGCTCATTTCTCGCATTAAAATGCACGGCCACGTGCGTTCTACTAGAATGTCAAAGACTTCTACTACCTACCTACCTATGCGTAGTAGAATGAATCGAATCGCGCCCTTTTTGCTCCACCTTGTCCCTTTTTTTACCCTGCCCTTAACGTGACTTAAGTCGAGCTTTGCAACACGGGGGAGCGGGTGGTTGGGGCGGTGGGGGGTGTTGTCAAGGTGTTCGTTTAATTTAACGTAAAAAAAAGAACCCTGCACCCCCCTGCCCCCCCTCACCTCTTAACTATACCTTTAACCCTGATTTATCGATGGTGAATATCCCGAACAATGTATAGGTGAGAAGTTAAGATGAATCTATGTGTTATGGTGGTGATGGTGGTAGTGACGGTGGTGTTTTTGATCTCGCGACTCGTAGCATCAATTGCATTGAACGGTCACGAACGTGACGAGATTTACTATTCAACCTATTTTTTAATAATAGAAAAACATTCTTCTTTGCATTTTCTTTTTCTTCTTCTTCTTCTTTTTTGTTTTCTATTGTGTTTGATATATACTTTTTTCGTATTTCTATTTTTATCTTTCGTTTTCTTTTTTTTTTTTATTCCTCAAAAATCCTTTGAAATTCTGACATAACTCACGTTAGTTTTACCATCCGAGCGAGAAAAAAGAAGGTAAAAATGAAACTCGAAATTTGTACCTTTTTGGAATAATCTTGTGATCGTATTTATTATAATATGTATCATGAGAATTTGGAATTTTTAGGTATGATTCTTTCCGTCGATATGATATGTTTTTTTTTCTCGAATATTACAAATAATACGTCGAACAGATTGAAACATATTTTATATAAAAGAAAATATTTATCTCCGTGAAGTATTTCATTTGGATTATCAACACACACAAACGATAATAATATTAATTAATTCATAGTTCATTTTATTGATACTAAATATTAATTTTGCGTGATATACTCGTGTGTGTACTTATTTCAATCGTATTCCAATTTTTCGTCTATGTTATTTAAATAAATTGTCGTAAAAAGAAAAAAAAAAGTATTTCATTTGGATTATCAACAAACAATAATAATATTAATTAATTCACAGTTCATTTTATTGATACTAAATATTAATTTTGCGTGATATATTCGTGAGTACTTATTTCAATCGTATTCCAATTTTTCGTCTATGTTATTTAAATAAATTGTCGTAAAAAAAAGAAAAAAGAAAAGAAAATAAGATAATTCTTAGAAGAAAATAATTTCTATCGAATGATTTTTTAATAATTGTTCAAAATATATATATATATCAAATAAAAAACGAAATTGCTTCTCGAAGATTTCGATTAAACACTTTTCCCGCGAATCTGTGATCTCGACACTCGAAATCTCTGATCAGAGATTTCGATCATTTTCGAATCCCCCTTTCTTCGTATACCTAGGAAGGAAAAATATATGAAAAGAATTGGAATTTATCTGAGGTTCGAGATGAATTCATGAGATTATAAGAAAGGTCCATTAATTGAACGACAGGAAGAGAGACAAGCTAGCTGGCTAGCTAGCTAGCGTTTGCGTTCCTGCAAATTGGATTGCCTTTCACTATTCTCTTCCCATTTACCACGGATATCGATTATACACGTAATAGTGAGTAATAGAGTAACTCGTACGACAAGAGTCAGAATATACTTCCAACCTTTTTTTTAATCGGTCAATTTTTTTTATTCGAATCCTTTAATTTAAAAAAATAAAAAAAAAATCAACAAAAATCATCACCAATAATTCAATGATAAAAATTATTTTCTAAAACGTAACAATATCAAATAATTAAAATAATTAATAGATATTTATATTCAGTATACTCATAAATAATCCTTTAATTTAAATAAAAAAAAAAAAAATGAACAAAAATCATTACCAATAATTCAATGATAAAAATTATTTTCTAAAACGTAACAATACCAAATAATTAATAGATATTTATATCCAGTATACTCATAAATAATCCTTTAATTTAAATAAAAAAAAAAAAAAATGAACAAAAATCATCACCAATAATTCAATGATAAAAATTATTTTCTAAAACGTAACAATACCAAATAATTAATAGATATTTATATATCCAGTATACTCATAAATAATAATAATAATAATAATAATAATAAAAATAATAATTCATTTACATAGAAATGATTCGATATTGCATGAACCGGATATTAATTAAATATTTTTAATCGTTTCGATGAATATTATTAACTTTTAACAAATATCTCGGTATATATATACTCTAACGTGAAATAAAAATTGATAAATTAACAAATAATTTTGTTAATTAAAAAATAAACGAAGATTATTATCAATACACGTATCTACAAATTTTTATCACGTAAATTAAAACATTTCCTATGAACTATTACTATCCGATAAAAATATTATCATGAAATTTTGGTGATAGCAACATTTTATATATATTATATATACCATTTCAAATTTTATTCGTCAATTTTTTCTCTACTTTGTTGCAATATTTTCCTAATCATTCCTTCCTTCCTTTTTCTTATCCCTGAAACATCATCCTTCCAGTTAAACCTTTTTACTCTATCCGATTCTTTCCATTTTCCTATTAAACGTTCTATCGTTTCTTCTTCAAATCCACGTAATCTGCATAAATATACCCCGTCCCCCATTACCCCCATTTTTTTCCAGTATCAGTTCGTCCATTTTTCCTTCCCGCGATCGGAATCTCACAATCTCATTGATTGATTCTATTCCTCCATCAATTTTTTTTTTCCAAAATAATTTACTTCCTTCTTCTTCTTCTTCTTCTTCTTTTTCTCTCAATTCTCTATACCATTTATTATAATATCTGTTATTCATAATTTTATCATATTTTTCTCCCGTATTCTTTTTGTTCTATCTTCTTCTGTTCAATTTTCAATTAAAATTAAACATCTTTTTGTATATTTTATTTTGATATTTTTTTTCATTAGAATTTATTTTAAACATCCCTCATAATTATTACAATCTTTTTTCTCTTCTCGTTTTCTTTTTATATATAATATATATGATGATAAACAACAATTATTTATATTTCTTCTTTCCTACATTATTTTTCTTCGTATTTTTCCTTCCATTTTTTTATTTCCCGTTCCTATTTTAATATTCTTTTCGTTTATTATATATGTGTATATATAAGATGATTATTACTAAAGTAGTACGATAAAATATTCGAAATATTAACGACCTTAAGTTCTCGAAATTCTACCCAGCCCAAGTCGTCTCAAAATTTGGAAATAATTTCAACCGGTAAATACCTGGATATAGCGACTATTCCCTGAACATCTGTAAATTGTTTTTAGAAATCCGAAAGAAAAGGAATATATTATTTTACCTTTCGTAAAAAAAAAAAAAAAATCTTATCTACCTTTATAATGAAACAAGAAGAAAAATAAAATAAAAGAAACGAAAGAAAATCAAAAGAAAATTGTAGGAAGAAACACATGTTTCGAATAAAACCTTTTTTTTTTGTCTTCTTCCTTTTCTTTTTCTTCTAGCAATCAAACGTTTCATTGTTTTGAAGATTAGTATGGAGTATATCAAACACGTGAGAAACAGCGACGGGGAAACGAAGAAAAACAGAAATCTTTTCGAAAATTATTTTCGAAATCTAAAAAAACGATTCGCCACTTGTAAACAGTTAGCCAGATTTTAGTTGAATTCTTCGTTTTTGTCTCCCTCTGTTCTTTAGCCAGGAACATGTTTTTGACACATGCTCAAAACTATCGTGAATTGTTTAGTTTTTCCTAAGGTATTGTCTCCCGAATCGCGTTTTCTCTCGAAAAACACTGCGAGTGGTAAACATGCTACAACTGGTAAATAAACCAAGGTTCTTCTATTTAATAACGAGAATTTGGATTTAAATTTCCAAGTAACGAAATCTAATAATCCAATATGGCGACTAAGAATATTCATTAAAATTCGATACAAGATCTTAACATAGTAAGAGAGAACATGATACGAGTGTTAATGAAATTTTTTCGTAATGAGGGATGATTTTTACCAACAAAAAAAAGAAGAAAAAAAAGAAAAAAACATCTATCCTGACCAAACCCAACTTACTTTTGATTTAAATTTCCAAGTAATGAAATCTAATAATCCAATATGGCGAATAAGAATATTCATTAAAATTCGATACAAGTAAATATCTTAACATAGTAAGAGAGAACATGATACGAATGTTAATGAAATTTCTTCATCATGAGGGATGATTTTTACCAACAAAACTAAAAAAAATAAAAATAAAAAAATATCTATCCTGACCAAACCCAACTTACTTTTGATTTAAATTTCCAACTAACGAAATCTAATAATCCAATATGGCGACTAAAAATATTCATTAAAATTCGATACAAGATCTTAACATAGTAAGAGAGAACATGATACGAGTGTTAATGAAATTTTTTCGTAATGAGGGATGATTTTTACCAACAAAAAAAGAAGAAAAAAAAGAAAAAAACATCTATCCTGACCAAACCCAACTTACTTTTGATTTAAATTTCCAAGTAATGAAATCTAATAATCCAATATGGCGAATAAGAATATTCATTAAAATTCGATACAAGTAAATATCTTAACATAGTAAGAGAGAACATGATACGAATGTTAATGAAATTTCTTCGTCATGAGGGATGATTTTTACCAACAAAACTAAAAAAAATAAAAAAGAAAAAAACATCTATCCTGACCAAACCCAACTTACTTTTGATTTAAATTTCCAAGTAATGAAATCTAATAATCCAATATGGCGAATAAGAATATTCATTAAAATTCGATACAAGTAAATATCTTAACATAGTAAGAGAGAACATGATACGAGTGTTAATGAAATTTCTTCGTCATGAGGGATGATTTTTACCAACAAAACTAAAAAAAATAAAAAAGAAAAAAATATCTATCCTGACCAAACCCAACTTACTTTTGATTTAAATTTCCAAGTAATGAAATCTAATAATCCAATATGGCGAATAAGAATATTCATTAAAATTCGATACAAGTAAATATCTTAACATAGTAAGAGAGAACATGATACGAGTGTTAATGAAATTTCTTCGTCATGAGGGATGATTTTTACCAACAAAACTAAAAAAAATAAAAAAGAAAAAAACATCTATCCTGACCAAACCCAACTTACTTTTGATTTAAATTTCCAACTAACGAAATCTAATAATCCAATATGGCGACTAAGAATATTCATTAAAATTCGATACAAATAAATATCTTCACATGTAATTCCTAAAATCTAAACTAACAATAAGTGATAGGGGGGGGGAAGATTTGGGGAGGGTCTTAGGAACAAAAAAAATCTATCTATTGTACCTGTCTTTGTATACAAAATCCAATGGCGTTTTTACCTTTTTTCTCCTATTTGGAAATATCCCAATGAGAAGTGTTTCTCTTGTTCGTTATCCCTCTCTCTCTCTCTCTCTCTCTCTCTCAATCTCTCTTTGGTCTCTGTGCGCTTGTGCGTAGGAAACCCTCCGATTTGGAGTGACTCTGTACTTCCAAGGGTGGAGCTTAAAATAAGGGTGTTACCTCTCTGGCTTAGCTACCCCGCGAGCGCAAACGGCATTTCAAGGCTTGGGGTGGAGACTGAGGGAAGGAGGTGGAGAAAACATTGGAGAAAGAGAGAGAGAGAAATAAAACGTGAGAGAGGGGAGGGGGAGAGAAACACTGGGGGATTGAGAAATGTACAAGTTTCGTCTAACTCCCCAAACATCGTGCTGCAAGCACCGAGTACGTTTCGTCTGATTATTTTCTATTCAATTCCCTAGTATCTTTATATATATTATTATTATTATTATTATAATTATAATTATTATTATTATAATTATTATTATTATTGTTATTATTATTATTATTATTATTATATTTTTTCTCTTTTTTTCCATTATAGATATCTTTGAACAATTGTTAACAATTGGTTTCGTCCAACTTCCTGAGTTGAAATAAGTGACGAGAAGTAATTTTAACACGTGTGCTCTGTTTAAAAAGAAACAAAAAGTGAAAAGTGTATTACTTCGAATTTGTTCTCTTAATTCTGATAAAAGGAAAAAATAAATAAGTAATCGTTGCGATGGTAGATCATGAAAAAGAAAGATATAATAATAGTAATAATAATAATAATATTAGTCATATTAATAATAACATGGTATCAATGATCGAGAATAATAGCAATAATTCTACTACCATCGGCGTTGAAAGTGATCATCATTACGTGAAAAATTGGAAAGAGAAGGAAAAATTAATCGAAGGTAGTATCCACAAATCAAATTTGTTTATATATTTTAACCGAGTTAGAAAAATGTTTATTAATTAATATTGATACGTTCTTGGTGTACGTGTAAAAAGAGATAAGAGAAAAAATAAAAAGTAAAAGTAAAAAGAAAGAATAGCACAATGAATGAGGAGGAGAAGGAGGAGGAGGAGAAGGTGGAGGTGGATGGAGAAAGGAAAAAAAAAATGATGCATTATTCAAGAAAAATTTCCATTCCTGAGAATTCTTGGTAGATAGGTAGCTACATCGTTAGGTTGCTCTCTCGCTGGCGTTTTAATGACGGGTTTGCTTGCTCCCTTTGCCTTTACTTCTTGTAACGAGGAGTTTCGACGTTGTTACGCCTTCGAAAGGCCACAATATATAACTATAGTGAATATATATATAGTTTCTACTGCAAAGTACTCCAAATATTCCGTTGTCTAGGAAATACACATACACAAACATACACACAGACATAAACATACATTCGTAGCAATGCTAGTCTCTTCATATGTCCCCCAAAAAAACGAAAAAAAAATATATATATATATAGAAAATTAATTGGCAAGAATTTACAAGCAATTGTTTGAACATTTTATTTCTTTCATAGGAATTAGTTCAAAACGTTCATTCATATTCATTCATTTAGATAATATTATATTGTTTTAATTCAAACACATACGAAGATATTGTTTTCAGCAAACTTTGGTTCAACATCGGATACCACCCAAGATCTGAATAATCCTCAGTATTACTATCATCATCCTCATCATTATCATTATTATCATCAAAATCATTTTCATCATTATCATCAACGGACCAACAACAACAACGACAACGACAACGACAACAGCAGTTGCAGCAGCAGCAGCAGCAACAACAACAGCAGCAACAACAACAGCAGCAACAACAACAGCAACAACAACAACAACAACAACAGCAGCACCAGCCCCAGCACCAGCACTAGCAGCAGCAGCAGCAGCAACAACAACAATAATTTAACGAACGAAGTACCGGAACTCGTGATGAAGGAAAAAAGTAAGACAGCGGCCCGATGGCGCCGCGAAAAAGAAAATAAAGAATATCTCGAGCTTGGAAAACTTTTACCCCTGCCGTCAACGATTACATCGCAATTGGACAAAGCTAGTATCATCAGGTTAACTACTAGCAATCTCAAAATGAGAGCCCTCTTTCCTCATGGTAAGTATCATATTTAAAATTGTTTTTTTATTCATCGATCTTTTCGATCAAAAACCCAAAAAAGCAAGAAGAAGAAGAGACGAAAAATAAGCTGACGAAATTTAATGTTTATACTATCAGGCTGAACCTAAAGTTCGTACGTTTTCAAATGAACATTTCCAAAGTAAATTTTACAAAATCAATCCATCGTGCAGTTTCAAAGTAAAATTTCAGCACAATTAACGCGCGAACTTGTGCTTCATCCTAATATTATAAAAAAATAAGACTTACTTTACTTTTTTGCGAAAGGGAAGTCTCTCTTCTGTACCTATTCTTTTTTCCTCTTTTTTCTTTTCTTTATTAATTCACCTACCGGACAGCTACCAACGTAAAGGGCAAATAATATCGGATGAGATGGATGTGATTGCGCACTTAATGCATTGTTAGCCCCTACTGCTTTGTAAGCAAAGTATGGGGGCTGTTATAACGTTACAATGGTCTCTACACCGACTCTTTTTTTCTTCTTTTTTTTTACACTAACACACACACACACACATACATTACATCATACAACCCACAACCCACTACTATACTATACGTTAAATTCTTTCCATCTTTCCTTCATCCTATCTTTCCTTCCTTCCTTGTCATCGGCGAATTGAATTTCAAGTGGCTGCATCCCTCTCTACAATACGGACGCTTGCTTTATTCTTCGACCAAAAAAAAAAAAGAAAAAAGATAAAACGACACAGTATACCACCCTTCGTATATATACGACGAGACACTTTCAGATCGTTCCCATTTTCTCACCTTGATCGAATATTATCATACTCGGTGGTTGTGGTGTGGTCGTCGTTTTTTCTTTTTTCTTTGTGGACTACATAGAAAAAGAATAGGAAAAATTGTTTCGATTTGATGCTTAACGCATAACAGAAATTGAATTTTTCGTGATGTCGTAAGAAAAAAGATCCCTTATCATTCTCAAATATATTTCTTATGTCCAAGATCTAGATCAGCGTTTCTCAACCTATGAATTATAGATTATGTTCGTTATTTTATTGAATTCAATTTTTAATGGATAGTACAATATATTTTTATTTCCCATGACCGGTCAAATGAAAGCATCCTGTAACTTGTAATGATATGATAATTTGTACAAAATCAGTGAAAACGTATAAAATATACATTATTCGTTTCTAAAAATAAAATAAGGTATATTTATTCATTATCCAAATATATGCATTTGATTTCTCATGGTAGGAATAGGTATACATGAAATGTCGGTAAGTTTAGTATTAAAAAAAATATATAATTTTCATATTCAATAAAAAAATAATTGATTTATGGTATAAGATAACTTTTGCAACGAAATGTTAACGCAAATAAATTATATTCGATCATCAAAGTGATTTAGTTGAGAAACACTGCTTTAAAAAAAGAAAGAAAGTTAAGAATACGAAGTAAGTTTTAAATACAAAAATATACCCTAAATTCTTCGAATAATATTGATATAATTCATGCAAAATCATATAGGAGGTTACGGCTGTTCTGAAAAAGAAAAAATAGCGACAAAATAAATATTTTAATTTATTTTTTAGGTTTGGGAGATGATTGGGGTACTAGACCACCTCCTAGTAGTCCTTTGGAAGCTGGTATTAAAGAATTAGGCTCACTTTTCTTGAAAGTAAGTATCTAACATGAGATATTATCGATGTATATATACTTTATTACAAATTTTGTCTATACAAATTCATATTTCTTTGCTTTTTTGTTTGTTTTAGACTCTCGACGGTTTTGTATTCGTCGTGACACCTGACGGAAAAATTGTTTACGTTAGCGAAACGGCCAGCGTTCATCTAGGAATGTCTCAGGTTAGATTTGTACTAATCATTTCCTATGATTTTCTAAATATTTTTTTTAATGACAGGGCAATACGGTAAAGTTACATATATAAAAATACTTTTTTACTACACTTATTATTATTATTTGATTTTTTTCTTTTTTTCTCTTTACTTTCAATATTATTAACATTAAAATAGTTCGTAAATATTCGTATGATATAATAATAAATTGTATAAAAATTGAGATCTATGTAATAAATCATTGTAAAAGAAAGTTAAAATTTAAATAAAGTTAATATATGATACTTAACGAGAAAAGTCTAAACAAAAAATTAATCGAAAAGAAAAGAAACGTTAAAAAAAATTAATTCCGGTACCGGGAATCGAACCCGAGCCTCCTGGGTGAAAGCCAGGTATCCTAGCCACTAGACCATACCGGATTGATGTAAGAACGAAGTTAACTATATTATTTGATTAAAAGTTTGATTTTTTTTATCGGATATAAATAATTATTGAAACAAACAACGCGCTAATATAAATAACAATTATTTTATCTAATTTTTAATGTTTCTTTTTCTTTCTTTTTCTAAATATATATTTACGTATTTCATGAATAGCATATTACTTTAAAATACTTAACAAGCAAATATGTGTATAATGATTATATTCTGCAAAAGGAATATAATAATTGATGATAAATTCTATTATTTATATTTTTAGAAAAAAAATGCAATTAACGCGTTGTCAATTTGTCATTGATTTTTTGTTTTGTTTTCAGGTTGAATTAACGGGCAACAATATATACGAATATATTTGTCAGAGCGATCACGAAGAGATGTTTTCGGTATTGAACCTACCACAAAATCCGGCCGATTTTACTGATTTTATGTTTCCAGCGCCAAACTCGCGCGGTGAAATCGACCTAGAACGTATTTTCTTTTTAAGGATGAAGTGCATCTTAGCGAAGAGAAGCGCAGGTCTTGTTACCGAAGGATACAAGGTACGAACCAATCAACAAAATATTTGTATACTTTTTAATTTGACATATTTTATTTCTTTCCTCTTTGACCGATCTTACGAAATTTGTAATAAAAGCATCATATTTATTTCATTAATCGTTGATAATACGAAGAAGAAGGACATTTGACGCGCGCAAGTTGATAAGTTATTTACAATTAGTATTTCTCAAAAAAATTAGTATAACATTAAAACAAACAAAAGATAGTCGAATGATTTTTAACATAACAGAGTTATTAGCATAACATGGTTCAAAGGAAATCGTAAAATCTATATAAAAAATTGAAAAATACACCGTGTAAGAGATACGAAACTGGTCGGAACTGAGTTGTAAACGTTATTGTCCTAGTCACGTACGATTTGAAAAAAAAAAAAGCAATGAATACTCTTAACAGGTAGATTTATCATAAATTCGAAATGACAGATGCCAAACGTATTTCTCCCAAACTATAATAATAAAAGTATTACAATAATCTGAAATTGATTGATGCCGATTTACAATGCGCGACATAACTGATAGCTCAAAGTGATTAATTGCTATACCTAAAAATGGATCATCCATATCTTTACTTCTCTCCAATTTTTTTTTATTGACCATATAAACATTTAAATATTATTTCCAACAATGAAAATATTATATTGAAATATTATTACACTTTATATTACCTCTTTTACGAATTATCAATTAACAAAAATATATATATTTAAAAGGAGTTTGTTTGTTAATTGACAAAAATGATCACCGATAGATTTATTCGAAAGATTCGAAGTATTCGTATAATATGATCGAAGTATTCTCCGTTTATCAAATAACTTAGCAGTAATAAATCGTGTTAATACGATGAAACAACTAATTCTCCCCAAAAGTTTCAATAGGTATAGCAATAATCGAAACGCGAAGATTCCAATGACATATGTTTCCAATGACAATAACTATGATCAAAGTTGGAGGAGGGAAGGTTGTTGGTTGCACGAGACGAAAAAGGAATCAGTTAAGTCCTCGAACAAGAAAATGTTTACCAAATAGATCGTTCTCGTGCTTAAACGATCATGGTGACCGTGACACTTCTCCCTTCCTCCCTCCCTCTCTCCCTCACTCCCCTCTCTCTTTCTCTCTCATACAAGAAAGTCATATATCGAAGTGAAAGAGAAAGAGAGAAAGAACATTGTGACTTTGGTAAGTCATGAATGCGACCCCTGTAAGCTGTAGGACGGGCTTCGAAGGGGCCAGGAAACGAGGGTAGCTTTTTCTATGGCACTTAGAGACATACAAAGAACCGGTAGTTGGCTTCTAACCCATTATGTACAAGAATGGTAAGCATTCTATTTGCGTGGCCAACACTTATCTAAGATTTATTCAAACCAACTATCATTTTAATTAATACAATTCAATTCGATTGCTTCAATTTTTAATAAATGATTACCCTGATAAATATTTTTCAATGAATAAATTGTCATTCATATTTTAATTACCAACACTTATTAGGATTTCTTCAAACTATCTCATTTTAATTAATACAATTCAATTCAATTCGATAGCTTCAATTCTTAATAAATAATTATCTTGATAAGTCTTATAAAGAAATATTATACAAACTGATTTTCGTAACTGGGATAGGTTACTGCTCTTTATTAAATCAAACTAAAAGTAAAAAGATAATCAAACAAAATGCTATTGCATCTGACGAATACATCACTTACTCCATACTTTTAAAAAAATAATAAAACATGAAGTTATAAAGCTTATTATGCCATACAAAATTTCCCCATATTATTTGTTTCTATTTTTACTTTTAAAAGACAATCATCTGTCCCGATTTCGCGAAAGAAAAAAGTACTTCTACTACAATTAATTAGAAAAATTAAACAAATTTGATATACAATCTTTTGTCAATTAAACAAGACTCAATTAATGATTTCTCTTAGTTAGTAAATTGCAAATGAGTTTGAAGATTGCCGACACCTCGGCAGAGAGTAGTATAAGCCATTGTCGTAATGAGTATCGTTTCAAGATCTTTATAGGGATGTGATTTTCTGAACGAAATTGAACTTGTTCGTTCACCCTTCTCAAAACTCGATTGTTTTCTATCTCACTCACTCTACTCACTCACTCACTCTCTCTCTCTCTTTCTCTCTGTTTTTCTCCTCTTCATTCTCCATTAACTCGTAGTCCCCCTCAGTAATAGAGGAAGAAGAGAAGTCCTTAGCAGCATGCTCGTACATGCTCGTCCTATGCACCAAAATTGCATAGCATATAGGAAGGAATCATATGCAACACCCGTCGGATATACATATAGGGAAAAATTCAGAGTGATGAACGAGCCCTATTTGCATCACAAATTGCGTCGGCATGTGTATCAGGGTGATGTACACCACCTACTCGAGACACGAGGAAACCAACCAACAGCCGAGTTTGACGCTCGACAAAATTATTTTTCCTTTTTACTTTTTTCCAGTTTCTTTTTTCTTCTTTTTTCTTGCTTTTTCTCTTTTTTTTTTTTAACTCATCTTCATCGAGCATTCAATTAGTAGGAGGAATTGGTAATTTGCCAAGAGGAGAGGGAGAAGAGGAGGATATTGTTCAACGCGAAAATCTGCACTTTCCCTACGTTGGTACTTCATCAATTCTCGACCATTGAAAGATGATCCTCCTCGTGGTACTCTCCTGGCACAGTATCATCAACGATTTTTTTGAATTAATATCATCCATCTCTACTACCTCCGTCCCATTAATTTCGTTTCACTCGTATGCTCGTCAAATAGTACGTAATAATACTTGATGATGATGATGATGATTATTATTATTATTATTATACAGGATTTACATATGCAATTGGCTTACCTTTTAATTAGTATGCTATATTCAAGAGGGTAACTTGCATACACGATCATCATCATCATCATCATCATCATTATTATTATTATTATTATCATCATGATAATCATTGTCATCATAGTCATACGTTTTCGTACGTTTGATCAACCAGAACAAAATCTTTCTTTGTTTTGTTTTGTTCTTTGTTTTGTTTTTTATTTTTCAGGTAATACACTGTTCGGGTTATCTCAAGTGTATCATTGAAAGTTCAACCGGTTCGGAATACGAAGATGGTACTACTAGTAGATGTATCAGAAATATCTGTCTTCTTGCCGTCGGCCATTCCTTCCCGACGTCGGCCATTACTGAAATCAAACTTTACAACAATATGTTCATGTTCAGGGCGTCGTTGGATCTAAAGATGTTATTTATCGATTCGAAGTAAGTACAAATTGATTTTATTTAACAGATCAACCGAAATTTCATCCCACGTTTATTTTATTCATTTTTAGATCATGCAATTTCTTTTTCTATTTTTATTTTTCTTATTTATTATTTTTTGATAATCAATAAAATTACTTCATACGCGAGTGAAATATTTTAATTAACATTTGATCACACCCTAATATTATTACAACGAATAAACAATAATATCTATTTCTATTTAAGATATATAAATTATTTTGATTGGTTGGCAGGGGAAGCAGAGGGAAAGGGGAGAAAAGAAATTCATTTTTGTTTGATAGTTATAAATTCATTCGGATTTTCGTAGGGAAAGAGAAACAGTTACCATTAGACTGTTTATTTCCAATGTAATTACAGTTTGGTATTGGATTACCTCAATAGCTTAGTGTTTGGACTGAGAGAAACGAAAATAAAATAAAAAAAGAAAAAAAAAAGGGGAGAACCAAGGTCCTCCTTTTCTCTCTCTCTCCTCTCGGTGCCAGCCATTAAAATTAGTTTCGTGTTACTTCAGAGTCAAGGACCTTTCTTTCTTTCTTTTAATTCTTTCTCTCGTTCTTTTTTATCGACGCAAAATAAATATCCAACGTCCGAGGTTTACGCGTAGAGATACGCGACACTTATTTTATTTCTTGGCATGCCATATATACAGAGAGAGAGAGAGAGAGAGAGAGAAGTGGGTCCAGATTAAATCTTACAAATAAAACTATTATTCTTTGTGTTTCATATGAGAATATATTGTATACCTATGATAAAATAAAAAAAATAATATACCTATATGAAATCAATTAAATTTGTCCTTACTTTTGAAAATAATGTTTGCTTTCTTTTTTTCTTTTTTTTTGTATTTGCAATTAACTATACTTAATATTTATAATTAAAAAAAGAACAAACTGAAATCAAAATTATTTCAATTTGTAAAAAATATATACTATATATATATATATATACTCGTTTGATTTAATCGAACACTCAATTTATTTCCATGCAATAAATTGATTTGTCAAATGTCAAAATATAATATTCCCTCGGTTGATATATTCAATGAGATGTTTTTAACTTATCTCTTAACGGTAGCAAAGAAAAACAAACTTGTAACACTTCGTACGAACGAACTATCCATCCCATATCCATATCCATATCCATATATACATGCATACATATTTACGTGTCTCCTCTTCCTTCTCTACGCATAACTACTGGGAACGAACACACGTGACAAAGTAGAAACCATAGACTCCACGGTGTATATCGCAATGAAATTTTATACGATTTATTTTCTTTGTTTACTCGATAACACAACGACGAGAGGAGGAAAAAAAAATAGGAAAAAAAAGGGAAAAAAAAAAGTAGTGCACCGCTAGGAAAAACATTCGTGGATTCAGGTGTTCCTTTTTTTCCCCCTTCCCCTTCCCCTTCCCCCTCGCCCACCACCCCTTTTCTCTCTCTCTCTCTCTCTCATAAATAGACAAACTTGATAAGAATATATATATATATATAGACACATACACACACAAACACACACATACACGCACACACATATATATATATACATATATATAAACATAGTCGTATATCTTTATTACAGCGCAACAAATTTAACAGGCTACACACCGCAAGATCTCATGGAGAAGACCCTTTACCATTACGTCCATGGTAGCGATGCTTTTAATCTGAGACAAGCACATCGAGTCTGTGAGTACAAAAGAACTTCATTTTTATTTTTCTTATACGTGTGTACGTGTATGTTCCATTCTTCTCTCTTTCTTTTCTCTTTTGATAACACGTTCTTCTTAATTTTCTTACCTTTAAACTTCTTACCCCAAACCTCTTCTGTAAAATAAAAAGGGAAGGGGGTTAACCTCATCGAGGTTTTCTCGACACTACCCACTTGATGAATATAAGAACATAGCTTTGATCTATTCTCTTTCTCTTTCGTTCTTTCTTTTTCTTTTTCTTTTCTTTTCTTTTCTTTTTTTTTTTCTCAAGTTAAACGAGCCACCGAAGTTAACTGTGTACCCAACTCTTACGTATTTCCACACGGTTAAACGATTTTTATAGGACACGTAGGAACAAGTATTATATGTGAATCTCGTGTACCTTACGTGTAGGCATATGTATATTATCGATCGAACGAAGAATAATAATAGTAGTAGTAATAGTAGTAGTAGTAGTAATAGTAGTAGTAGTAGTAGCTGTGATACTAAAGGTACTCGGAGAAACGAGAGAGTGAGTGAGTGAGTGAGTGAGTGAGTGAGTGAGTGAGTGAGTGAGAAAGGAAAAGGGTCGGCGGAGGGTAGCAGCACAAGCGGATGAGGTGGTGGTTACTGCTATCACTGTTTGAACAGACTCGCAGTTTCACGAACAAGAGAAAGAGAAAGAGAAAGAGAATGAGTGAGGGGTTGAATGGAGGGGGGGTGTAGGCAAGAGGAGGTAGTCTGACATAATGCCACCAACACCGATGCCTACTTGTCTGCTAGAGAAAAAAATCTCTCTACAATTCTCACGAAAAAACGTTTTCCTTTCGGTTGCTTTGTCTTTATCCCCCGTAATGAGTTTTAGTTATATTTAAAGATTATTATTATTATTACAATCGTTTCATCATATATATATGTATTATATTTTATAGGAATATTTGAAATAATATTTTACTTCTATTTTTTTTTCTGTTTTTGTTTTCTGTTCTCTTACAGTATTAATAAAGGGTCAAGTTACAACGAAGTACTACAGATTTCTGACGAAATTAGGCGGATGGGTTTGGATGCAGTCATATGCAACGATCGTTAACAATACCAGAAGTTCTAGACCACATTGCATCGTATCGGTGAATTATGTTTTAACCGAGATCGAAAACATAGGACTGGTGTTGAATTGCGTCGAAGGACCTTGTTTCACGGGTCCAAATAATCCATCTGGTACGGCCCTGTCGACACCAACGACCAGCGCTAATACCAACAAATTGGAAAACCAAATACCAAGCTCGCCATCTTTTCGTGGAAGAGTCAAGGAATCACCGGATACGGAATATACCGATAGTTCTAGTTATTCCGGTACAGAATTTATTACCTGTTCTAATTACACGCATTTTCTTTCGTCTTCTTATCCGGTTAACGGACCATTACTCGAAGATGGTACTTACTACAATTCCGAAGTTTTTCATCTATACGGAGGTAAAATGATATATTCGTGTATATACATATATGAATAAAATGATTAATAATTCATACGTTTTTCTTTTTCTTCTTTTTTTTGTTGTCAGATATAAATCACGATCCACTTGCTACGGTACCTCCCCCACCGCCACAACAACAGCAACCACCACCACCGCCATCGCAACAACAGCAACAACAGCAGCAACAGCAGCAACAACAGCAACAACAACAGCAACAGCAGCAGCAACAACAACAACCACCACCACCACCACCTCAACAACAACAGCAACAACCATCACAACAGCAAGAAACTCATCATCACCAAATACTGCATCAAACTAGTCCTCAAGATAATCCAAAACGTTCGCAGACGCAACAGGAACAATCTCATCTTCTTCATCATGGTTCACCTTTGGCCAATATTCAACAACAACAGCAACAACAACAGCAACAACAACAACAACAACAGCAACAACACAGTCCACAAAGTAACCAACAGAGGAGGCCATATTCAACGTCGTCGAGTTCTTGTGGTAGCACCGATACAATCGATAATCATTTGCCTAGTCCAATTGGTTTACATTCTATCCCAACTGGTTATCATCCACCACCACCACCTCCCCATCCTCATCCTCACCATCATCACCATCATCACCATCATCACCATCATCAACAGCATCAACTTGCAGACTCGACCTCGTCTAGGATCACGGAGACAGGTGGCAGTGTAATCATGTATTCTGACTGTAGCTATGATAACAACGATGTTTATAACGGTGTACCAACTCCTACGAGTCTTCAACAACATCACGATGCACCATATCAAACTCATAGAAATACAACTAACAATTCTACGAGTAACAATGTAAAACAACATCGTCATCACCATATCGAACAATCAACAGCCGCTGGTTACACCAGCGTCATAGTTGACTCACAACAATACAGTCCAAATGGGACGCAGGATCTTAATCCTCATCCCCATAATCAAATAGTCACGTCTAACGGTAGCACGTCTCCTCTTGTAACGCATCAGCATTATTACGAAACCCATCCTCAATTCGTTCACTGACACCAAACTATTACGAGGAGGTTTATTATAATCGTCGTGACGTTGACATCCTTACGAATTCAATGATTTTTTTTTGGATGACTTGAATGATTTTTATTCGATTAAAATCTAGGCCGTCATACCTTTCGTCAGATGCATATTATAATGAAAGAAAATATGAGACAGAGAGAGAGAGAGAAAATAAAAAGCAAGTAATAATAATAAACAAAAGAAAAAAAAGAAGAAGTAATATTTAAAAAAAGGAATAAAATTATGTGCTTATGAGTAATAATAATAATAATAATAATAATGATAATGATAATGATAGTAATAATTTTAACAATAATAATATTAATTATTGTAATAATAATAATAATAATAATACTATTACTAATAATAATAATAATAATAATAATATTAATAATAGTAATTGAAACGAAAGTTTCGATAAAAGACATCACTAATAAGATTATCGGTTTCGTCGATATGCGTCAATTCGAAAGACTGGTTGTTAACAATTGTGTAAATTATTTCAAAAAAAAAAAAAAAAGAAAAAAAGGAGGAAAAAGAAATCGTCATTTTATCGACATATCAAAAATAATAACCAACGATCGATCGCGTCTCGACGAATTTTCATTTCTGTCATCATTCGTCTCGTTAAATAATATTCATTTGTTAAATATGAATTTCTTTCTTTTTTTTTTTTGGAAATATTTTCTTTTCGTAAGAAAGTAAAAACAAAAAAAAAGAAAATAATAGAAGAACGAAGATAGAATGAGAGGAATTAAAGGAATGAAGAATGATAGATATTATTTGTAATATCGTATTCGAAATTATTCTCAATTATATTATACATCTCTCTGATCATGTGTGTGTGTGTGAGTATGTGTGTTTGTATGTGCGTGGATATAATTATTTGAAATTATTATATTATTATATAATTATAATTATATCTACCCACACATTGCGTGTGTATCCTCTCGAGATTTTGGATTCTATATTATTATTTTTATTTTTATTTAATTTAAACACTTCTTCTTCTGATTATTAATATCAATGCGAAATTATTCGATTAACTGCGAAGATTTTCTTTTCTTTTCTTTTCGTTGAGAAAAAGGAAAAAGGTTAGAAAAAGAAAAAAATGATTAAAAATATGAAAGAAAAAAAAATAAATAATAATTAGTAGAAGACAAAAAGAAGGAAAACTAAATAGGAACAAACAAGAACAATGAAGAATGAAGAATGAAGAATGAAGAAGAAGAAGATTAAATGAGAAAAAATAAATAAAACCAATGAAATGTTTGGAGTCACGCTGGACGTGAGCAGTATAATAAACGTATTTTCTCGAATGGATACATTAAACGAATAATATAAACCAAATAAAAAAACAAAAGAATATCGAGTTAAAACAAAGGGATTGATAAATCCAAGAACGAGCAACACGTGGATTGATTGATTAATTGATCGATTGTATTTGTGTGTTTTCTTCTTAAAAAAGAAAAACGCGTTTTGCTCGTTCTCATTATAATTATTATCATCATTATCATCACCACCATCATCATCATTGTCATCATCATCGTTGTAAATAGAGATACGAAAGGTTAAAGAAAAAGGAAAAAAAAAAAAAAAAAAGAAAAAAAAATTATCGGTCCCAAGAAATCTCTCTACGTAGAAACGTGTACATAGGCGTTTAGAACTATGTATAATATAATAATTGATTAAATTAACTAATGAATTTATTAATTGATCGCTGAGAAAAACGAAACTTGTCGAATTTGCTAAAAAAAAAAAAGAAAAAAAAAAAAAAAAGAAAAAAAGAAAGAAAAAAAGAAATCAGATGTAAATAGTTATTTCTTACATAGATCCGAAGACTGACCGGTGCTTGTTGCCAACCGACCAAAGAGACATGCCCTTCGTAATAAAAATAATAATAATAATAATAATGATAATAATAATAATAATAATATAAAAAAAAACTAATAAAATGAAATGAAATAAAGGAAAAAAGAAAGAAAGAAAGAAAGAAAGAAAAAAAAAAAAACAAAAAAAACCACACAACAAACGTTATACCAATTTATTTAACATTACGACCGATTCCCCCCAACCAACCCACCCACCCACCTACCCAACCCTCTCTCGCTCTCTTAATTAATTAATTAAAAAAGAAAGAGAAGGTTTTCGTTTGGTTTTTCTTTTGTTTTTTTTTCTAACAAACACCCGTCACCAAGAATTATTTTCGAAGATAAATTCATGTAACAATCAATCGTTGTTTCGTATTTTTCCTTTTTTTTTTCTCTTTTTTTTCGTACGATAATGATTTTCTCTTTTATTTTTTTCTTTTCATTTTTTTAATTTCTTTTCTTTTTGTTATGAAATTTTTTATTATTATTATTATTATTATTTATTATTATTATTATTAGAATTCGCGTCGTTTCTCTATTCCTTAGGACTACCATACTAAACTCGTCTATGATCATTCGTACAGAATAAATCCACGTGATCCTGTTTTTCTAAACTATACGAGACCAATTGTCACTCGGTACGAACAATAAATTAATTGTTCTCGTCATAGTATTCTCGGTTTGGCTTTCGACGGTCGCGTGCTAGAGCCCTAGGGGTTCCCTTCGTCAAGGGCCACGTGGCTGTTTATAATCACCGTCCGCTTTCTTCCCTAAAACTTTACGGAGGATCTTTGGACAACAACCAAAAAAGAAAAAGAAAAATAATGTCCTCTGTGTCTCGTCGTTCTTATTCTTCAGTAAACGTCATCTCGTTCCTTTTAAAAACCGTCATCATCATCGTCATCATCGTCATCGTTGCCGAATGCATTTAATTGCTCGTAAAAAATAAATAAATAAATAAATAAGTAAATAAATAATAAAATCAATTTCAAGGAAAATTAGAATTTATATATTTATCACATTTATTTATTTATTTAAATGGAATAAACGGTTAAGAGTTGTATTTATCAATTGGCGCTTGTTTTATTATTATATATTTCGTATCAAATAATATCAATTTATTTGATCGTCTCTTTCTTTCTTTTTTTTTTCTTAAAATATTTCACTCGAAAAATACTATACGAGATTTATTAATAATATAAACAGACTAATAAATATAATTGTAACGTACAATAATTCCGTAAAAATGTTTAAACGAAGATCCGATTTGATTTTTTCTCGTAGAATTAATTTGAAATAGAAACGAATGGGAAAGAAAGAGAGAGAGAGAGAGAGATAACAAGATATTGGATTATAGGGTTGACAAGAGAGGAAGGAAAAAGATAAAAATAAAAAATAAAAAGGCGCGAAAAGGGAGATGGTAGATCGGATACAACAACGGGGGGTTCTATTATAAGGACGTGTGTGACGAACAGAAGAGGAAGAGCTGGTGGAAAAGGGGGAGGGGAAAGAGGAGGAGGAGGAGGGATCGATTGTGGGCCGTGTGCGGCTCGTTAAATCGTTCGCAACCGATGAATAGTAGGGACACGTAGCTGAGATTCAGTGAAATTGTGCGATCACTCGTTATAGAAATCACCAAGAGAGAATGATTGCCTAGGGTCACAAACCTAAACTACCGATCTTTTAGCTAAAAAAACAATAAAAAAAAGTCGGTCAAAGAAAGAAAGAAAGAAAGAGATAGAAATAAAATTTGATATAAGATATATTTATGATTTAAATGAACAAATTTGAAAATACATTTACTAATAAAATTCAAAAATTTTTTATAATAACTGGATTATCGTGGATTTATTCGAGAAAATTTATAATATGTATATTTAAATGAATAAAAGCAAGGATCTCTCGCAATCTAAATTATATTTAGCAACAATCGAAAAATTGTTTGTAATCAATCGATAACTGAGTGTCATGTGATTTATTTCAATTTATGTATATGTAAATTAATAAGAGGAAGGATCCTATAGGGATTACTAGTATGGTGTCAGATGTCGAAAATTTGACCATGTTTATTATCGAGGATAAATCATTTATATATATATATATATACGAATTTAGGAAAAGTAGGGTAATCTAAAGGGAACACCACCACTACCACCACCACCAGTTGGATGAAAGTGGGATAAAGCTGTAAAGAAAAGAGAGACGAGTTTTACTGCGATCTAGAAAAGAGAAAAAGTAGGGCGTCGTGGATTAATATAAATATACTTGATGGTCGGCAATTTACCGAAGTATGGCTGTCGGTTTAATAAATCATATCATATCATACATACAGAAATATATATATATGTGTGTATATATATATGTATATATATACGTATATTTAATATATTTTTATATATGCACTATATATTTATTATATATATATATAATAAATAGATGTATACTTATATAAAGATATATATTAAATTTATACGATATATATATATTTTAACGAATGAATACGAAACGATATGTACACGAAAAATAATTCATATCTACGATGAATAAACATTTAAAATTTTTATTTATTCATTTTTATTTATTTATTTATTTATTTAACTTAACAAAATACAGATTAAATCTGTTCCATTTTCTAACACACACACAAGTGGATATGTTATTTCATTTTTAATCTCTATCCAAAATGTGCTCGTAAAAATATATAATTAAAGATTAATTTAATGCTTTAATTTTAGTTAATGCTTTTTTTTATACACGATATCTGGTAAGTTATATATTATTATGCTATACGTTATATCGGATTTTGAATAAAAAGTTTCTGCGTATTCATAACTTTAATCATTTTTTAATTGGATCTGGATAATTGTAGCTTTTTTTAAAGCTGATGTATCATAGAGTAATTAAAATATAAATTTATGATATATTATTGTTTATTCGGTTTAAAGTTATAGAGGTTTGGAAATGAATGATAATTAAGAAAAATTTCGATAGATTTTCAATTAATGTTATTACAAAAAAAGAAAAAAGTAAGGTGTTAACAAAATTGATGATGTTAATGAACACGATGCAATTAAAAATTTAGATTCTTTTGCTCATTATTACGATAACTATGAACTAAGATAAAGAACTGAACACCGATCAGAAAATATATATTTTAAACCATTTTTGAAGAATGCTAGATATGGAAAATATAAAAAAAGAAAAAAAGAAACAAATTGTTTCACTTTTCCATTAAAAAAATTAATTACGAAGAAATTTTTTACTCGAGCCGCGTACGTGCTCGTTTAAACTTTAAAAATTTACGCGATTTAGACAAATTTTGTAGAATTGTCTCCTTCCAAATTATCCGTTCTCTCTCGAAAAAAAAAAGAAAGAAAAAACAAACAATCCTATGTGCCAATTTTAAAAACCGTACTAACGCATGAGAAAAAAAAAAAAGTTAAAACAAAATCATGCTACCAAATTACAAATTATATCAAGTATCTAGTAAAAATTATAAATTATATCGAGTAATAGTATAAATCGTTATAAAAATGATTTCATTATAAGAATAACAATATTTATTCGGTATCTTCAACACGTGTCAAAAGAATAACATATGCTTTGAGATTTTCAAACAGGAGAGGAGGGTAAATGATGCGTTATTTCGTCAAGGATTAAGAACATAAAGGCAAACGATTTTCTTCCGAAGGGTGCTACAGAGTAGTACTTCTCGAATAAACTAAATGATACAGGTTGCATGAACGCCGTGAAAAAATACTTGGAATGAAACGTGCCAGGGATTTTCTATAGTAATATCCTCGAGAATAAATAGTTAACAAATCCCTTTCTGAAAGAAAAAAAAAAAAAATAACATCCTTCAACGCGTGCTAACTTGTTTTTTAAATCTTCTCTTCTTTATTTATTATTATCTTCGTTCATTGTTAAAATACGTTTTTTAATATTTGTACAAAAATTCTTTGTATATATACTGGGTGTCCCATGATAATATTTTAATTATTAATTAATATCGGGGAGGTATGGGCGGTTTGGGGGTGAGGGGTTGTGTGAAAAGAAATCAAATAAAAAAACTTACATAATTTTTTTCTGCAAATTATTAATAATATATAGAATTGTATTTCTATAATATTAATAACTAATATCAACAAATGTTTATGCAAATGTATGTTTTTTTCTAGAAAACAGGTAAAACAATATGTTACCTGTATATAGGAATGAATTATCTGATTATACGATTCTAAAAATATATTTGTTATTTTCCATATTTATTGCATATATATTTATATTTAATGAAATATGCAAAAATGTATTGCCGTGCATATGCATAATAATATACATTAATTATATCATTTGAACACACTTTAACGCGTTCATAATAAAATCATTACGAAATCATAGATGTAATGTTAAATGATTCAATTGAGAGATAAATGAATTGCATGAATCGTTCTCATGATTTGCTAGAAGAAGAAAAAAAATACAAACAAATTTGAATGAAAATGAATATAACATTTCGAAAAATAATATACAATTTTATCGATTTATTACGAATTGTAAGTATTTTAAAATACGACGTTGAGAATAAATTTAATTGTAACTACACACACACACACACAGTCTCCAATTACATCGTGCTATATAGAGAGGTCATTTTCCGCAGATAAATTAATTTTAATAGATAAACACGTTACCAATTAACAAAATCAAATTTTTGGAAAAAATTCTCATCACATTTATCATAATATACGCGTTGTTATTAAAATACACGCATCAAAAATATATAGATATTTTTCATATTTAAAATTACATATTTCCATATTAATCCTCAATCCGAATAAACGAGCTTGCCAATTTTTTAAATTATTACGAATAAATAATATTATGAAATTCGTATCTCTCTCTCTCTCTCTCTTTTTTGTAATACAACGATAAATAAAAACAAAATATTAACCGACCATCTATATAAAAAAGAAAAATCATAGTTTAAAAAAAGTATACAATCTAAATAAAACGAACTATACAACATCCAATCCCACGCTGGTTGTCGCAGATACCAACAAGAATTACGAATAGTAAAATAGTACAATCGCCGGTACAAATTATATACAAACGTACTCGTGGACATACATGTAGGTAAAAAAAAAAAAAAAGAAAAAAAAATAAAAAAGAAAGAAAAAAGGAAAAGAAAAGAGTAAAACGGAGGGCGGACGGATGTAGGAAGGAGAGAGAAAGAAAGAAAGAAAAAAAGCAAAAAAAAATAAAAAAAAAATAAAAGAAATGGAAAGAGCGAGCTGACAGGGATGAGAGGTGGGAATGAAATGAAAGAAGAGGATGTGAGAGTTAGGGTGGTGATGGTGGTGGTTGTGGTGGGGGGGATAAATCTGGTAGGGATACACGAGGATGCGCAAAGTACAAATTGGAATGCGCAAGCGCGGGACAATTTAAATCCTAGAAGGTTAGAAGAGAGATTCGTATATTATGTATATGTGAGTGTGTGTGTGTGTATTGGGGAGTCGAATCCTACACACAATGATGAAAAGGTGTATACGGATAGCAAGCATATACGTAGATACCGTTTTCAGTACATACACACGTAGATCAGAGAACGGGTGGTGGTTTCCGCGCAATCAAGAGGTAGGGGGGTGCTTTAGGAGAGGTTCCACTATGGTAACCATAGTAACGGCACGTAACACCGCCCACAACCCTCAGGCTGTCTTGTCCGATGTGTTTGCTCGATGATTTTATAACAATTACGGCCTATCCCCGTATTATTGCCTATATATGCCTACTCCCCCTCTGGCAATGCCACATCTTCGCACACACATTTACAAAAATACTTATATATATTTATATTTACATATATATATACTTGCATAGCTTCTTAGAGATATATATAACTATCAACCTTCTCATCCTCGTCATCGTCCTTCTCCTCCTTCTCCTCCTCCTCCTCCTCCTCCTCCTTCTCGTCTACGATGAGAAGAAGCTACGACACTTCTTCTTCTTCCATCAGGTAACACTACATAACGCAAGTAATAAGTATAATACTTACCACTAGAAAAGATTGCCACTTGTCTCTTTTTTCGTTTTTTTTTTTTTATTTTTTTATTTTCTCTTTCAACTTTTCTACGATCATTTATTAATATATTATTACAGTTACTCACGCGAATGTATTTAAATTGCCACGAGAAATACTTTATTCATTTTAATAATGTATATATTATTGTATTATACGACACTTACCGAGACATATTATTTAATATTTATAGATTATTACAGGTAAAGTTTCAAACAAATCGAAATTTTATTCTCTTTTTTACTATTTACTTTTTGTTGTTGTTGCTATCGAACATTATTTTTCAACAAAATCTCTCATTTCTTTAAAACGAGTGTTACTTTATTATATATAAAAAAAAAAAAAAAAGAAATTACAATACACTTTTCGCTTAATCAAATACAAATCAATTTGTCTTAAATGATTTTTAAAATATTGTATACAATATTTTCAATTATTATTATTAATTTGTGTCGCATAATTTCTGTCGTATTTCATTCTCGATCGAGATTGTCCCACAATTTATTCGTCAAAATAATAAAATATATATTTTCATTGGAAATTTTTTAACAAAATAGCCTACTAAATGAAAAACAAAAATTATCGTACGATGATGATAGAGATGCATTATTTAATTAAATTAATGAAAACTTCTTTAAAAATTGTAAATTAATTTGAAAATGCGTCAGAACTGTGTGTATGCAACGAACTAATAATAAATTAAAACGATTATAAGTCGGTTCTCTTTGATTGAAATAATTATTTATAAGTATCTCGACAAAAATATTATAACTTATTGATACCTTAATTCTCATTCATATATAAGAAATATATATAGAATTGAAAAAATAACTATTACAATATGCCAGTATTATAATAGCTTTAAAAAAAAAAAACCGCCATCGGTAAAGTTATAATATTTTTTTCGATTCTCACAACTACGCCAAAAACCAGAACTATCATCGTAATAATTTTTCAATCTCCGATTAAAAGACTGTAATTTTTCCTGTACATCTTTTTCTCTTTTTCTTTTTCTTATTTGTCTTGTAATAATATCTGGAACGGATTACACACGAAAAATCGTTATCGGCTTATTAATAGATAATTAGAAAATTTTATTTTTAATCGCATTCTTTCGTATGACTTATATTACACTTATAATTATGAGATGCATGAAATTAATGAAACGGGAATGGTGCGAGGGGTGGAAATTTATAAAAAGTCAATATATTTATACATTTTGTAAGTCTTACTGGTTTACCAACTTGTGTTCGTAACGAATTTCATTATTTTTTTTTTCTTTCTTCGTATTATTTCTTCTTTTTGTTCTTTTCTATATAATTAACTTAAAAATAAAAATGCAAACAACGTTAGAACGATAGATGGATAAATAATATTTGACAAATAACGTAATTATTTCTTCTGAGATGAAAAATCTTATAATTAAATATACATTATTTTTTAATAATAAAGTTTACTTAATTAATGAGACTAGCGAATGTTTTTTTTTTTCGTTGAAATTATTATTAAGAATACTGCAATCCTTAATATCTAATTTAATCTACGAATAATACGTATCATCGAAATTAAAAATCATTATTATTTGTTCTACTCTCGTAACTTATCACGTCGTTGACAAATATTATTTGCACGTCGAATTAATTCGTATCGAATTTTGTATCGAATACGTACACAGGGCGACATCTGATAACGATGTCGCGAATCAAAACTATCGATAAAAGCCAATATGGCGGGAAATATTTGAAAAGCCGCTAACGTTATGAAAAACGACAAATAAAAAAAGAAAGGAAAAAAAAACAAAGAAAATAGAAAAAACGAAAATAAATATTACCAAAAAAAAAAAAAAAAAAGAAAGAACAGAAAACTAGAAAATACGAACTTCTTAAAATATTATTTTACTATAAATAATGCGATGACTCACATATATATGTATTTATATATATATAAATTAATAATGAATTTTGATCATGACCGCGCGTTAAGTACAAATTAATGATAATATTATTTGAAATTAATGGGATCATTAATGATCAAAATTTCGACAAAGCCTCGTGATGATACGTTCCATAACTAATTTCCTTGTTCTTCGAATTAGAATCCTCGTTAAGATTGTCGTTGCCGCAATACATAGAAAATCCACGACGAGATAATTCCTCGCCTGGTACGATTGTCGGATTCGTATAACAGAAATCCGCCATCATGTTCGTCTGTCTGCCCAATTGGTTCGACCTGAACAATCATCATCACCATTTTAGAGAATTATTTCGTAATTGTTATACTTCTCTAATACACATATTATATATCTACGATCGCACGTTGCGACAATTAATTATTACCAGATTCGGAGGAGTGCGCTAATTTTCTTCTTAAAAAGAAAAAAAAAAAACAACAAAAAGTCAGATAAGCGTGAAAGAACAATCGTGTCGCAACCGATGTAATAAAAGATACGCTATCAATGATTAATCGTCAACGTTATTAGCGAAATTCCATAGCGATGATAAGTCCAAAAAAGGAAAGAAAAAAGAAAAAGAAAAAAAAAGAAAAAGAAAAAGAGAAGCGAACATATTTTTGGGCATTTTTATTTTTTTATATTGTTTTTTTTTTCTGCTTTTTTAAATAGCTTACACATTTCGTTAATCTATCTAAAACATCTAAAATATTTCTATCTATCTATCTATCTCTCTCTAATTTTCTTCGTACCTTTCTCGTCCTCTTGATTGGACGCGTCGTAGATCAAGTAAAGATGTAGATAATTCCGCCAAAATGAAACTCCGGGTATGCCACTAATACGACGGTTTTATGGTCAGATAACTATTTGTTATAATACTTTTTTAATCCCTTGCACTTTCATCAAATCGATTAAAACCGTGGCTCGAAAAGATTATTATTTATATTATCAAATAAATCACATAAAATTAGTTTTTTTTATTTTTTGTTTTTTTTTCCACTGTTATAATTGACTCATGTTAATTTTTTTCATTCACATTAGTTGATTTACCGTAGTAACATCTCGTATTTCAAAAAAGAAAATGAGAACAGTCTGTTAAAGTGGATTAAAATATCACACCGTTACTGATAAGACCGAATACTCTCAGCAACTGCATGAGAAACGCGTGAATTATTAAAAGTGCAAGGGTTTTTAAACGGGGAAGAATGTTTAGAAACGAAAATTTTGTTTTCTGTTTTTTTTTTCTATTGTTTTTTTATTTCTAACCCCTTTTCCTTATCTTATATTCTATAAATAAATTGATCTCTCTCTCTCTCACACTCTGGTGAAAATAAATTTCAACTAAAAATAAATCACCCTTTTATGAACAAAAGAATAGATAAATATAATATTACTTACTCCGTTTTAGAAAGACTTTTGATTTTCCAGTAAAAAATGCCAAGTAAACAGAACGTCAACAGATGTAGACCCAATCCGACCCCGCAGGCTATGTAAAAGTACAGAGAAAAATCTTCTAAGGTGTCCTATAATAAAAAAAAAAAAAGAAAAAGAAAAAAAAACATATCGAACATGCGATCGATCCGGTCAAATCGAACGGAATCGGACGTGACGTCGTTTGATGGAATAAGTGAGAGTTTGTATTAATTAATTGATCCAAGGCAATACATTATTGGATAAAAAAAAGAATTCCTCGCGTATTTTACAACCTACGCATGCCCATCGACTAACGAAAGCATTTCTTCATGCACAACACGCTTATGAAATCTTCCTTCGGTAATTACAAGAAGGAAAAAAAAAAAAAGAAAACCGTTTCGGACCGTTTAATGCGTCGCTTGCGAATAAACTTTCATCGTTTTTTCCTTATTTATTTATTTTTTTTTTTTATTAAACAAAACATACAAAAAAAATAAGAACAAACCAAACTTCTTTTTACGTGTACTGACTACTTGTTTTTCTTTTTTATTTGTAAATAACAGTTCTCGTCCATTAAAAACGCCCATTAAATTTTCGAATTCGAGGAATTTGAAGGGAAAAAAGAAACGCGGGAAATTTCGCCGTACTTCCGGTTACGACCGACCACGCGAATCAAAATAAATACCCGTTCGAATTACGAATATTTTCTCTGTCGTTGCAATCGAAATATATTTTAAGAAATCTCGTGCTTTTTTTCTTTTTTGTTATGATTCGTAAACAAAAAAGTGACGTAAGAAAAAAAAAACAAAAAAATAAAATCGTACAATTATTTCGTTCGTAATTTTGCATCTAATTCGCAAATTTTCTCAACAAAGGGCAAGGATGATGATTCATTGAGATTCTACATTTGCTGTTAGGAGTTCTTGGAAATGGAATAATTCACGACGTAAACATTACCGCGAAGGAAAGGTATTCTAAGCATGGATTCTAAGCATGAAGCGTCTTGCATGGTAATGCACCTCTAATTACATCTCGAACAATGTCCTATTATTATTATTATTATTAATAATAATAATAATAATAATAATAATAATAATAGAATATTGATATTAAACGAATGCACTAATGAATTAACTAACATTGACAAATTTATCTTTCGCAACTCGGATAATTTTCCTCATAAATATATATATATACGCGTATAATATTCCTCGCGATAACAAGCCACGCCACTGTGTTTCTGCATCGCAGTGTGATAAATATTTATTAAAAAAAAAATATATATATATACATAAAAATATAAAAAAAAAAAACATGATCAACGTTAAAAAACTTACCATTCCAAATTAGAAATGATCGATAACAGTTTTATAGTATGTCGCGATGCGGTGACGTATCCTTAACGTGTAAATTGATGATCGTAATCAAGATATCAGTATCAAGCTGTTATCATTGACCTCGCATCTTCTATGATCGAGTAACATCCTCAAGAAATAATTTCTGAATATTTTATCAATTAAAACGTTTTTTCCCTTATTGTTTCACACTTTTTTCAATGTTCAATTTTCGAAGAAAGTTGAAAACACAATGTATGGATAAGAGACAGAAAAAAATCAATTTCTCGTGGAGAAGTTGGTTGGAAGAACCATGAACTACTTTTGTTATCTATCGAATCGAGTTTCTCATTTGATCGGTATCTCTTGAATAGGTGAAATGTCGTAGAAATAAGAGAAGAACTGAGCGGGACCACGCACGATAACGTAATAAAGTACGCTAACGGCGACGCCCGTAGTCGAACAAGTAACGCTGATAAAGACCCTCCTCCTCCGATCTCGGTATCTACATAGTAGCTACCTTTGTCGCAACATACGGGAGTCATATGTTTACACACACGTTTGCATAAATGTATTTGTATGTATATGTATATACATACACAACTTCATCGATGAACAATATGTATATGTATAGATGCGATCTCTTGTTGAAAGCACTTGTGTAGCTGCAATATTTGTCTACATGCTCATACTTTCCTCCTACTTATTTTTCTTCTTACACCCTCTTACGTTTCTATTTGTTACTACTTAATTTAGTAAACCTGCCTTCTTCTCAATCTTCCCACGCGAATCACTTCTTCTCTTTAGTTAGTTACTTTCATTGGAAACTGTTATGTTATTTTCGAATTTCCCTTGTTATCAAACATATTTCTTGAAGTATATTTCAGGAGTATGTAAACAACGTGAGTTTAATATTGTGTTTCAATGAGGTCATCCATATCTTTCCTATGTTATTTTTTGTTAGATTCGCTTGTTAGATTATAAATATTGTATCTAAGAAATAGGAATTATGTCGTTGATAGAATTACATTTGCGCTTGACATTTAATTTATATAATAAGATAATTAAGTTTTTATTTGATGTTGCATATTGAAATTGTATGTAGTTGTTTCTATAAATTCATTTTAATGTATATCATTATTAATAAAATGATTCTTATTATTATCTGCGTCTATGTAGTTTAAATTTATGCTATTTTTATACAATATTAATGATCATTCTGTTTTCCCTGATATTTGGTATTAATATATAAAACTGCATTAGCCAATATAAGATATAAGGTAATGCCATACTTATACTTATGTATATAAAATACGGTATAGGCTGCGTAGAACCAAACGGACAAAACCACAAACCTCTTCTTGTGCCATCACGAATATGATGACTTAAGAAACTTGCAGAAATAATCCATGCGGACTCATTCAACGACGGAGAGTTGAAAATTATTGAACTCAAAATTAAAATGACCCATAATAAAATAGGAATGGTAGTACAATGTAGGAATGGTCTTTTGTTTAAGCTTATAACATCCTAAAAGAAATGACAAGAGTTAGAACATTGATATATTTTGTGGTATTACCGATAAGATAAATATCATTGAATAATACTTACGCTCAACTTCCAACTGCGCGCAATTAGAAAATGATCAACATCAATGAAAGAAGATAAAGCGAATGAGAATATTATACTACAGGAATTTTGTGCAAGTGACTTCTTTGATAAAACTAAAATTAATATCCATACTAAACCACCAACAATAGCGTGAGTCAAATTGTCTAATATTGCACGTGCTAATGCATTTTCAACATATTTCAAACACATGTCACCAAAAAACGAACTTATACCTATTAAACTTGTTAACGCTATTTTCAATATTAAATGCCATTTGCTATATACTACCATGTTAAATATAATAACATTATTCACAAATGTCTCTATCCTATTTATAACCTATCAAAAGTGACATGGTGAATCATATAACCTAACAAAACACTTATGTCAAATAAATTATTACGAGGAATTAGCTAATAAGTTTTCTTTTTATTGTTTTATCATTTTTTTTTGTATAGAATAAACTGACAACCATGATAAAACAAAAAGAAAATATCTTCGTAAGAAAAATATCAAAGAAACTTAATGAGACATAGAATTTACCTTTTATTTTATTCCAATCGCAGGAACTTTAATCGCACTATGTTTCCACTTATGTTTGCGGGAAAGAGAACACAAAATGAAATGAATACATTTGATATATAATTATAATATTACTTTAATTCGTTAAAACTAATTTATATTACTTTTGTCTGTTTAAACGTGTTCCTTTTAACATATTATTTTCGTCGTGTATAAGTATATAAATGCATAATATAATGCATCGTTTGATTGTCATTTGTTTGAAATTTGTATCATGGCGACGTGAAGTTGGTAATAAGTGAATTGCTGCATGCGCATAGTAATTGTATGTTACCGACTGCAGAAAATAAGCGACATATGTATTTGAATACGAAACGATTTCTAGTGATTCTTATTTAAGCCGTTGGTCAAGCGTGTCCAGTGCGTAAAAAGCAAGCAGAAGATATTCACCGAATGTTAAAAGCCGTGCCGATGTGTCAGAAAAATTTCATGATCGCGTTACTATATTCATATAATTGTATATAGCACTCTCTCGTGCATGACGTTTTATCGCGAGATGGTTCCTACGTCAAGTGGTGAGGTATAATTATAGGAGAACGGTGTTTTATCAAACCTTATTGTAATGGTATATAATAAAATATATCATTGCAAGGAATACTATATTTCTATTTACGGATGTTTATAATTGGCATGTTTCACGGCTGTGAAAATGGAAGTGGAGAGCACAGCCAAACAGAACGACGTTCAACAACGTTTAACAGATGATTCCGGAAAAGTAACTACTGAAGAAAATAGAAAGGAGAAGATAAATATTGATAATACAGATAAAGAATCCTCATCTTATTTTATATCAACTGAAAATGTAGATGATAAATTATCTGACGTGGAAACTTGTAAATCATATACTAACAATTCCACGTTTAGTGAACAAACATTGCAAAAGAATCTCACGTTAGATGATAATTCAGATATGAAAAATATTAACAAGGAACGTTCAGGAAATTTTTCATCTTTAGATAATAAAGACTACGATGATGAATGTAAGACTGATCCAATGGAAAAAAAGGTAGAAGATGATGATGCGAGTAACACCGCTCAAACACCTCAACCACCATTAGTATTTACAATTGATTTTGGTAACAACAAAGAAGTTGATAAAGTCAAATATCAAAATCTATTTGAGAGGTACAATGCAAGGCACAGGCGCAATCTTTCAACGTCTAAGGTGAATACTATTTTAGCATGTTGTTACGTTCTAATGAATGCAAGTGAATAATGATGATTGTATATCGAGTTATATTATTATTCATTTTTAGGTAGAAGTAGGCGGAAAGAAGGGAAGCGCATTAATGTCTCCCAATTTGGTACAAAAACAAAAAATTCCTAGTACGCATTCTGAGGGTTATTTTAGCAGTGAAGATGATACCAAACGCAAAACTGATTCTCTGACGGAAAAGTTAAAACAACTAAGTAATTTTTTTCATTCTCTTTTCTTGTTTTTTTGTACTTTACAATTAATTCACTTAACTTCTATTTGATGAATACATTATTACCTCGCTTCAGATATCATTGAATATCTTTGTAGATAAAATCTGAATAAACAGAAATAAATTATCACACCTACATCTTAACATTTTACATCATAGTTTTAAAAGATCTATTTTTATTGATTGCATTTCTATAGTTAGTTATATATTTCTATTACATACGCATGTAAGAATACTTTTATAAATTTCGATTGGTATATCACATTTGAAGTCCATATTTGTGAAGCATGAGTCATGATGAAATCATCTTTACCTGTCTTTTTAATATTCTTCACAAGTATATTCAATATGTCTTGAGTAATGCATGCCTATGAACGTATTAACGGCTTCAAAGTCATATTTGTGAATACTAAAAGATATCAATTTTTGTAAGTTAATACAATATACAATTAATTAAATAATATAATTAACATTTATATATATTTTTTTTATTTTACAGGTACAAAGTGCATTCATAGAACGCATTCTCTCTCTAAAAAATCTGATATCGATTTCAAATTACATGATGGAAAAAATAAGCAAGAGTTAATGACAAGATCTTGCGACGATCAAACGAGAGATCCGAAATTAGCACGGCAAAATCTTTCGTTGGAACTTGATTACGGGTCAAAGTCAAATATTAAAGTATTTTGGACATCTCAGAAATCAGCAACTATCAATGATTTAAGTCATGTCGAAGCGTGCAATTACGATGATGATTCGAATGAAAAGTCATATACAAAAAATATAGAATACATTGCCAGTGATAATACATACGATGATGAAAATTATTATAAAACATCAATGAATAGCTATTCTCAAAAAGCATCAAATATTAATTATAGCTTAAACGATTATAATTTAGAAAACCCAAATCCAACTGATAGCAATTTATCCAGTAGCGTTAGTTGTACGATGGATTTAAATATTAGCAATGTAGAAGAAGATACGAATATAGATGTTTTTAATGTGAGTAACGTTGATGCTGGTTCGGATGGAGCAGTAAGCGAAGCTGGAACGTACACCATTCATAAAGATTATACGGATGAAGAAAAAGCTAGGATGGATATTGATAAAGTTTTCAGTGTTGGGGTATTAACGGAAGAAGAAAACAATGAATCTTATGTTCATAGTTTCCAGGTATATAATTAAACAAATTTATATAAAAAAACATATTCTAACGAGAATTATTTCTATAGATGAGTATTTCACGGGATAACAATACATGGATATCCGAATGGGCTACTCAAGTTGCAGAACATAATTCTTTGCCTCCAGCAATTGGTGGTCCTACTGGTCGTACTCCTCCCTTAAGTCCATCGAAAATACCATCTCCAATCCATTCTAAGAGTCCAAGAATGGCACGTTATCGACATGTACGTATTTACAAATGTAAATAGAAAATGATTAGAAATATATACTTTTCGTTTTTAATTTATATAGGAACCAAGCGATAACAGTATGGATCCAGAATCATATTTACGAATAAAGGAAAGAATAGATTTAATATCGAACCAACAATTATTAATTGATTCGGGTGGTGAATCTGATGAGGACACAAGCAATAGTTATAATACACCACCACACAGTTCTCAACGTACGCCAGTACATAATTCTTTAGGAAGGCGTAGTAGTTTGTCTGAATCTTTATTCAGAAGAATTAATACCAGTGATAATCGAAGAAGTGTTCGTAAATATTATAACTCAGATAAATCAAAGACTGAAGAAGTTGGTACAGAGCTATTAAAGAGTCCGTCCCGAACTTTAGCATCACTTTACTTGGGAAGGAGAAGTAGTTCCTTGGACAGGTAATTTAAATAATTAATTATTAAAATATCAATTTATTAATCTTTTTTTCTAAATAAAGTAAAAATATTTATATATTATTACAGAAAAGATTATACTTCTGATACTACAGAATCAAACACGTCCAGAAAAAATAGTATGAAATATTCTACCAAGGATGACTCCAAACATACAAACAGTCCTGTTTTAAATCGCCTAAGGCCATCTACACCAAAATTAACAAACAGTCCTATTGTATCTCGTAAAACGTCATCGATGAAAATTATTAATTCGCCTATGCTGGAGAGAGCTAAACATTTGACAAAATCTACACCACAAGCAAAAAATATAGGATATTTTACTTGTGTTGAAAATAGGTATTAATAATAATTACATATAATTACGTATTTATATTTAATTTTTACGGATGTTGTATAATCTATGATATATATTTTTTTTAGTCCATATATGTTAAGAAAATCAAATAGTGCTACAAATTATCACGAACGAAGTTCTATTCTTAATAAAGAAATTTCTATAAGTTCTGGGATACCAAGAAATTGTCTTGAATTGCAACGACAATTAAATATACAAAGATCATCAAGTAACGCTAGTATTGGAAATTTAAAATCTCAGGCTATAGTGTCTCGACATAGTAGCTTCAATAGTAGCGACGTTGATAGAATTTCTGCTAGAAATAGATTTCTTGTTGCTTCTGATAGTAGCAGCGAAACTGGAGAACAGCAATCAAAATCTCCTATAAACCCTATTTCTTCTGGGATTAAATTAAATAGAGCATTTAGCATAAGACGAGCAAGGTATTGAAAAAATAATACATTTTGTATAATATATATATATATACATTAAATAAAAATATCATTATGTACAATTTAATAATGTAATTATAATATTTATAGATTAAATTGTGAATCTGATACAACACCAAATACTACACCAGAAGAAAGACGTAGGAAAGCTCAGACCGATGTTAAGATTACATCAATAAATAAACAACAAAATTATCAACGTGGAAGAACAAGTAGTGTTGGTGCTTTCAGTAAAGATGCATTAAAAACATCAGAACCTTCCAAATCTAGAACACCATCTATCTCCAGAAACGATGCTGGTAGAGTAAGCATAAGAGCTCCTAAAAGTTCTTACGTAAGTTTTGTCAAAGTTAAGATATAGAATCTAAAAATAAATATAAAAATGTAAAATATTGCTATTATTATCTACAGCATGGTCCTATCGGACAAAGAAATGCACAGAAACCTAACAAGGAAACTAAAAATTCTGGTAGAAGTAATTCAACGCTTACATCTAAAGAAGTAGAATTTCAAAATTGGAAAAGAAGAAAAAGTTATGATCCGATGAAAGCAGCTGCAGAAGGAAGAAAAAAGCTTGTTGATGGTTCGAAAAAACATCATAGTACTGAAGATAGTTCTGGAAAGTAAGTGCTTATTTCAAAAGTCAATGTATACAACCAAATTTATACAGATAAGTATTAAAATAAATTTCTTTTTTAGTCATGACAATTCTGTATTACGCTCAGCTAGTTTTCATGGAACTGGTGGTACTCTTTCACTGGCAAACGAGTGGTCTGATAATGAATTAAATTATTCACAAGATGAAAATCAAGAACCTACTCCATCTAGCTTGCAATTGGTATATAATTATATTTTCAAGCATTTAAAAAAACATCTATTATAATCTTTGTAATTCAATACACATCATTTCTTTGAATTTGTACAGGGTAGTGATAGTGATCTAGAAACCTCATCATATTTACAAACAACTCAAAATGTTGTCTCAGCAATGTCTGCACGTATGGTAGTATATCATCCCTCGTTAGCAGATTCTGACAATGAAAGCGATGAAGATACTAGTCAAAGTTTACATCAGAGTATATCAAAAGTAACACGTCAACCTAGTGACACAGAAACTAGTGATGAACAACATGTTACCCAACCTCCAATTTCTAATACTAAATATAATAGAGCATTTAGGTAAATATATAATATCATTTTTGTATATTATTGAAAATTGTATCAATATGCATTAATGTTATGTGTAGTTTACGTAGGGCAAGGCTAGAACCACAACCATCAAAAACAATAAATTCAAGTATAACTAAGCCTAAAGTTGCACAGGAAACACGTGCAAAGATAGAACCTAACACTAGTATAAATAGAACTGATTCAGGACGTTTTAGCATGCGAGCTAGTAGAGTCTCAAGTGCTGTAAGTTTGAATTACAAACATTTATATATGTTTAATTATCATTATAATATATATATAAATGTAATAACAATAAAACATATATTTTAGGGCCTTAAAGGTAAGCCAAAGGAAACAAAGAAACCAGTAACACCAAATGCAAGAGAAGTAGAAATGCAAAATTGGAAACGTCGTAAGAGTTATGATCCCATGAAAGCAGCAATGGAAGGACGAAAAAAAGCTAGTTTATCAAAGAAATCTACTACTAATGCAAATCTCTCACCAAGGTAGATAATTTGAAATATTTCTTTTTATATATACGTATAAGGAAATAAATAACAAAAGAAACATTCATTTCATTGTCTTATTAATCATATAAGTAATCATTTCACTATGTTGGTAGGACTGATAGCGATCGATAATGTAAAGATACACATAGAGATCTCTTCGATGCAAGCAAGTGGTACGATTAAAAACTTGTTGGAATTTTATGAGCTTATAGATTTTTTCTAGAGATGCTATGATTATTTCTATCACAGATGATTTTTATTAACATATGACAATTCTCTTGAAAAAATCAATAAGTTATAATTCTGCTTCCTGATTCTGCTCGTTGTTTACATTCGTTACATCCAGGAATCAAAAAGTGTTCGTTATACAAATTATCTGAGAAGAATACGTTAATAGAATGTTATTTAGTCACTATCGATTCCTGGTCTATTTAATAAGCACTAGTTTTTTTCATAACACACTTATCTTATATATATTGCGTATGTATAAAGTATAATATTTTGCTATTATGATACAAAATTGTTTCTTTGACAAACTAAATTAATATGAAAATTAATATTTTTTATATTTAATAATTTGATTTTTAATTTATCTTCTTTTTCTTCCAGTTTCATATTAAACTTTGTTTTGCATTTGCCAGTGGTATTAAAAAGACATTTTGTGTTTTAAGCAGTATGAATATTGAAAGCTTCAATTCTTGTTTTACATATGGAATGATAAATTTACTTATTGTATATTATTTTTTAGCCATGTAGCTAGATCGCAAAGTTTCCATGGTTCAGTGGGTCTAGGCAATGAAGACTGGAGCGATGAAGAATTAGCTATATCAGCAGATGAAGCTCCTCTTTACTAAATCCCTAGCAACTGTCTCTCTAGGATTAAAATGAGCAACTACTGTATCGAAAGTAAGATAAAAAATCAATTTTTATAGACCTTGATGTACATAACTAAAATAACAGGAGCTACTTTGCAAGAAGTTTTATGCACTCGTAATCAGTTTCCGAAAAAAGAAACAAAAGAAAAAAAAAAGAAAATATATAAGCTGTAGTCAAACATTTTATATATTAAAAATTTGTATAGCCTGCAATATATGATATAGAGAGATCTTTAGCTTCATTCAATTATTTAAACTTTTTAAACTTTTTATTAATGTAAGCACTGTAAGAGCATATTTTTGGTTTCATTTATGTTAGGAAAGATTAAATGAATATTACGCAAAGCATATGTAGTATTTAAAACTTTGGTGCTTATCGTTAGAATCTCAATAATAATTATTAAACTAATTTATAAAATTTGTTTATATCTATGGTTGAATTTATTATATTATATTATAAATAATTTATAATTTTCGGTATTTATGTAATAATGTTAGAGAATAATGAATATATAATACTCTGTAAGCTAGAGACAACAAATTTTATAAAAAAATCTTTCACGACAAAATGTGTGCTCTCTATGTTATTGTATTACAGACTTTTGTTTTTTTTTTGTTGTTGTTTAATAATTACTTATTCACTTATCGATATAATAATTGTAAAGCGGTGTAATCAAATTGGTTATTTCATGTGAAATTATATATCATGAAAAAGAAATTTAAAATGTTTGTTCTCTCGCTTTTCTTATTTAAATACAATTTTGCTTTCATAAATAATTACGAGTGCAATTAAAGTACATAAGTCGCTTAAAACTATAACTATGTGATGAGTTAGTAATGATTAAAGAAAAAAAAAAAGAAAAGAATTTTTGTTTTGATAAAATGAATTATTTTTTTATTTAATAAAATGAATGTGATTATTATATGCTTTACGGTAATACAATAAGTATTATGTACTTTACTATCAATCAAATTAATTTACATGCTTCTTTCCATCTAAGCTATGTAAATAATAGTAAACCGATTGATCCTAAATTGATCCTAAAAATTAAACATGTTTATATATAGTATGTTGAATGTTACGATGATCTAAGGATACATAATTATAATGTTAGATTATAAGCTATTCATTAAATATTTAATACCATTTCAAATGTCACTACATCTTCCAAGATCAATTTTTTCATTGTTGTTCAAAAAATTCTATTACATATTTGTTGCGCCTCTATTGCTCTATTATAAATTTAATAATCATTTTGTCCCCCCCCCCTCGGACAAATACATTTTATTGTCTAAAAGCAAATAGAAAAGAATTATTACTGTATACTAAAAATTCCTTAAAATATTATAAATTAATCAAAAATTATTCCGACTCGAATAAGTTACATTTTAATGTTTATTGCACAATTTTATAAATATCCACAACAAATTTCTTCCTCTTATCTATCATACGTATATTATTGGGAATATATTGCAATGATAAGAGTAAGAAGAAAGTAATATATATAAATCTTCTCTGTAATAGTAATCTCCCCCTAAAAGACAAATAATTACAATTGTATCTTTTCCAAGTTTGTTTTTTCTGTTTTTTTACTATTATTATTTTCTTTTTAATAGCTCTAATATATACAAATAAAAATTGTAATTGGTTATGATTAAATTTGATTTATTACAACTTAAAAAAAAAAGAAAAAAAGGTGCTAATTAAAAGAAAAATTGATTGCAACAGTCATCAAACAAAAGGCTATATAATAATTATAGTCGATAAAATTTAACATGAAATCATTATTGTTAAAATATTGATTTATCTATTCATACTATTTATAAAATGAAATCTTCTAAAAGTTGTACTGATCTATTAAGAAAAAAATTAGCTTATTTTTTACTTGTGATATGAATTGTACTCTCTATATACTTTACATGGTACATTACACATAAACAATTATGTTATGAACAAATTATTATAATATGTAAGCTCTTATATATTATATGATAGTATATACATATATATATATATAGGTTTTTATTTTTTAATTCCATATCGATATCAACATGTTCTTCCCTGCAAATGCAAATGGGCTTCCAATGAGAAGATCATTGTATAACTAAAAAATATTTTGTTCATGCCTACAAAACTTAAATAAGGATAATGTTTTCATTAACTACGTCCTATAAGATTACTTTAACTATCGCTTAAGTATATATTTACTAGTGCTTTTTTGATTTACAAGTACCAAAGTATGCTGCAATTAGAATATTTAATAAAACATATTTAATATTATTTATATTAATCTATAGTAATTTATATTTAACAATTAATGAGTTACATTAAGTCTCAACTGCGTTAAGATGTAAGTAATATGATTGAAATTTGTATTTCTATATATATACCGTAATGAATGAAAATGAATATTATATCATCAATAAACCCTCCATTTACATAATATTAACATACATGAAATTAATTAATTCTACATTATCTATTTGATTAACCCTTATACATTTGCATGCAATGACAAACAATATATTTTTATATACGCAGTGTCTAATATGCGTTCAGTTTTATAGTTAAAATAATTTTATAAACAAATATAGATTAGTTCTTATTCTTATGTTTGTTTTCTGTAATATGTAGGAATATAATAATATATTAAATAATAATGTATGTTACAAACATTATAACCTAACAATATAAGAATTATGAAATTATTGGTTATTATTCTTAACCTATAAATAAAGAACTAAAAAGAAGATATTTTTTTAGAAATTTCAAATATTACGTTATTAATAAAATTAAAACTATTTATATAATTAAAATACGTTTAATGACATTACTTCTATTTGCTTATGTGCTTTTTCCCTAACGGCCGATGATGTCTTCACCACATATATAATAAAAATAATCTGAGGAAAACAAGATGCACTGTGACTTCCCTCGCTGAAATTGCACTTTGCACTTTATTATAATCCTACTATTTAAACACTTTCTTTTATGCAACTTGTGCATTAAAGATTGACGTCTTTTGTTTTGTGTCTACCTAAGGTTAAAGTCTCTAGGACGCACTGTTACTAGTCGAACTAATTTTCCCTATAAACTAAATTAATTTTTTATAACTTGGCAATCCTAGCTACACACGTGTTTCTAACCTCATTGATTGAGAAAAGTTTTGTGTACAAATATTCACGTTTTTATTAAGTTATAAACAAACATGGTGCGAAAATTAAAATATCACGAGAAAAAATTATTAAAGAAAGTTGATTTTATTTCCTGGGAAGCGGATAACAATTTACATGAAGTCAAAATTTTAAGACGTTTTAGAATTCAAAAAAGAAGTGATTATGCAAAGTATACAAATTTTGTATTCTATATAATATTTAATAAAATTTAACGTAAAATGTATATATTTAATATATGATTTTTAACATGAATATGTCCATTTTATAGATACAATAAATTAGCTCGTCAAATTCGAGAATTAGGAGAGAAAATTAAAGAGCTTGATGCTGATAATCCATTTCGCATAGAACAAAGTGCAATGTTATTAGAAAAATTATACATAATGGGTTTAATATCTACCAAATCTGACTTATCCCTTACGCAAAAAGTATGTGCAAGTTCATTTTGTAGAAGACGATTGCCAGTTATCATGGTTCGTAATAAAATGAGTGAAAATATAAGATTGGCAACGCAGTTGATCGAACAAGGGCATGTTAGAGTGGGAACAGAATTAGTAAAAGATCCAGCATTTTTAGTAACAAGGTAATGAACACAGTAAACACATTAATTTAAGATATTAATATTATACAAATTAGAAGATTATTAATAAAAAACTCACTGCGTTATGATTTTAGAAACCTTGAAGATTTTGTAACATGGGTCAATACATCTGCCATTAAAAAGCATATTATGGAATACAATGATGCTGTAAGTATTTCATTAAGCATTAATACATATTTTTGACTTATATAACATTATTAATAAATTTTATATTATTTGTTACAGAGAGATGACTACGATATGATGTAATGAATAAGCACATAAGATAAAACTGTTTTTATACCTTCAAATAAATAAGTTATTGTTTCTATTTCAATGAAATCATTTCTATATATATACCCTTCAATAAATAATATAATTACATCCTTTTCGGCAAATTATTTTTAATACGATATGGATTGTAAGTATACATGTCTCGATTATTTGTTTTCATTTCTGTAGAATTATTTGTTACAACAGGATTGCTCTCAGGAAATAAAAGCGGACTAGTACTTTTATCTACTTTTTTATTTATATTTAAATTAGTATCTTTATTTGTTTTATTGTTATTTGTTTTGTCTGGATTTAGAACTTTTGTTTCTGATATAGAATTGCAGAGATCTTGAAGATAGGAGCTAGATTAATTAATTATATAATATACATTAAAAAAGAAAGGATAAATATGTAATGCATAAATGACTATATCTCACCTAAGCATCGATAGATTTTGAGCTACATTTAATACTTTTTTACGTTGATTTAATATAGTACTTTTTAACGTGTTAAGTTGCACAATGTAGTCAGGTTCTTTGGCAAAATTAGTTTCACATTTTTTACTTGATGAAGAGTCAAAGCGCTTTGATAATTCAAGAAAATTCATTTGAACGCAATTACTTTGCATCTTTGATTTGTACAAACTTTTAAAATCTGTATATTTATTTTGTTCCTTTTGACAATATTTTTCATTAGCATATTTTGTAGTTTTACATTGTTTAGAGTTCATAAAACAACTTTGGTTAGAAGTAATATCATCATGCTTATTATTTGGAGTTTGTAATTTCTGTCTTTTCCAAGTATTCATCGGTAATTGTTCAATACCTTTTAATATTTTATCTTCTATAATTTTAGGTTTAGAATTAATCAAACGTTCTTTATAATTATTAAAACTATATATTTTAGTTAATTCTTTTATTAGACTTTTTTTATCTAATAATGTATGTCCTTCTTGTGATGTAATATTATTTTTCTCATTGGTATGTAATATTGGTAAAGGTAACTTATGCTTATAAGAAAAATATTGTGGATTCTTCAATTTATCATTATTTTTATTAATTATTTCTTCGTTCAAATTTGTCTTATATTCGTCTAATAATGAATTATGATCTTTGGATTTTTCGCTTAATGATTCGCATTCGTTTATTGAAGACGCGCTACCAACACTGTATATAGATTTTAAAACAAGTTTACAATCAGAACAAAAGTTGTTTGATATTTCTAAATTATTACAATAATTATTACTTTCCATTGTACAGACAAAATTATACGTTTTCAAATTGTACATACAACTGTATTTATCAAATACTTAAATTTGAATATAAATGTGGGGGAGGGAACAACACTATTTCCATCTAGTGTTAAATAAGAATAATTAAAAAAGAATATTTTGAATGCAAATGCAATATCAATCAATTTATAATTTACACATTGTATCATTTTAAAATTACATTAGAAATATGAAATAAATTGAAATTGAAATTATCATTTTTGTATTAAATGAAGTTGAATATTTATTGAAAATTATTAATGTTTTTTCCCATTACTGCTACAATGTACAAATTATAAAACATATATGATTAGATTAATTTCATTACAAATGATATTCGCATGTTTATGTGATTGTATTGAAAATATAGTAATTAGTCGACACTAAAGTTCTTGCATAATTATTATCATCATCGATGCTCATTGTTCTAAATAAAATGTACCCAATCAAATATATACCGTTGTACAAAATAAAATATTGAAATATTTTACACAAGTAGAATAGATATTCGTTATAATTAAAAGTATTATCTTTGACACAATCATTCCTTTCAATATATTTCATTGTAGGGATTTGTTAATGTCAAATAACAATCTGACAATATTTTAAGTTTTAAATAAAAAGTCTACATATATTCTTTTTTTTTTTGCATACTCTGTGCACACATATGCAACATAGATATTTATCAAAATAAATATTAATTATTTGGCCATATTGTTGAAACTAAGATTGCGTGCTTAATGCATAGCCACTGGCTTATTTCCTTACAATGATAATTAGTATTTATTATGATACAAATGTTATATGTTAACATTTCTTTTTACAGTAAAATCGGCAGTCATTGCTGGTCTCTATGACACTGCTACCGCACTGCAGATCATTGCTATGTCATAGAGAGTATTTTTAAATTTTCTTTTTCTATTCTTTCTTTTTTCTTCCATCTTTTTACTATTTTTTTTTTGTTTATGAATCATCCAAAATTCTTGAAAACACTCTATGACAATGGCAATAAGCTGAATGGGAGTTTGTGTCAGCTCAGGTCCCCAAGTATCCCCCCCTTTTCTTCTTCTTCTTCTTCTACTATTTACAAAATTCGCTCTCCACAATCTCTTCAAACACCGGCAATTGCATTTTGCACAAAATGTGTAGTTAATTTCATGATTAAGTTTCTTTCATTATTTTTAATATATCTTCTGAATTATATATTGCTGCATATCTTTTCATTTTAATAACGGTGTCAATCACGAAGAAAAAAATAAACATATGAAAATGACATGTTCTTCGTTTCATCGATTTGTTTTTTTCGAAAGTTAAAATTGTTCTCTTGCTTGAATGCTTCTTTGTAAATTTTTCTGATAGCATTTAATATTATTAGTAGACAAAAAAAAATTAAACAAATAAAAATAAAAGATAATATATTATTATTATTATTATTATTATCATTATTATTATTATTATAAAAATATATATATATATATATATATATGAATGTTATTATTATTGTTATATACCAATGTTTTGACATACTTCTTTATAATTGCTACAAAAATTGTACACTAATATTTACCATTTCATTGATTAATTGTGTCATTTATACACACACCTTTTTTATGGTGTGTAGATTTTGTTATATATACATATATATATACATATACATATACATATATATATATATATTGTAACAGTTAATCAAATTTTTCTCTTTTTATATGAATTTCTTTTCTGACCATAACTACTCTTTTTATATATATTTTTCTACATATCCTACCCTATCAATTAACTTCAGTGAGATACCAAGCACATTTGTTAGTTATATATAAATATGAAAAAGTATAATAACAAAATTGGAAAAACAGAAATGAATTGTTCCATTTTGCTATAGTACGTACACTTATCATTAGTATGGACATATGTATACAAATTTGTCTAAGAATGGACAATTATTTTTATGCGGTAATTATGATTTTTTCTGTTCATCAATAATTTTTGATAGATTTAAATATTATTTAAATCTTAACAAAACATATATAATATGCTAAATGCTAAGTATCTCGGTGATTAAGAATCGTATCTACATAAAGATATATATTTCTTCAAGCTTTGTGATATATATTGACTGTAGAAATAAAACATTTCCTGTCATTATTTTCACAATCCTTGAAGAACTGTCTAAGCAATTTATATACTCATGCTTCTTTCTATGTTTCATTTACTTTATCAAGACCAATATCAAGACATTAATATATAGCTTCAATAGAATACAAATTCTAATATAATATTTTATTATTATGATGTCGAACATTTTTTTCTTTCTTTTTTTTTACTTTTTCTCTTTTTTTTTTCTTTTTTAATGATCACATAAGGAAAGCATGATTAATAGAACATATAATTTTGTATTCATAAATAATTGTTACTAACATATATAAAGAATATCTAATATAATATACAGCAATAAAATAAACAAAATACGTTATTATATGTTATATAGTTTTGATAGTTCATATTAGTTCAAATGATTTAATAAACTGACAAGTAACACGGTTTTAACTTTAATATTTTTCTGATAAAATAAAATAATAGCGCATCGAGTGTAGTTTTTATAATTAATTATCATATACTATTATAAAATATGAATTAATTATTAGAGAACAAAGTATATATTTTACTATTTGTTCCATCGAATATTTTTACATATATATTTTAAACTTCTATAAATAATTCTTTTTCTAATAACTGCGTGTTCATTTATTCGCAGTAAATATTTATTCTTAAATAGACTTTAATTTTTTCTCTCTTTGTAAGAAGGTATGGTATAATTAGAACTTAATAGCCGTGTCAGATGCCATTTGAACTATTTTCTAATCATATATAACTATTAGTGATTACTAGAAACATAAGCTCGTTACCAAAAAATTTACATTAGATTATTTTAGTACAACGGTTATTTAATTGGATAAAATTAATTGAGATTTTTTTTAAAAAATTAAAGTAAATGTATAACTTGCATTAAAATGTGAATTTTAGTGCCGACTTTTTCTATATTAATGTAAAACTTATTTCTTGTTTTATAAAATGAACATTTTAAAATACATATACTAATATAATAAAAGTTAAATGAAAGAATAGCATAATTTGTTTGCAGTGGTACAATTTTATAAGATTAAGATTATTTTTATATCGAAGCATAACATTTATATTGTCTTTTTTCTTATATATATTTTATTGTTTTGCATAAGAAATTGTTCGATTCAAAACATGTGCATCTAAATTACTCATTAAGTTTCAATTTTAATGATACATTAACGTAATGATTATGACACTATATGAATAGTGTGCTATTTTATAACAAGACATTAATATATTGCTTTCATATTAATGTAAGTAAAAATCTGTATAAAAATGGAAAGATTACTAAATAATGGACAATGAAATTTTCCAATGTTAATCTGTCCTAATTATAATAATAGAATGGCACAATGTTTCTTTTTTATTTATTCACAAACAGTTTTACTTTTGTATTATGAAATAATGAGTAAAACTGTAACCGTAAGAAATATTTGTGAGAACAATATACATTACCCCTTTATGTAATGACAGTTGGTGCATCGCGTCCTGTATGCTGAGATAATTTACTTAAATCTAATGCAATGTTGACTAATGGTTTTAAAATTAGTTGAGCATCTTTTTCGTAAACAGATTGATCATTTTCATAGCTATCAATATATAAACGAATCGTTGCTCCTGAACTTCCAGTTCCGGATAAACGATATATTATACGAGAACCATCTTCAAATAATATCCGTAAGCCCTAATTTATAAAATAATATAATTAAATAATAATATAATTTTAAGATATAAATTTATGAAACTTAGAAAAATTGAAATCTTACTTGTTTATTGGCTTGACTCCCATCAACGGGATCAGTGTACGAGTAATTGTCTGCAAGTTTAACAGTATAAGTTTTATTTTCTGAAGATAAGGTTTTACCAACAAATCCTGCTGTTTGAATTACTGTTTCAACCTCCTGCATCACTTTATTTGCACTTTCTACTTCGCAATTCTCGTAATCATATCTGAAAACGTGTTTAGTATTACATAACGATAATATAAATTATTCTCAAATTTTTATCTAATTATTATCTCTAATAATTTATACCTCGTAAAGAAATTCCGTCCATAAACTTTCCAATGATCTAATAATACGTCTTGAACAGATTTTCCAAGTTTAGCGACAACATTGAGCCATGCGAGACAAGCCCATATGCCATCTTTTTCACGTATATGATCAGAACCTGTACCGAAGCTTTCTTCTCCGCAAAGTGATAGACGACCAGCATCCATCAAATTTCCTAATCATTTAATTTAATTAATTATTTTATAACACGATAGATGTGTGTGAAATATCATAAAAGATTATATTAATTATGATATTTACCAAAATACTTCCAGCCAGTAGGTACTTCAAAACATGTAACTCCACCTTTAAGAGCTACTCTATCTACAGCTGCACCTGTTGGCATAGATCTTGCATATCCTTTAACACCAGTCTTTTGAAAATAAGGTATTAATGTTAAATTAGCAGCCAATACTGCTAATGAATCAGAAGGTGTTACAAAGAAAGCATTTTTTCCTAGTATCTGCAATAATGTTATAAAGTAGAAATAATTAAAATAAAAACAATTAATTTATACTATTTTATATATGATTTATTCAGATTCAAATACTATTACCATATTTCTATCTCCATCTCCATCGAAAGCAGCTCCAAAATCATTATTAGGATTATTTTTCATGGCGTTTACCAAATCTATGGCGTAAGTTAAATTTGGATCAGGATGAAGTCCTCCAAAATCTTCTAATGGAGTTATATTAACGAGACTTGAATTATCAACACCTAATTCATCACTAAATATACGTTTTATATAAGGTCCCGTAACTAAAACATAATTTTGATTATTTTATCGATGAATATAAATGGTTATTTAAAAGTTATATAAAATCTTTACAATACCTCCATTCATTCCATTAATAAGAACCTTGAAAGCTGGTCTTTGTTCACTTCCTTGCAATAAACTTTTAATACTAGTAAAATCAAAAATTTCTTTCATAAGTTCTAAATAATCATTTACGGAATCAATTATGTCAACATCAAATGGTTTCCCATCGACTTGAATAGAAACATTTTGAATTTTATCAATATCTATGTTTATCTCTGGTATTATTTTATAACTTTTTAGCGTTTTAGTAATTTCATAAATTTTATTAGTAACTCCATCCGGAGCAGGTCCTCCATTTTCACAGTTAAATTTAATTCCAAAATCAGCATTAGGACCACCAGGATTGTGCGACGCAGTTAATACTATTCCTCCTTGTGTTTTGTATTTACGAATTATAGCGGATACAGCTGGTGTCGAAAGGATTCCATTTTGCCCAACAATCAACCTCCTTACCTAAAATAATAGATGTCATTGTCGCATTACTCTTGTCGTTATTGCCAGCTGGCTTTGCCAAGTGTAACAGAAATAAAAATACATTAGAAGATCATACATGTATTAAATTACATGTGTCAGTTTAATCATAAATTAAATCAAATTTTGTAACTATGAAAAATAAAGACACACAATATAAGACAATTTAAATGTTTTAATTTCTACTAAGTTACGTAAAAAATAACAATAATTTTATTTGATGAACATACCCCATTGGCAGCAGCAATTCTAATGATCTTTTTAACAGCATCTTTCCCATAATAACGTCCATCACCACCAACAACGAGAGTAGATCCGACACATTGGTTACCCAAAGCATCTAATATAGCTTGGACAAAATTTTCAGTATAATGTTCTTGTTGAAAAACTTTAACAGCCTTTCGAAGTCCAGATGTACCCGGCTTTTGGCCTTCATACACTTTTGTCTCCACTGATAAACTGCTCACTGCGCTTGACATATTTCTTTTTTTTCTAATATATTTAAACGTGACTGAAATGACAACGAGAATGACAAAACAAACTAATATTTTTTGAAAATTATTTGAAATAATAGTAAAAGTAATTATGCGAAACTATCTGTGCATAGAAGAAACTTCGCCAACGTCCGGTGGCAGACTAAATTCTACTAACGGGTTTCTAACTTCGCTACCAATGACATTCAAGGGCACGGGTCAACCATCTTGAAAAATCGCGACTCCCCAACCCCGCCACACGTGCGCGCGCGCTTAGATACAGAACTAAAAACATATCAAGGATTTCTAAACGAGATAAAATATTTATGTACTTATAAGATAAACAAAAAACAACAAAAAATACATAATTAATTCTTTATTCTTTTGTAACTTCTAATCAAACTGAAAATACTAAATTTGTCTGAAAATATTGTGCTCTTTCTTTGCAAGTTTTACATGCATAATACTTTTTATTTAATATTAATTTTACCAAATAATATACGATTTATTCTATTCTCTATTATATTTTTCTATATTGTATAATAATCAGTAAAATAACGTAAACTAAAAAATATTGTTTATGTCAAATTACAAAGAACAACTTCCAAAAACTTGTTGGACGATCTAATACCACAATTATCATATAATAATGAAATCAAATTAACCAGAATGAATACAATTAATCGTTATAATTTTTGTTTTTTTGTTCTATTTAAATAATGATATATTTCATTATTTTTATTTGACTTTAATTATCGCTTCGATAAATGATTAAAATATATATTTGACTCCTATGCCTTTACGCGCCATTTTTAAATAGAATAAGTAGAGTACTTGAAAAAATACCTCCACAAATTTCTTATCTTCATTTATAAAAAATAGATATAACAATAAATAAATCAATGAAAATTATCGGATAGTGAAAAAAATTAATTAAAAATTGTATCATTCAAATCTTACGTAAAACGAATATAATCTTCGTAAACGTTATCAACAAGTTTGAAAATAATTCGTTTTTAATTTCATTCGAATTGATTTATCCCAGACATTATCGCAATTAAGCTTCTAGAAAAGCTCAAGATCACGTTAAAAACAAAATGTCAGATTTATGTGTGTAAAACAGTTTGTGGTAACCATCAGTAGGCAAAATAAGAACATGAATAAGTCCAGGAAGAAAAGAGAAGGGGATTGAGACAGGAGGGGATAGGGGAGGAAGAGGAGGAGGACATATATGTTGTATCGAGGATTTCTGATATAAGTTTGAGGTTTACAAAACAGATATGTATGTAGCTATCTCGAATACAGTTTTCCAATAGACTTTGTAGTGAAAACATGTGTTTTAAACATTATAGTGTTGTTAGTGAAGTTTCCTGTACTTATTTTTTTTTCTTTTCAAAATGTATTAATGTAATTTAAAATATTTGTAAAAGATTAGCATTTATATATATTTTTGTAAAAAAGTAATGTCTATGGGATTCTCTATTTAATTATTATGTGTTGCAGAATTTAAAAAAGTATGTTATATAATAATATATATAAATTTTTATAGACTACATTTAATTATCATAGGAATAATAACATTTAGTTTATTTTTGATGTTAGGATTAAATTATGTATATGCCTACTGATCATTGGAAAGGTAGAAATACGCACCATGATAGCGGATCAGAAAGTACACCATTACTTTCCTCAGATTCTCATGGTAGTCATGGATCGGTTATATTTCAAAATTCTGAAACAAGTGATTTTGAATACAAGTTAGTAGATCATTCAAATATCTAATATATTGTATGTATATTATATTAGTTTGTTGTTTAGTAAAAAGTATCTATACTTTTTAAAGATATGGGACCATAGAAGCCGGTAGCTTAAATTCAACAGCTACTGTACTTCCAAGAAGATTACCTCCTCTTTTACAAGATAATACATCTACGCTAACAAATATATGTCAGTCTTTGACTTTTATTGAAGAAAAACATTACGGAGTACATAACTATGATTTGGTGAAATTATCAAACTATTAGGAAATTAATAAATACATGTAACATGATTGTAACATTTTTACTTATTATTATTATTACTATGTTATGTTAGACAAGAAATGAGAAGTATGAAGAAAGTAACGAACAACCTTTGACAAAGGAATATATTAAAGAATATTTATCAACGGATTTAACAATAAGACAAGAAGATACAGAGATTTTAAACAAAGATATTAAGCCGAAACAAAGTTCTCTAGTCACGATGTAAGTATTTAATTTAATATTCAAGTATTCATAGATAAGTGGAAGAGATAATACTTTTACATCCATGTAAAAAACATATTGTGAGATACACGAGTATCTACGTGTTTCGTAAAGAAAAGAATAAAAATTAAATGATACATTTCAAATAGAATTTGCATCAGAAAATACTTTATTTTTTCTTTTTTTAACATTGATAAGCATATCATGTTGCTTAATAATAACTCCCTATATTTGAAATGAAGAAATAAAATGAGAAAATATAGATTGTGATTGATGATAATTATGGCTTTAAATATAAATTAATATTATATTATAAATTAAATTCATAGTTTGTTTAAAGACTCGCTTTTCGTAGTTTGAAGTTCAAAGAAGTTATCAAATGATGTGCGTTTCTTTACTTTTTTTTATTAATTTCGAATAATCGCGAAATTTGAAATAACAATTCGTCACCATCTGCTATTTTGCATATTTTAAATTGAATTTTCCCTCCTTATCATGTGACGTAAAGAGAGATATGTCGTCAGGGAAATATACATATGTATATCATATGTACAAAAAGAAAAGTTAAAAAAATACAGTATAAATTATCCAGCAAAAACTAGAAATAATCACGCGTGCATTCCATGATTTCATCTAATCGTAAGAGGTTATCTCTCATTGTGCGTTAGCCGTATAATTGACAAATAAAATATCGTTTTTGCCTAAAAACATTATCTCAATTGGGTCATCGTAAAATGTGTCATTGCTAATTAATCAAATAATTCTTTTTTCTGCACATTTATCTATCTATTTTTTCAAGAAAATATTAGGAAGAAACTTAACGATTAAAAGGTCATAAGTTTTTAAACTAAAAAAATACTACTTTTATTACATATATATATAATTATCCAACATTGTCTTATTAGAATTTAAACTTACCGTATCATGGTCATTGTCTGAAGGACTTTAAACGAACTACGGTCGTTGACCCCTGTGCAAGTTATCGTCTTTAACGCGTTTCTTATGATGAATCTTTCATCCACGCCCAACACACATTAACCTGATCGATGAGAAAAATATTCTAATGTAATATAAAAACGACTACGATTATACGACAACGGACAATGACAACGCGACAATGACAACGAGAACGACAACGATAATAACCACGACGATTATGAGAACAACGAATTTAATTCGTAATAATCAAGTTACGAATTTTGATCAAAACGATGCCATTAATACGAGAAGAAAACTAACGTTATTTCTAACTTGTACTAAACGCTCGCTAAAACTTGAACAATCTTTTTGACAAAGGTGACAATAAAAACGGTCTTCCTTTCTTCCCCCGGCTGGTTAAACCAGCAGCCGGTGTCCGACCGGTTTGCATGCAGCAAACGTTCTACTTGTGTTCAACATCGTATCGAAAGGGTTAGTGCTCTGTCTGTGACCGTCTGTTGCCCGGGCGACAGACGAACTTCTCTTCTCCCCTTACCCCCTTCCACCCTATCACCTAACCTCACCTAACCTCGCCTCCCTCTTCCAATAGACAGGTCAACGCCCGTAGCACCGTCGAATTTTCTCTCTGCTGGGCATTTCCACTATATGCATTTGTATTAGGTCTTCTCCAAATATTCTTTCTTTCAATCTTTCTTTTTTTTTCTTTTTTCTTTTTTTCTAACTTTACATGCACAATATTTTTTATTTTACGTTATTTTACTGAATAATATATATAGTATAGAAAACATTTTTTTTAAAACAAATTTTTGATGTATTGATTTATGTATTTTTTGTTGTCGCAATTAGAAAAAGAATGATTCTATTTTTATTCAGTAAATGATGATTATTAATACTATTTTATATAATATTATTTTGAATTGACAACGAGATAGATTTAATATTTAAAATTAGTCCAATAATTATTATTATTTAAAAAATATTTTCCTTGTAATAATTAAAACCAATTTTTTAAATAAAAATTTAAGATATAAGAGACAATGATATTACGATAATAATAAATTTGATGCTAAACTAATTTTTCTCTCTCTTATTTTCATAATTTATATTTAATATTTGTAAGATTAAGTTAAGTCATAAATAAGTTTCAATTTCAATCAAATCTTATTAATGATTACTAAAAATAAATGTATGTCAGAATATATATAAAATCTACTATAATAAATTTCACTCAGGAAAGTCTTATTTATAACTTAACTTAATAATTATCAGACATCTTTGTTTGACTTTAATTAGCGATATATTAAAATTAATATCTCACCAATATACAGAGAATACACTTTTGTATTTCGCCAGAATATCCTTTTTTATTAAAGTTCAATCCAAAGTCCAAGAATGCAAAAAGGAACTTCAAGTCTTTAGTATTATAATCTTGTATATAATTATCATCTCTTCATATTTATTTTTAGTTTCTCGATATGGAATACAATATTAGGTTCGTCTTTGCTTACTATGCCATGGGGTATTCAAATGGCAGGTTTTTTTCCTGGAATTATCCTTATATTAGCAATGGGTGGTTTGTGTCTTTATACTGCTCATCGTTTAATAGTTGTACACAAATACCATGGTGAGCCAATAACAAAAGTAAAAACAATATTTTTTATCATGACGATAATCTAATGGTTACATTTTTTTAAGGTTCGCAAGAGAAAGTTGAAGTTGTACAATTGAGTAGAATATTTCTCAACAAATGGGTAGAATACATAGCGAGAATCTTTAGTATTTCAGTTTTGTTTGGCGCAACGATAGCTTATTGGATATTGATGTCTAATTTTTTATATAATTCAATTAATTTTTTTTATGGTAAGATTATAAGACATTAGAGATTTATTTCATTTAGTATCGGAAAGATAATTATAACTAACTCTAACTTACATTTTAGATAATGTCATGGGACTGCCTACATATTCTATAATTGATAACAACACAAATAGTGTCGAAGGTACATATTTATTTCGAATTAAGATTTCAAAATAGTTTTGATAACATAAAAAGAATTAGAACAAAACATTTCAATGTAATTTTGTATCACATTTTAAATATAGTTATACAAATAATTACTCTCTGCTTAAACATACGTCTATCTCACTCGTTCATTTAATATTTGCATTTCATAATTATTCATATTTATTATATTTTTGTTTAATAATAAAAAATGATTCATCTTATTTACAGTTTTGTGTACAAGAAAAGAAATGTATAATGGCAGTGATATAATAACGGTTCAAGAACGCACATTTGATGCTTTAGGTCCGTCATGGGATTTACATAAAACAGTACCTGCATTCTTAGCTATAATAATATTTCCATTACTCAACTTTAATAGCACTACATTTTTCACAAAATTCAATTCTCTTGGTAAATCAATAATATTACTTTTTAAATAAATGATATTCATTTAAATATAATTTCTAAATAATTCAATTTGTATAAATGTATTTTATTTTTTCAGGAACTGTATCGATAGTATATATAATTATATTTGTTTTAATAAAATCTGCATCATGGGGTTTACATATGGATAGATCAATGTGGGAAAGTAGCTGGGTATTGAAGTCTACATTTCCAGCATTGTCTGGTATGCTAGCACTATCATTTTTCATTCATAACATCATAATTACTATAATGCAGAGTAATCGTGATCAGTCCAAAAATGTAAGTAAATTTTGTTTATAATTCACACATATTTGCGTATAAATTAAAATGTTTATCAAATGTTTTTTTCAAATAATAGGGAAGAGACTTGACAATAGCATATGGTCTTGTTACAACAACCTACATTATAGTAGGTGTAATATTTTTCGTATGTTTTCCTCTTGCTAAATCGTGCATTCAAGACGTAAGTACATAATTATATTATTAAAAATAATTAATAATTTGTAATTATCGAATTTACATATATATATATACTTTTTTCTTTTTTATTTTTACAGAACTTATTAAATAATTTTCAAAAATGGGATCCTTTAACAGTAATTGCTCGTATAGTATTATTATTTCAATTATTTACAGTTTATCCATTACTCACATATATGCTAAGAATTCAATTGATTTCATCAATATGTGAGAAATCTACCATTTACACTACTTTGATAACCAATTTTATTTTAGTTTTGATTTCTATATTATTTGCAACATTTTTACCGTATATTGGAACTGTCATAAGATATACAGGTGCTTTAAGCGGTCTAATTTATGTATTTACTTTACCGAGTTTACTTCATTTATCTGTTTTGCGAAAGCAAAGAAAATTAACTACAGTTACAACAATCATACATTTAATAATACCAATTATTGGTATAATGAATCTTATAGCTCAATTTTTTATAATCGATCATTGATATTTGATGCAATGTTTTGATAAAATCATTTAGAATAATTTATATTTAATTTTGTACGACGAAACCTATCAAATTTTAATAAAAATATTTTAATATCTTATACTTTTATTATTATTATTATTATTACTATATTTTATTACTGTGATTTAGCAATAAATGGGGATAATTTCTCCAATATACACGTTTATATTTTATTTTGTACTTTTTGTAACTGTAAATATTTAATAAAATAATAAACAATATACGTCCAATAATATATATAGATAAACAGATATAATTTGTTTAATAATGAAAAGTAAATAGTATTACCTATTTAATCCATAAATTAGCATTTTTATCTTTTCTTATATAACCAAACAGTATCAACACCTTCGCCAATGGTTGCAATTGGATTCATATTGGGAAGAGGAAATCTACAAGCTATTATCACAGAATCTTTTTGCAATTCTGTATTAAATTTTTCTTCGATATTTCCCATCTGTAAGAGCGATTTATTATTGTATATAAATATATGAAAATAAAAACAATCAAATTAAATAAAAATAAATACCATTTGTTCTACTCCAAATAAAATAACATTATTGTAGTTTCGTAAATCACATTTCCACAAATCTTGTCTAAAGAAACAAGTCTGAGATCTTAAACCATGTTTAAAAGCCATTAATCTAGAATACCATACGAGCCATGGATTTAATTCTATACCATATGATTTGAAACCAGCTTTCGCTGCTGCTAAAACCTATTCGTAAAGCAAAGTTTTTCTTCGTTAAAAATTACCCCTTTATTCTTCCATATTTAATTAACATTTTATAACTTACAATGCGTCCATCTCCACTACCAAGATCAATCAACGAACCTGAACGTCCTTTTAAAGCTTGTAAAACGTTTAGTACTTGTTGATTTGTCGCTGGTACATAGGGTAAACAGATCTTACGGAATGCTGGACTTACAAAAGGTACGCATACTACGCTAATAGCTGTTGCCAATCCTCCTAATAACAAATAATTATATAAAAGGCTATTATTAAATTGGAATATTTAATTTTACATAAATGTAAAATTAAATATTAATTGCATACCTGTTATTGCTATAAGACTAATTCCAAGTTTCGTTAATTTTGGCTTATTAATATTATTAGATGTTTCGGTGAAGTACTCCATTTGATATAATAATAATAATAATAATAATAACAATTAATACAATAATAATAATTAATTAACAATTACAATATATTCTTTCTATCACCTCATATTAATAAGCCCTATTATTTATTAATTTTAAATAATAGTTTGAAGGTTATATTCCTATATCCCAGCATGTTATTTCCATGTGTCCCCGTTTTATATAGTCTGTCTTTTTCTACTATGTCGTCATAATGCGCATGTGCATTAGGTTTATTAAACTATATTCATATGTCAGAGAATTTTGTTAACTCAATGTTGGTACTTTTATATGCGTAATATTTAGTTTGATAGGGTTGGTAACACTGATGAAAAATAATGCTAGTAAGTTCGTCTTTGACTTGCATATACATGGAATGTGAAAAAATAAATAAAATATTGTAAGAAATAATTTTGAATTTATTTAAAAAGAAGAATATAATTAATAGAATTTTGTTGTATCCTTAAAAAAAATAGAAAAGCAAAATATAAAGTATGGGTGAACGTTATAATATACATAGCCAGTTGGAACATTTGCAATCTAAATATATTGGAACTGGACACGCAGATACAACTAAATTCGAGTGGCTTGTGAATCAACATCGGGATTCTTGTAGTTCGTATATGGGACATTACGATTTATTAAATTTCTTTGCAATCGCTGAAAACGAAACGAAGGCACGTGTACGATTTAATCTTATGGAGAAAATGCTACAACCTTGTGGTCCTCCTCCAGAAAAGCCAGAAGATTAACCGTAAGAAATCATTATTTCTATATTTGCTAAAATAGAGATTATTTCAAATATAAATACAATTTATCATATTGCAATATTATTTTTTAATATTATTAACAAATTAATTAACTAAAAATATTGATTTTCCGTATTTTTATGATGAACAAGACAATTATTATTCCATGTTCTTTTTTGTTTTAGGATTTTGATAATAAGATCATACTTAAGATTTCAATAATACTTTCTTAAGTAATAATACGTATATTACACATTTAACCTTTTTAAATAAATACTATTAATTAAATATATTTAGCACGTACATTTTGATTATTTAAAAAAGCAATTTTGTATATAGAAATATTTTACATATCAAGCAATATACAACATTTAAATAACGCAATTTAAAATGCCTATAAAATGTACTAGAAATTGTGGCAAGAATGCTATTCTTAAAGTAAGTATATACTCTTTTCGTGATATATATGGTGTTCTGTAATCTGTGGTACAAGAGAGTGGAGGGTTATGTGATTCAGTTATGCGACAATAGTTAGTTTCAATTTTAAAATTAAATACTTTTATCAGAGACCTAAGACCGGTGATACATTATGCAAAGAATGTTTTATCTATGCCTTTGAAACTGAAATACATGATACCATTGTAAAAGGAAAATTATTTAAACCTGGACATAAAGTAGCTATAGGAGCATCAGGTGGAAAAGATTCGACAGTATTAGCATACGTGTTGAAAACTTTGAATGAACGCTATAATTATGGACTTAAATTATTTCTTTTATCGATTGATGAAGGAATTACTGGTAAATTGATGAAATGTTGTATATAAAACACAAATATTTGCTATGATTTAATATATTTATTAATTTAATATATTTATAGGATACCGAGATGATAGTTTGGAAACTGTGGAGAAAAATAAAAATGATTACAATATACCATTAAAAATATTGTCTTACAAAGATATATATGGATGGACAATGGATGATATAGTAAAACAAGTAAGGCAAACATTTATCATTTGTAGCAGTAAATTAAATATTAACATATCTTGTTTATTTAAAATTAATTACAGATTGGAAGAAAAAATAATTGTACTTTCTGCGGTGTATTTCGTAGACAGGCATTAGATAGAGGAGGAGCTTTATTAGGTGTAGATTGTATTGCAACGGGTCATAATGCGGATGATATAGCTGAGACAGTTTTAATGAATATTTTACGCGGTGACATTGCTAGATTGAAAAGATGTACCGCTATAATAACGGTTAGATAATTTCTAATTTTTATTAACCTAATTAATACATAATGCAAGTTCTGCTAAGTTTGATTCACTTCGACTTACTTCAGTTAATTTAATTTTTTACTTTGTATTATAGTCGGGAGGAGATACTATTTTTAGATGCAAACCATTAAAATATGCTTATGAAAAAGAGATTGTTATGTATGCACACTTTCAAAAATTAGTTTACTTTTCTACCGAATGCATATATGCTCCTAACGCTTATCGAGGACATGCTCGAACGTTTTTAAAAGATTTGGAGAAAGTGAGGCCAACGTCTATCATAGATATCATTCATTCTGGTATGTATCTTTAAAATAGTTATTTCATCATAACTATTTACTTTTTCTTTTTTCTCTTTTTTTCTTTTATATCTATAATAAATAGATCATTAAATACTAATTTTAGGTGAACGTATGCAAGTAAAGAGCAATGTAAAAAATCAAGAGCTAAGAAACTGTAATATTTGTGGATTTGTTTCAAGTCAAGAAATATGTAAGGCATGTATATTATTAGAAGGTTTGAATAGGGGACTTCCTAAATTGGGAATTGGTAAATCTAATAAAGTTAAACATATATTGAATGCAAATATGAGTGAAAATACTAAAAGTAAAGATGTATCTTCAAACAGGACTGCAATAGATTTTTAATATAAATTTGTTGTTTCCATAAGTTTCTCTTATGTTATAAAATGTACATTTTTACTGTTCTTCTATAACACATTTCCTATTATGTTATTCAATATTACTTAATATTATAAATGAAATTCCTATATCTTTGTAATATTTTCAATCTCGATTGAATCAAAATTAATAAAATTAATTATTAAAATTAATAAATAATTAATTATTTTTACATACTCATAATATAGATTAAAAGAAGTGTTCCTTTTTTTTAATAAACATACTTATATGACTTCAGAAATATAGTTTTTAATTCTGTCTTAAAAATAATTAAGAATTAATAGAAGCTTACAAGTCCCCCTTTTTTATCTACCGAGTTTCATTTTTGTTACTATCGGGACCACCAGATAGCGATAGTGGACACTTAACGCGATGACGGTTCGATACTATCAAAGAACACAGTATTTTCTAATAGTATACGATAATATGTATATAGTATAGTTATATTGTAAAAGAAATTGAAACAATTATATTTAATTTTTAATGTATAAACATGTGTGTGCCTTCAGAAATGCATTGAAACGTATATTTTAAAAGGTCACTATTCAAGACGATCAAATAGAAGAAAATCAAAAAGGTCCAATGTTAAATCCAACGATGATCACCTGTAACAAGAAGAAAACTATATTAATCATATAATCAAGTGATACAATAGCCTGACATATAAATCGTCCAATTCGCAGATGCACTTTTCAATTGAATTCTCTATTTATTTTGATCAAATCTCTATTTACCGTTGCAATGAAATTAAATGTAAACGCGTGATTTTACATTTACATAAAATAAATAAAAATAAAGAAATAGGAAAAGTAAAAATACTACGTTACTAAAAAAAATAATATCTATTAATTATTATGAAAGTCTTTTAAAATGCATTATATAGAAAAGAAAAATTGCAAATTTAATAAAATACGATCACAATAAAAAATTTTAAAGATGAAACAAGAAAAGAGAAATTACTGTAATATTTACCGAACGTTATTTAAGCTTTAAAATTGAATAATACAAAAATTGTAATATTTCTGACTCTAACTAAACACATATGCATCTTTTAGACGATAGAGACACAAATTTGGTGTCCCAAGGAGATGGAATGGTCCATCATCTCCAATTACAACTACAAATTAATGACGAGCAAGAATGTAACATAATAAAATATAAAATATGACTAGAGAGCTATTCTCGAAAAGTTCTAACTATTTGTTGAACCTTTGAAAATAACTGAATAGTCTATGTAGTTGCCCTCTTCAGCCACATTTAAGTGGGGGCCTCTTCGGCATTAGCCTCTTCTTTCTTCATCCCTGAAAACTGCATTGGACATTTTCAACGTGCAAGAAAGATAAGATATCTCATATCTTTTTTTGCAAATTAACTTTTATTTCGTTTATGATTCTAATATGGAATTATGAAAAAATTAATTTATATTTAATGTTAATTATATTCAAGCTCGTATAACCATGGATGAACTTAGAGTTCATTGCATAATATTACACGAGCACATTTAATCTAACGTCCAAGCAGATAATTTCCCTCGATGACCTAATAACACGTCGCACTTTTAATATCAAATAACAAAATTCAATTGAAATTAAATAATGCAACAAATGTAATGCATTTTCTTGCAATATTTTCATTTCATTCATTTGTTATATTGAACTATATCAAATATTTTTCATTATAAAGAAAATCGCTATTGTGCGAAGTGCTAATCTCATAATACTTAAAACTAAGTATCAAATTCATCAAAGGCTTTGCCAATTTGATTCGACTCTATCTCGTTCGAGATAGAATCGAAAAAGAAATGAATCTTCCAAATGGTTGCAAATACCTCTATAAATTATGATACATACTCAAGATTACAGAAGAGTCACAAAATAAATTTATAGAAAAAGCATAATAGAATGAGATGATAAAATTTTGCAACAATTCTGTATAAACCAGGAGGCGGAATTTCCACTCCGGAGTGAAAGTAAGCCTAGTGCCTTTCCTGGGACCTACCTACTTAAAATTAAAGTTTTCACATTCGCTCAAACAAGTATGCTACCTGCCTGCCGATTACCCGTATTTAAAAAGAGCAAATACACATACGTACCCACCCACCCACTCCACGATTCTCTCACATACCACCAGGGTGCAAAAGCCTAAACTAGAGAGCATGCCCCGGGGCACCTCCGACACCCTAGTTCAAACGCGTTTTCTAAACTTATGGGAGTACGTACCAATGCTGTAATCGTCTGCCAAGGCTAGTGATTATTGCATAAAAAACTACAGCAAAAATACAAGTATACACTAGTATATATTGCATACTAGTATATACGAGTATATCATAGTTTCCACAAATAAATGCGGTAACTCTACTATGCAAAACGATTGTTAAAAAAAAAAAGTTCGTATCGTACACGTGACTCTACAAGTTATTTTTATTCAATAACTTTAAAAAATAATTAGCGCGGTATTACGTGTCGCGAAACGATGTACAATGCACACACCTAAACGCACACACAGGTGCAACGTACAACGTGCAATCACTAGCACAATGACAGCCGCCAATAGGGGGAAAAACTTAAAACTAAACCTATACTAACCGTTTCTCACCCATACGAGTAGCACCTGGGCACACGCATAGATGAGAACGCAGAAAGTATAGGGGGGAGAAACGGGAGATTAGTATATTAGAAGCTGAAAATCCTGATCTAAAAAATATGATTAAAAACACATATATACATAAGACATAAATACATTTTTATAGAAATTTATCTAAGCGGCTAAGGACTCTACAATTTATTTGATAAATATTAACTTTTAATATCTTTCAATATCTTTTAATATATTTTAATATATTTAAAAACCTCGGACGACTCCTTTCATTAAGTTGGCTGTTCTAATAAAAGAACTGGGCTTTGAGCCACCACTTAACTGCTAGAATCTATCCGTCGCGAATGAGTTTGTCTTCTTGCTCATTTATTTATAATATCGAAGTATCGATATTACAATTAATCGCGATTAGATAAACTAAGTACGAAGCAATGCATGTAAGACATTTATTACATGCTTTTCTGGACAAAAACGAGTAAATAAATGCTCGATTTCACCACTACTAACCACGAACAAAACACGTAATAAAAAGAAAGTGCATTATTAATTGCATTATTAATTAAATGAATTTAACCGGTGAGACAAGAAAACCTATCCTGAACTAATATAAAATATACAATACAATATACAATATAATATACAATTTTCATGAGTAACTCCTAGAAAGGAATTACTCATGTGCTCGTCACTAATTTATTTAAATAATTACAACCAGTAACTCGTGCCGATTAGGACCTTTCATCCTCGACATGATTGAGCACCGGAGGGACTTTAAATTTTAACTCACGGCATAAGAAGTTCTACGATGGCTCCAAAACACTCCTACTTCGCAGCAAGTATTGTAGAATGCGAGTATCGAAGATCCATCGAAGATCCACGAAGATCCATCGAAGATCCATCGAAGATCCATCGAAGATCCATCGAAGATCCATCGAAGATCCATCGAAGATCCATCGAAGAATTCATTCCACATCTTTGATAAGGTAGAAAGTCCGTCGTCATATCTGTAAAATAAAATAGAACAAAACGATAAGTTATCTGCAATATAATCTAAAATCATATAAAATAAAATCGAATAAAATGTAAATAAAAATAGATACTTACAATGCATTCCAATGGGATGAAATTCAATTGCACCATGGCGATGCACCTCGCGTGAATCTAAAAACGCGGTATAAACGAAAATAAGAAACTATAGATGAGTTTCTTATCGCGAAACCGAAATTTTATTATACGACGAACAACACTGATTCTAATTCGCGTTTGATTTTAATTTGTTTTACGCCCGATCACTGATTCTACACAACTAATTCAAAGACTGCTTTGCACACAGTCAATGCAAGTAGAAAAATCTTCATTGATGCACTGATTCTAATACGCGAACAGTCTGTGCGACTGTTTAAAGATAAAAATACAACTTTACTCGAACAAACTCTAATGCAATTACTGCATTGGTCGCAGTTAATTTAATATATAAATTTCAAAAATAGTTCGCGAACGCGACGGAATTGAAATGAAAACGAACGAACGTGCTTCTAATCCGTGATTTTAATTATATTTAACGATACAACACTCCCGTATATTGCTTCGCGCACGATAGCAATGCACGAACACTTGCAACACTTCACAAACACAATTCACAAACACTTCCAACACTGATATATTCCCATGATGATCTGAAACAGAAATAAAAACAAAATTATAAATATCATTGTTGTAAGTAAAAAAATTATTATAATTATTGAGAAAGTGTTTAAAATAAAAATTGACTTACGTTTATTCTTCATTGATGAATGCACGATGGGTATCCTACCCTTAGGATGACGATGAGCACACGTTTAAACCGAATAAAAGAAACTTACGGAGTTTCTTAACCGAGCAAACGAAACTTTAACATGCGACGATCAACACTGACTTTACTTTCCGATTCTTTTGTATTTTATTTTTACGATGCAACACACGAGTACCTCATTGCCTACGCGCTCGATTGCAATGATGTTCTGAAACAGAAAAAGAAAAAGAACAATTAATATCATCGTTATAATAAAAAACCATTAAAGTTATCATAGAAACGTTTAATAGGAAAATATACTTACTTTTAGTCTTCATTGATGACTGCAGGATGGGTATCCTACCCTTAGGATGACGATGAATAAAATAAAATTAAATAAAACTCTGAAAAGCTGAAACATACTAAAAAGATTATAGAACAATATATCCTGTGAATCATTCCTGAAGGCATTGCACACTTTTAAAGATATTTTATCATAAAGAATCAATATAAATTCAAGCAATATTAATTGCCTTTATCTCACTACTTGTATAAAATTACATATAAAGTATTTAATATCAGTAAAAATTGTTAATAAAAATCGATAACGTTATATATATATAATAGTTTAATACGTCACGTCGTTAGATCTTATTGTTAGCTCGTTGAAGGACTGATCAGGAATGAACACGTAATCGCGTCCTTCATGTCGAACGTTCGGCTGTCTTCGTTTTGTTTTCGGCTGTCTTCGTTTCTTCTGTTCTCACTTCGAGAAATTCCTGGAATATACGTACACATTCGTTATTGCCCGTAGATAGAATATTTTGTTTTCTTATTTTCTCTCTCTCTCTCTCTCTCTCTCTCTCTCTCTCTCTCTCTCTCTCTCTCTCTCTCTCACTTTCGTTCTCACTCTTTGTATACATTTCTGTATGGTTTAAAAAAAAGAATAACGCTTACCTCGATGAATATGAAGATAAAAAAGAGTAAACACAATTGTTAGACTGAGTATATGTATTCCTGCTGGACTCTCCTAATGCTCGGTACCTAAAAAAGGAAAAAAAAAGATTACATTAGTATAACATAAAGAAAATCAAATATATGAGTGTATGTGTACGAGCTACCTATACTTATGCATATATGCCTGTATGTGTGTGTATGTACAGGAATCGAATTTAATACGAAATACGATCTTTGAATACATAATTATGAAAAATAATTAATTAGAGCATCATTAGAGATGGTAGTAAGTATCGATACCATGAAAAAAGCTGGAAATTAGAAGAAATATTGTTAAGTAACATTGGTGAGATTTGGCGGGATATCGAGATATATCGATGTTATATCTCACAAATTTCTTACGAACTTTTTAATATTTCGTTTTGAAAACATTCACGTATGAAAATCTTATGTGTAACTATCGTTTGATATGTAATAGAAAGGTGTAAAATACTTTTCAATTACCTGAATTAAACGAGATGACGCAGTACGCTGGAACATATAGCTGACAGAAAATGGCGTTTCCTCTACCTTTCCCCTGCGCCCCTTGCCGTTGCCACTGCGTTGCCTCTGCTGCGCATCTGCTGCGCGCGGTAGTATGCGCGGTAGTCCACTTTCAAAAAAAGTAGCGAAATCGACATTATCGTAATCTTTCGATTATATCATTTGGAAGTCATTTGCTAGAAGAATCTATTAGTATATAGGAAGATTATTTACGTTAGAAAATATTTTTTAATTACCTGAGATTAACGGGACGACGTAGCATCCGTCCGATCTCCAGCACCGACGCCGCGAAAAGAAAGAGGAATGATCAGCAAAGAGCCCTGATTGGCTGATAATTATTGCAAAAGAAAAAGATGACCAATCAGAAATTCCCAATTACCATATAGAAATGTATTTTACGCACACGTACGTAACTCGCCTTTCTTCATGACCACTCTAGTCAAGCTTGATATGATAATTTATTTATTAAATAAATAAAAAATTTATTCTATTTTTCTATTTAAGGTACAAGTATCTTGTTAATATTTAAAAAATAACGAAAAGAATAAAGACAATATGCACTATAATCCTTATCACACAGAAAAGAAAAGCATACATAATTTATTTATTACAATAATTAAATATCAATTTTATGAATTATTATAATTATTTAATTATTAATCCAATTAATAATTATTCTTATCTAATTTATTTTTCTATTAGGTGTATACGTTCCTTGGTAATATTCAAAAATAACGAGTAAGATAAAGACAATATACACTAAAAACCGCACAGAAAAACGCAGTTGTATAGAAAAGAAACCTCGTTGCAGATATTTTAAAAACAATTGACATACAGCATTGTAGCCATCCTTCAAGAATTAAAATAACAAGAGTTTTTCCATATCAAAACAGAGTATGGGAATTTATACTTTCATTGTTGGCATGAGCGATGTCAATTGTTTTGTTTCAATTTCTTTTAATTCTTTAAGGATGGCTATAGTGCTTTATGTCATTTGTTTTAAAGATTTCTATAACGTGGTTTCTTATCTATACGACTGTGTTTTTATGTGCAATGTGATGTCAATTGTTTTAAAAATATCTGCATCGTTGTTTCTTTTCTATATCATTGTGTTTTTCTTTGCAATGTGACAAAGTTTTTAGTGTATATTGTCTTTATTCTACACACTATTTTGTGAATATCAACAAGGAACGTGTTACACATATAATAAACGCTTATATATTTAATTTTCTTTATATTATACCAATGCTAAATTACTTTATATTTTTTTTTAGGTTTCCAAACATTGGTAGAATACAGCATGAATACATATACTCATTGTCGGTCTAATTGTGTTTACTTTTCTATCTAAATAATAATAGTGTTTACTTTTTTATATTGATATCAGTTCTGGTAAGTTTATCTCTTTTCTTTTATAACATAAAGAAGAGTAATATAAAAAGTATGAGAAGGGGAAAGAGAGAGAAAATGACATCTTATACAAATATCATAAATATACATATATAGATTCCTTCAGTTTGCTTGATACTTTACTAATATAATCTTATGGTTTTCAGATTTGCAAGAATTTTAGGATTTGGAAAAGCACAGCATCTATTAGGCTTTCTCATCGTTTTGTGTATCAAGTACATACATAAAAGAAGAGTTTACAGGATTTTAAAATGAATCCTGGCAATTTTTTTGGTATTTAAATGAGCAAACACCTCAGCTTCCTTCTATCATAATGGTAAACTTTAATAATTCACATTTTCCATTAGTATATTGTTTATTAATTGTTTGAATAGATTGGTTGTATAAATGTTTAGAGAAATATAATCTCATTTTTCATTTCCATATACGTGTATATTACGTATACATTAACAATTATTTTAATGCACTAATGCACTTTTCTTATATTGCAGCTAAATTTTACCCTCGAAGTCCTCAGTGCGCAGGAGCATTAAAATAATTACATGAAATAGATAAAAATACAAAAATCATAACGTTATAATCTTAAATTTATCGATTAGATGGATTATTCACTTTATAGACATGCGCAACGTTAGGAAAGTCATATAAACAACTTTCAATAAAAGTACTTTCATAGAGGACAACGTCTCATTTCAACGGTGGATTTCGAAGGGGACGGTACATAGATCATATATTCCGATCTTTTAGACAACAATAGACATTCCTATCGATTATTTAACAATTATTTTAATATTCTAATGCAATCTCTTTATATTTCAGATTGTTTAAACACATATGTACTGGTTTAAACATTACATACTTGTTAACATACTTTGAATATAAAATGATTTTAATGTAATATTTTTCTGGAAGAAAATCTTATTAAAAGTCATCATTGTACAAGGATGTTAAAACAAATGTATATTAGTTTAGACAATTACATAAAAAATGAAGGAATGTTTATATCAAAACGTTGCAATGTGATTAAGTTTTTAGTGTATATTGTCTTTATCTTACTCGTTATTTTTTGAATATTACCAAGGAACGTATACACCTAATAGAAAAATAAATTAGATAAGAATAATTATTAATTGGATTAATAATTAAATAATTATAATAATTCATAAAATTGATATTTAATTATTGTAATAAATAAATTATGTATGCTTTTCTTTTCTGTGTGATAAGGATTATAGTGCATATTGTCTTTATTCTTTTCGTTATTTTTTAAATATTAACAAGATACTTGTACCTTAAATAGAAAAATAGAATAAATTTTTTATTTATTTAATAAATTATCATATCAAGCTTGACTAGAGTGGTCATGAAGAAAGGCGAGTTACGTACGTGTGCGTAAAATACATTTCTATATGGTAATTGGGAATTTCTGATTGGTCATCTTTTTCTTTTGCAATAATTATCAGCCAATCAGGGCTCTTTGCTGATCATTCCTCTTTCTTTTCGCGGCGTCGGTGCTGGAGATCGGACGGATGCTACGTCGTCCCGTTAATCTCAGGTAATTAAAAAATATTTTCTAACGTAAATAATCTTCCTATATACTAATAGATTCTTCTAGCAAATGACTTCCAAATGATATAATCGAAAGATTACGATAATGTCGATTTCGCTACTTTTTTTGAAAGTGGACTACCGCGCATACTACCGCGCGCAGCAGATGCGCAGCAGAGGCAACGCAGTGGCAACGGCAAGGGGCGCAGGGGAAAGGTAGAGGAAACGCCATTTTCTGTCAGCTGTATATGTTCCAGCGTACTGCGTCATCTCGTTTAATTCAGGTAATTGAAAAGTATTTTACACCTTTCTATTACATATCAAACGATAGTTACACATAAGATTTTCATACGTGAATGTTTTCAAAACGAAATATTAAAAAGTTCGTAAGAAATTTGTGAGATATAACATCGATATATCTCGATATCCCGCCAAATCTCACCAATGTTACTTAACAATATTTCTTCTAATTTCCAGCTTTTTTCATGGTATCGATACTTACTACCATCTCTAATGATGCTCTAATTAATTATTTTTCATAATTATGTATTCAAAGATCGTATTTCGTATTAAATTCGATTCCTGTTACATACACACACATACAGGCATATATGCATAAGTATATGTAGCTCGTACACATACACTCATATATTTGATTTTCTTTATGTTATACTAATGTAATCTTTTTTTTTCCTTTTTTAGGTACCGAGCATTAGGAGAGTCCAGCAGGAATACATATACTCAGTCTAACAATTGTGTTTACTCTTTTTTATCTTCATATTCATCGAGGTAAGCGTTATTCTTTTTTTTAAACCATACAGAAATGTATACAAAGAGTGAGAACGAAAGTGAGAGAGAGAGAGAGAGAGAGAGAGAGAGAGAGAGAGAGAGAGAAAATAAAAAACAAAATATTCTATCTACGGGCAATAACGAATGTGTACGTATATTCCAGGAATTTCTCGAAGTGAGAACAGAAGAAACGAAGACAGCCGAAAACAAAACGAAGACAGCCGAACGTTCGACATGAAGGACGCGATTACGTGTTCATTCCTGATCAGTCCTTCAACGAGCTAACAATAAGATCTAACGACGTGACGTATTAAACTATTATATATATATAACGTTATCGATTTTTATTAACAATTTTTACTGATATTAAATACTTTATATGTAATTTTATACAAGTAGTGAGATAAAGGCAATTAATATTGCTTGAATTTATATTGATTCTTTATGATAAAATATCTTTAAAAGTGTGCAATGCCTTCAGGAATGATTCACAGGATATATTGTTCTATAATCTTTTTAGTATGTTTCAGCTTTTCAGAGTTTTATTTAATTTTATTTTATTCATCGTCATCCTAAGGGTAGGATACCCATCCTGCAGTCATCAATGAAGACTAAAAGTAAGTATATTTTCCTATTAAACGTTTCTATGATAACTTTAATGGTTTTTTATTATAACGATGATATTAATTGTTCTTTTTCTTTTTCTGTTTCAGAACATCATTGCAATCGAGCGCGTAGGCAATGAGGTACTCGTGTGTTGCATCGTAAAAATAAAATACAAAAGAATCGGAAAGTAAAGTCAGTGTTGATCGTCGCATGTTAAAGTTTCGTTTGCTCGGTTAAGAAACTCCGTAAGTTTCTTTTATTCGGTTTAAACGTGTGCTCATCGTCATCCTAAGGGTAGGATACCCATCGTGCATTCATCAATGAAGAATAAACGTAAGTCAATTTTTATTTTAAACACTTTCTCAATAATTATAATAATTTTTTTACTTACAACAATGATATTTATAATTTTGTTTTTATTTCTGTTTCAGATCATCATGGGAATATATCAGTGTTGGAAGTGTTTGTGAATTGTGTTTGTGAAGTGTTGCAAGTGTTCGTGCATTGCTATCGTGCGCGAAGCAATATACGGGAGTGTTGTATCGTTAAATATAATTAAAATCACGGATTAGAAGCACGTTCGTTCGTTTTCATTTCAATTCCGTCGCGTTCGCGAACTATTTTTGAAATTTATATATTAAATTAACTGCGACCAATGCAGTAATTGCATTAGAGTTTGTTCGAGTAAAGTTGTATTTTTATCTTTAAACAGTCGCACAGACTGTTCGCGTATTAGAATCAGTGCATCAATGAAGATTTTTCTACTTGCATTGACTGTGTGCAAAGCAGTCTTTGAATTAGTTGTGTAGAATCAGTGATCGGGCGTAAAACAAATTAAAATCAAACGCGAATTAGAATCAGTGTTGTTCGTCGTATAATAAAATTTCGGTTTCGCGATAAGAAACTCATCTATAGTTTCTTATTTTCGTTTATACCGCGTTTTTAGATTCACGCGAGGTGCATCGCCATGGTGCAATTGAATTTCATCCCATTGGAATGCATTGTAAGTATCTATTTTTATTTACATTTTATTCGATTTTATTTTATATGATTTTAGATTATATTGCAGATAACTTATCGTTTTGTTCTATTTTATTTTACAGATATGACGACGGACTTTCTACCTTATCAAAGATGTGGAATGAATTCTTCGATGGATCTTCGATGGATCTTCGATGGATCTTCGATGGATCTTCGATGGATCTTCGATGGATCTTCGATGGATCTTCGTGGATCTTCGATGGATCTTCGATACTCGCATTCTACAATACTTGCTGCGAAGTAGGAGTGTTTTGGAGCCATCGTAGAACTTCTTATGCCGTGAGTTAAAATTTAAAGTCCCTCCGGTGCTCAATCATGTCGAGGATGAAAGGTCCTAATCGGCACGAGTTACTGGTTGTAATTATTTAAATAAATTAGTGACGAGCACATGAGTAATTCCTTTCTAGGAGTTACTCATGAAAATTGTATATTATATTGTATATTGTATTGTATATTTTATATTAGTTCAGGATAGGTTTTCTTGTCTCACCGGTTAAATTCATTTAATTAATAATGCAATTAATAATGCACTTTCTTTTTATTACGTGTTTTGTTCGTGGTTAGTAGTGGTGAAATCGAGCATTTATTTACTCGTTTTGTCCAGAAAAGCATGTAATAAATGTCTTACATGCATTGCTTCGTACTTAGTTTATCTAATCGCGATTAATTGTATATCGATACTTCGATATTATAAATAAATGAGCAAGAAGACAAACTCATTCGCGACGGATAGATTCTAGCAGTTAAGTGGTGGCTCAAAGCCCAGTTCTTTTATTAGAACAGCCAACTTAATGAAAGGAGTCGTCCGAGGTTTTTAAATATATTAAAATATATTAAAAGATATTGAAAGATATTAAAAGTTAATATTTATCAAATAAATTGTAGAGTCCTTAGCCGCTTAGATAAATTTCTATAAAAATGTATTTATGTCTTATGTATATATGTGTTTTTAATCATATTTTTTAGATCAGGATTTTCAGCTTCTAATATACTAATCTCCCGTTTCTCCCCCCTATACTTTCTGCGTTCTCATCTATGCGTGTGCCCAGGTGCTACTCGTATGGGTGAGAAACGGTTAGTATAGGTTTAGTTTTAAGTTTTTCCCCCTATTGGCGGCTGTCATTGTGCTAGTGATTGCACGTTGTACGTTGCACCTGTGTGTGCGTTTAGGTGTGTGCATTGTACATCGTTTCGCGACACGTAATACCGCGCTAATTTTTTTTAAAGTTATTGAATAAAAATAACTTGTAGAGTCACGTGTACGATACGAACTTTTTTTTTTTAACAATCGTTTTGCATAGTAGAGTTACCGCATTTATTTGTGGAAACTTGATATACTCGTATATACTAGTATGCATATATACTAGTGTATACTTGTATTTTTGCTGTAGTTTTTTATGCAATAATCACTAGCCTTGGCAGACGATTACAGCATTGGTACGTACTCCCATAAGTTTAGAAAACGCGTTTGAACTAGGGTGTCGGAGGTGCCCCGGGGCATGCTCTCTAGTTTAGGCTTTTGCACCCTGGTGGTATGTGAGAGAATCGTGGAGTGGGTGGGTGGGTACGTATGTGTATTTGCTCTTTTTAAATACGGGTAATCGGCAGGCAGGTAGCATACTTGTTTGAGCGAATGTGAAAACTTTAATTTTAAGTAGGTAGGTCCCAGGAAAGGCACTAGGCTTACTTTCACTCCGGAGTGGAAATTCCGCCTCCTGGTTTATACAGAATTGTTGCAAAATTTTATCATCTCATTCTATTATGCTTTTTTAAATTTATTTTGTGACTCTTCTGTAATCTTGAGTATGTATCATAATTTATAGAGGTATTTGCAACCATTTGGAAGATTCATTTCTTTTTCGATTCTATCTCGAACGAGATAGAGTCGAATCAAATTGGCAAAGCCTTTGATGAATTTGATACTTAGTTTTAAGTATTATGAGATTAGCACTTCGCACAATAGCGATTTTCTTTATAATGAAAAATATTTGATATAGTTCAATATAACAAATGAATGAAATGAAAATATTGCAAGAAAATGCATTACATTTGTTGCATTATTTAATTTCAATTGAATTTTGTTATTTGATATTAAAAGTGCGACGTGTTATTAGGTCATCGAGGGAAATTATCTGCTTGGACGTTAGATTAAATGTGCTCGTGTAATATTATGCAATGAACTCTAAGTTCATCCATGGTTATACGAGCTTGAATATAATTAACATTAAATATAAATTAATTTTTTCATAATTCCATATTAGAATCATAAACGAAATAAAAGTTAATTTGCAAAAAAAGATATGAAATATCTTATCTTTCTTGCACGTTGAAAATGTCCAATGCAGTTTTCAGGGATGAAGAAAGAAGAGGCTAATGCCGAAGAGGCCCCCACTTAATGTGGCTGAAGAGGGCAACTACATAGACTATTCAGTTATTTTCAAAGGTTCAACAAATAGTTAGAACTTTTCGAGAATAGCTCTCTAGTCATATTTTATATTTTATTATGTTACATTCTTGCTCGTCATTAATTTGTAGTTGTAATTGGAGATGATGGACCATTCCATCTCCTTGGGACACCAAATTTGTGTCTCTATCGTCTAAAAGATGCATATGTGTTTAGTTAGAGTCAGAAATATTACAATTTTTGTATTATTCAATTTTAAAGCTTAAATAACGTTCGGTAAATATTACAGTAATTTCTCTTTTCTTGTTTCGTCTTTAAAATTTTTTATTGTGATCGTATTTTATTAAATTTGCAATTTTTCTTTTCTATATAATGCATTTTAAAAGACTTTCATAATAATTAATAGATATTATTTTTTTTAGTAACGTAGTATTTTTACTTTTCCTATTTCTTTATTTTTATTTATTTTATGTAAATGTAAAATCACGCGTTTACATTTAATTTCATTGCAACGGTAAATAGAGATTTGATCAAAATAAATAGAGAATTCAATTGAAAAGTGCATCTGCGAATTGGACGATTTATATGTCAGGCTATTGTATCACTTGATTATATGATTAATATAGTTTTCTTCTTGTTACAGGTGATCATCGTTGGATTTAACATTGGACCTTTTTGATTTTCTTCTATTTGATCGCCTTGAACCTTTTAAAATATACGTTTAAATGCATTTCTGAAGGCACACACATGTTTATACATTAAAAATTAAATATAATTGTTTCAATTTCTTTTACAATATAACTATACTATATACATATTATCGTATACTATTAGAAAATACTGTGTTCTTTGATAGTATCGAACCGTCATCGCGTTAAGTACTTACTATCGCTAACTGGTGGTCCCGATAGTAACAAAAATGAAACTCGGTAGATATAAAAGGTGGACTTGTAAGCTTCTATTAATTCTTAATTATTTTTTAAGACAGAAATAAAAACTATATTTCTGAAGTCATATAAGTATGTTTATTAAAAAAAAAGGAACACTTCTTTTAATCTATATTATGAGTATGTTCTGATATAAAAACGAAATAGAACACGGGGTATTCCTTGTATAGTCTCCATGGTTGTTACTTTTTAAATCAACTTTAAATATATCCCCTGCAGGTATATATATATCAATTTTACTTTTATTTTTTTCAAAGTTCGCTTGCACCTTGAATTTGTACTTGTGCATGAGTATAACATATAACGTCCTCAGGACGTTTCCTCATTTGTAATTATCAATAACTAATTAAGTAATTAATTAAAAGAGTTAGTTATTATGGATTTCGAATTAGCAAATAGCTAGCAATTAAATGCATATATTCATGTTTTTCAATTCTTGAGTTCTATGCCAACTTTTTTGCGCTGGTTTTAATGTTGTAACGATTTTATAAACGTTGTACAATTTTCTTCTGTAGGTAAACACTGTCCGAAAGCTTCCAAAAGTAATGGTTCTTTTTTAACAGCTGTTTCGTAATCTTCAAATGATATTTTTCCATCGCGATCGACATCCAGTTTTTTCAATGCCAATTCTGATAAATCTCGTATACCTTCGTCCGGATCTTCTTCTCCTGGTTGCTTTATCAAACAATTTCTTAAAAACATAATATCAATTGAGGAAGTCTAAAATATTTCTCCTACTATATATGATTTTAATTTATGAAAAAAGAAAAATAGTAATAATTGTAGTTATACAATATATCCCGTGGTTTACCAGCTAAATTGGGGGAATATATTCTATAAGTAGAAATAAGAAAAAAAAATTATTTCTAATAGCTCGATTACTTGTAAAATACTACTAAAACTTTTATTTCGCTGTATCGTTTATCTATCACCAATGGCTTGAAATCGATGTATCGACGAAAGAAAATTTGTTGCCTATCATCAGGAGTCCACGATCATATATATTTTATAACGTTACATCTAAAATTGGCTTAGCTAGCTTTCAAAAAATAATTATAAATATTTAATTTCAAACAAACTTACTTAAATAATTGAAAGATCTCATCTTTCGTAATAAAACCGTCATTGTTTAAATCGTAAACTCGAAAGCAGAAATCGATTTTATCCTGTAGGTTGCCACGGAGAAAAACGTCGAGACCCATGATCCATGATTCTAATCTAATAGCACTTTCACTTTCGCGATCCCAACAGCAAAATAATCGTTCCACCAACATATCCTCTGTTATTACTTTGAAGGTATTGTGAAGAAGATTGCGAAAGATCGATCTATCGATTCCCTAACAAAAGTATAAATTTCTGATATAAAATATCGTGTTAGAAAAAGTAATAAATATAATTTTACCAGTTAGCTGTGTGACGATTGGTCTCCAAATTTACGAATATATTTTAATTTGAACAAAAGATTGCAATTTAAATAGTAAATAGTTATTGCTTTTTCCATATAACGAGTATACTTGTCAATCACAGCTAACTGATTAAAATATTTCCAAAAATATGAAATAATTTTGAGATTATATTAATTTACCTCGATACTGTGGATTTGCCTTGGTCTTCTGTAAATGCCCATCGATGGACTCACTTGTTGCTGACCAGCTTCTTTCATTAAATTCTTATAAAGTTTACAGAGTCCATCTAATTCTGTTCTGTAACACGAAAAATAGGTTTCCAAAATCATGAAATATTTAAATTATAATTGAGAATGAAATCTATGTTTGGAATTTGTAGAATAATGTAATATTTTTTATTGCATTATCTTTTATCATATTATTTTTTAAGATATTCATTCTCGATTGTAAATCAATGATAAAAATAGTGATTATTAAAAAAACAATGATTCGGACCTGCTAAATTTAGTCTTTTTCTTCAGAGATTCGATGACTTTGATAATGTAAGCAGAATTTCTTGGATTCCCACTTTCCGGCATTTTTTTCTTACGCGGTCGTCGCAATTCTTGTTTCGTTGTTTTAACCGAGGACGGTCTTTTTTCGTTCACCGAAACCCTCCAAGCACTCGTGAGGAACAGGGAAACGCTTTTCATGAGAGTCGTTGTAACACGCACGTTGTCTACCCCTCCGTTGCAATCGGCGCCGACGCTGACTTTCGACGTTTGCTGTTCGTTTGCCTGCATCCTTGGATTGTAATATCTTTTTCTTTTTCCAACACACAAAAATAGTTCAATTTATATGTAAAAGAAGAAAAGAAAAAAAAACATAGTTTATCATATAGTATAATGTTCACTCATATTTGCATAATTTTTAATTATAATTATTATCTATTCATTAATACCTATATGCGTGCGTAATGTGTGTTATTTTTAAATATTATAACGTTTATACAATTATTGTTGAATTTTGTTTTTTATATAGAATCGAACCTCTGTTCGCTCGTACCACTAGTTACGGAACACCTTGTATATTTTGTGATAATACCAATACGCACGCAAATAGATTGAAAATATTACACACACGCTGTAATAATTATTATTTTTAATAATATTTAAGTTGCAGCATTTTAATGTATACTTTAGAAAACATATCAATTATTTCTCGGACAATTTATTATGATACATTTAAATAATCGAATTTTCAGAAAACAGTATTGACATCCTATACACCTTTATCTTCCTCCCCTCCAAATCGATTTATCAATAAAACATAATGCAAGGAACGTCGTATTAGATTGCAAAGATATTCGACTAACAATTAGTTTTTTAATTGCTCGAACGATTAATTGTTTCTTTTTTTTTTTTCTTCTTTTACGTCGCGTATCTCTGATCGAAAGTAAAGTTTTTAAGAAAGAATTGTTAACTTCGTTTAATAAGAAATAATAGAAAATAACATTCATATTTATATGAGAGTGCATGTTGAAAACTCATTATTAGAAATAGAATATCAAAACTTTCATAATGCAATCATGTATACCTTGCACACGCATCGTACAACTTGTATGAAAGTTTAGCAAATTAAGTGGTTGTATCATTGTGGCAATGTTTGCATGATTTCTGTCTACATAATGATATCGTACCAGGTACACAATGTAGCATGTATGATACATATATAGATTTAGAGAATATTTATGATTTATTTATGTTCATTTCATTTTGCCTGGTAGATTTTGTAATATTTTACACGGATTATATTTTTATATTAAATTTAGTTACATTTAATTTAGGCCACCCTATGGATTTAATACATCACGAAAAGCTTATATGATTTATTTTATTTGAAGATAATTAGAATGCAAGATTTAAAACCGGATATGAGTAAATTCGAAGTGTTGAAAATTAGGATTCTCGGTATTGCTGCGAAAATCGATAGAATCGAATCGAGATAATCATCGGTATTTCCATTTCAGCGTTCTAATTTAACTTTTCAAAGTTTTCACTGTTAATGGCTAATAGTTAGGTGTGCTATAGGTATGTTATAACACATTAATACGTTTTCAAACTTATTTATTCCGTTGTTGAACGTGAATCATAACAAAAAAATAACGTTCGAAGTTATAAAACGCGATGAGGAGTATATATATATAAATAAAATATAATATTTAATAAATGAATTATTAGATATACGTGCTGCAGATGGAATCTCGCGAAAATATACACGAAAAAAAAGAAACAGTACGAATCTTAACCCTTTGCAATTTTCCAATTAATTTCACACTAATCGATTATTTCGCTTATAACAATTTCGATAATTTATTTTATTTAAAAAAATATCTTATTTATTTATTATATAATAAAAAACTTACCGAATTTTATGAAAAAATCAGCTAGCAAGTGAACACTTACGAAGACAATACGTCGTTGTTAACAGCGACTATTTGCTTTATCGATCAAACGTGTTAAATAATACTATCCAAAGTATTTGTAGTATATTTCTTAGTCTGTTACCAACGAGAGATAGTTCAAAGACTTCTTTTTTTATTTATCTTTATTATTATATTATCGTAGAAGAATAAATGTATTTTATATTTTTCAAAGAAAATTAATTGAAACTTTTGGAATTATTTTTATTTATTTTTCTTTATAATAATAATTTTCGTTAACACAATTAATTAAATACATATTAGATGTTATAAAATGTAAAATTTAAATGAATATGATTAATACTATATAAGATTTCAGATTACAATTTATTTTTTTTAACGATGTAAAGATGAATAAAAATTTTTCCCTTAAAATTTATTTCTTAATTAAAGTTCAATTAATATTTTTAGGAGAAATATTAATGGTATCGGATGATTCTGGTGATATTTTGACCATCAAATGATGATTCCTAAAGTAATATAAATTTCAAATTAGAAAAAAGAGAAATTATTATTAAATAATAATATTCATTAAAATTCTCATATTCATTAAAATTTTGTATTAAACTAACCTGCACCATTCGTTCAAATATTTTCGAAATTGGCCAAGAGCATTTTGTATGAAAAGCAACATTTCATCGATTTGTTCGGCACAAGTTTTAATCATTTTAGTCTTATCTTCGATAGATAATTTTTCGTTGCTCCAAGTTTCCTTATTATCTTGTTGTTTAGTTAAATCAGAATCGGAATTTTCATTTCTTTTAAAATATCCTCGAGGTAATTGCCAGATAGTTTGATCCGAAAATTCCTGTGTTTAAGAAATAATCGAACAAAAAATTATTTTATAATTATTTCATAAAAGGTGTTAAAAGAAATAATTCACAAATAAAATCATATTTTAATAAATTAACAAATATCCTTTACAAAATAGTTTCGATTAATTTTCAATGATTTTAATTTATCTTTCGGGCAATTGTCGCATTTCTTGACGAACAAAAATATATTCGAATAGCTAGTGAAATGAATTTCTTACCTCTGGATAATTGAACAGTAAAGTAAACCAAGGTAAATTCGTCGTAGACTCGACAACATTTTTTTGAATAAATTGTTCCATTAAATCTTTTATTTCATCGAAAAACGATATTTCCGTTTTCTTTGGTTTGTCGTTGTCATCTTTAGCTAATAGAATTAATTAAAATGCACTTTTTGATATATATATATATATTTCAAATATCCACAATTATAGATATTATTTTAAATGAAATCATTTACAAAAAAAGAAAAAAGAAAAGAAAAAAAAGAAATCAGTTCGTTAGAATTTAAATTTTACATTTTGGGAAAATAATTAGAAATATAAAGAAAGAAAAATTGTATAATTTATTTACTTACACGTTTCATCGAGTATTATCGAACGACATTGTATCTGAGAAAGAAACAAAATATACATATAAATTAAATAAAAAAATTATCAATTATAAAATAAAAATATATAAGATGAACACAACTTACGCTTGTTAAATAAGCGAATAATAATATCAATTGATATTTCATTTTAATCGTTTCTCGAATATTTGTCACTTATTTTTCTCTGTTTTTTTTTTTCTTTCTTTTTCTTCTTTTCTTTCTTCTTGAAAATTACGTACGACGAGTACGAAGATTTCTTCGTTAATAATGCAATTCTACTAAAGGAAGTTCTTTTATCATCGTAATGTGTGTATGAAATAAGATCATATACCACGTATCATGTTTATAGGAGCATTTAATGACAATCGGAAATTGGATAAACGCAAAACAAAGATTGTTACTGTTATAGTTTCCTATTGTTAAACGTTTCCTTTACGTTTTTTTTCCATTGTCTTACAAATGCAAACAATTTTCTAACAACAAGTAGGGTGACGTATATTAAAAATTCTTCAAGATATTCATGATTTATTTCAAATGCAATTTCAAATAAATCAAATAAATAGTATATTTCACGTATGCAACAGATATTACATTTTATTTTATCGATAACAATGAATTGTAACAAGTGTAATATTATTATAAACTATTAGTATATAATTAGAATACAAATATTTTTTAAGGATAACATTCTTTAAGGATTTTAACGGATACGTTTATTTACACTTTTTATCTACTGCAGAGAAAAAAAAAAGGTTTACTTTAATTTCGAAAAAAATTTGTAATTCAAGAAAATTTATAGAAAGACAGAGGTTTTTCTAGCTCCAATATGATGTCGGTCTTTTTTTTTAATCTAGTAAGTCTTTTTTTCTGTATCTGTTCAAAGATAATCGTTCTTAAAGAGTAAACTTCACACACTTTTTAAATTATCAGCCGTATATAAAGAAAGTTCGTATATTTTACGTAAACATTCCTTAATGATTCAATTCGTAGACTTCGAATTAACTTCTATTATATTTTATTATCTTCTCTTTTTTTTCTATAAATCAATTGCCAAATATCTTTTCGTATTTTTTCAAGAAGATATTTATTATTCATAAATTTATATGATAAAAATATTATTATGTAAATTGTTAGACATATAGCAGATTACACTTAGGCTAACATTCTCAGTTTATTTTCCATATCCGTGATGCCAATGATGGTTTCTATGCCAATGATGGTTTCCATGCCAATGGTGATTTCCATGCCAATGGTGCCAATGTCCATGAGGATCAGCAGCCCTATTGACCCTTTCCAACATAACGTCTGAAACAATTCAAATAATATCATATAAACAATTCTTGTTTCGTAAAAACATAATTTATTAAACGGAATACGTAAAATCGTTGATTCTTGCTTCTCACAGTTAAAATAAAATTCAAAATATTTCATTGATGCATTAATAATTACGAATTGAAAAACTTGTATAGCTGAAGGATCGATTTTTCTTCGATAAACCTTTTGGAATTGTTTCATGACGATTTGTTATAATAATGAAAATTAAAATGATTATATTTTAATATTTGAAAGATATTCTCGACCGTTCTCGTTTTCAATGTTTTCGTTTAACGAGTCACAGAATTTTTCTAACGAATATTGAATCGAAAGAGAAATGTTTGAAAAATTATTCAATGAAAATATTTGAAATTTTGTCAACAGCTTCTGGACCACGAAAGAGGGTGGTGGTTGGAAGTTTCCGACTATCGTGGTTATATCAAATTTAATTAAAATATGTTATAAACAAGAAAAATTAGTATCAATATGTTTTCTGCGTTGATTTATTTTTCAAAACGAGTGTTAAATTAATTGTAAATATAAGGTAAGAAAATTTACCTTCTTTTACTCCAACTTCGTCCGCAGGATAAGCCAAAGTTGCAGCCACGCAAACAACCAAAAGAAATACGAAGAACTTATGCATTTTGATGGAATTACTGTTTCACAGATTTTTAATAACGATTGATAATTATCAAACGAACGTTTATTTAAATCGTACGTGTACTTTGCAAAAGATGAGTGCGAAATGATGTAGAAAATCAATTTTTCTGGCCTTTTATATATTCCATTGAAGATCCATCTTAGATGATAAGCACCAAACGTTTCGAAGTAATCTTAGTTAACAAAAATAGAATTACTTATTTATTAACATACTTACCAAACGAGTATCGATTCATCAGTCGAATCTTTCGAGTCTCATGAACATCCACAAATCAATTCTGGTTGTGTTAATTTTTCCTATCCTTCTTCATTTTTCTTCATCAATTATTTACTTTTACATTCCATTATTTTTCCTCTTTATTTAAATATCATTTGTCTTGCAGTAATTGATCCACATAAGTATCTTTCTTTTTTTTTTTTTTCTTTAAATTGATTCAATTAAATCGTATAAATATATACTATTGAATAAAAAAATTCATTTTAATTGATTAATTATAAATATATGGATTTTTAATGAATACGAAAAGATAAATATTTAAATAATGTATGTTCGAATTCATTGTTAGGAAAAACTTGTACAAAAATGCATTTTTCTTGAAATGTATAATGTGTTACACATCTGTTTTCTTGCTCGTGGATAAATTATTTTTTTTCATGTATAACAACAAATTAGATTAACAGCGTAGAAATTTGATATTACAATTGAAGATTGTACTCAATGTGGCATTGATTTTATTATAAATATTATTCAAAGTAAAAGTGTTAGTTCCTAAAGTATAAAAAGTACACGTTATAAGAATGTAAAATTAAAAATTTATCTATTTGGATTCAGAAACTTTTAAATACAAAATTAACAATATTTTAATTATTTTAAATATTCATATCTATGTTTATTGAATAGAATAATATTGCGTAGCTTTTGCGAAAATGAAAAATGGAAGACACATTATAATTCTGTACAAGGAAATTGCATTTATTGTCAAGATTTTATCCTGATAAAAGGAATAAATAATTAATGCTTTGATGTATTAAAAAATACGTCGTATATCACATGAGATGTTCTTGGAAATTATTGTTTGTTTTATGGCTTTACACTTGGGGAAAAACAAAAGAAATCAAAAACCTGGAACAAGGAAAAATTTTCACATAATCTTAATCTTCAAGTTAAGAAGTTAAAAAAAAGTTTAATTAAATATTGTTCTTCTCTTTTTCTCGCGAATAATTTATTCATAAAAATAATCATATTCTCTTTTCAAAGCTTTATTTTTGTAAAGTTTTTGAGTTTTGGATCACGAAATATGATTATTCTTTTAAAATAATCGATATTCCATTATTTTTTCCATTATCAAACTTATTTGTATCGTTTTATTAGTAGGTAGAATTAAAATGAAAAAGAAATGTAAGTAGCAAAAATATTGTAAAAAAAGAATGTTATTTAAAAAAAAATTAAAAAATATTATATTTAAATAATATCCCGCTTTGTGTGTGAGCAGATGTGCGTCATCTAGGTAAATAGATACGAATTTCGTAGATGTATAAATCTCTTTTATCGACGATGCTATTTGCAATATGTTTCATCGTTCTACCGAAAGATTACGTCAATGCAGAAATATTACGTTGCAATAAGATAACATCATCTCAAAATAGGATAGGCGTTGCTACAGTGCGTGATTTGCACTTACATTAGTGCGTTATTAATTTAGATTGTGAATTTTTTTATGTAAATGCATAAAAATTTTTTTTTATATAACACATAAGTTTTCCATATTTTATTATATATAAAAAAAATAAAATTGTTGTAGATGTTACATATATATGTTTTATGTATTATACATATTTTTCTAAAATTACCAGTTCTATTTGCAAAACTGGAGATGAATCACGTATTACGATTTATGAATTATAATTCATGATACTTCCATATAATTGTCGTCACATGATCTGTTTATATAATAATTGTAATTGAAATACTCGAGTAGGAAAATTTAAATAAAGATTTAATAAATATTGAAGCACATTATGGAAATTGTCTTCTTAATATGCACAAATTAGAAAATCAAGATATGACTTTGATCGAATCTATGGGAATAATTAAACAAATTGCAAATGGTATTGAAAGCATACCCAGCTTGTTTGGAGGAAGAATAAAAGGGAACTTTATTGATGTATTACAAAACGATACAATTATTCAATGGAAATTTTCGAAAAAATGATTATTATATATTGCAACGCAAATTATGATTAATAAAACGATAATAAAATTAATAATATTTTATAAATCTTTTTAAATATTTACGTTATACGAATTTGATTCCAACATTTTTGGATATATATATTTTAAGTTTTTACAGTCGAGAGAGATTATTATCGTTCACCATTCGATTTAACACGATAATTCAAACGATAACGATGTTTATTTAGATTTTATTTGGACAATACCGTTTTATGAATACTTTCAACAATAAATGCGTGCATAAAAACTGTTAATTTTTAATATTAAATTCGTCATTTACATGTATTGTTATATATACGTCTTTGACAATAGTTTGAAAACTCGACAGTCATGGAATATTATTTTTAAAGTTACGGAATCTTCAATAAAAATGGAATACGATGAAGGAATCAATACAATTGAAGATAAGTTCGATTTTTCGTCAATGAAATGGCCGATAATTTTATATAAATGAATTCTTTAATTTCTTGATTATATCATTTCCTGTACTCATCGGTTTTGTTTATTTACTTTGGTTTCAAATATTTTTTTAAATACTTCCTTCTCGAAAATTTATAGAATTTTGAATGTTTTCATTTTTCGTTACAGTACACATAGATTTTTAAATTTATTAGAGGTATTACAGATAAATAATAAAATTGATGTTTCCCTTTTTTAAAAGAGATAGTTTTTATTTAATTCACAATAATGGATAATAACAGAGATATTCTGTTTTTACATTTACGAATAGAATTACATGCAACCATTTTATATATATATATATATCGAATGTGTTATATATTATTGATATAAGATATTATTTGTGTTGAATTTTAATTTTTATTTCATTCCAAATTTATTAATGATGAGGGGGAGGATGACTACCACCATGGTGAAGGGTTTGTTCAGTAGGTGCAAGTCCTGATTTGGGAGCTGGATCAGCATGTTCAGTAGGTTCAACAGCTCTGGCATGTCTGTCCACTTTGACGTCTGAAACCAATTCAAATAATATCAACATCAATTATTGTTTCGTAAAAACATAATTTATTAAACGGAATACGTAAAATCGTTGATTCTTGCTTCTCACAGTTAAAATAAAATTCAAAATATTACATTGATGCATTAATAATTACGAATTGAAAAACTTGTATAGCTGAAGGATCGATTTTTCTTCGAAAAACCTTTCGAAAAACTTTTCGAAATTATTTCATGACGATTTGTTATAATAATGAAAATTGAAATGATTATATTTTAATAGTCGAAAGATATTCTCGACCGTTCTCGTTTTCAATGTTTTCGTTTAACGAGTCACGGAATTTTTCTAACGAATATTGAATCGAAAGAAAAATGTTTGAAAAATTATTCAATGAAAATATTTGAAATTTTGTCAACAACTTCTGGACCACGAAAGAGGGTGGTGGTTGGAAGTTTCCGACTATCGTGGTTATATCAAATTTAATTAAAATATGTTATAAACAAGAAAAATTAGTATCAATATGTTTTCTGCGTTGATTTATTTTTCAAAACGAGTGTTAAATTAATTGTAAATATAAGGTAAGAAAATTTACCTTCTTTTAGTCCAGCTTCTTCCGCAGGATAAGCCAAAGTTGCAGCAACGCAAACAACCAAAAGAAATGCGAACAACTTATGCATTTTGATGGAATTACTGTTTCACAGATTTTTAATAACGAACGAGAGTGATCAAAACGTACGTGTACTTCGTAAGCAACGAGTAAGAAATAATAGAAAAATTGTATTTTTCTCTTCTTATATACTTTTTAATGTCCTCGTTTAAGGAAACAGTCGTTAATAATGTTACGCGAAGTATATTTATATTTACATACCTATTAAAACGAGTTTATATTGATTAGTTTAATCGTCCAAGACATATTGATACGATAAATTTATTCTGATGTAATATCTTTTTCCTCCTTCCTGTTTTTATTTTCTATTTTTTATTTATAATTCTACGATTTTCCTATGTATCTAATTGTAGCTTATTTTTTTTTTTTTATCGAAAATGATGTACATTAGTTTCTTTCTTTATAGTAGACTAATTGAGTTGAATCGTATAATATTATCAAATTAAAAATTCGAGTGATTTTTTGATACATTACAAAATAAAAATGATAGTTTCAAACGAATTAAAAGTGCACGTTATAAGATTCATCGAAAATTTGTCTACTTGTGTTCAGAAGTCGTCGATAATATTTGAAATATTTGAGAATATTTTGTTTGCATCATCTTTCTCATATATATTTATTTGGTATATTTATAAAATAAATTGAATTTGCGCATTTACGCCGATAAAAAAAAATATTGTAATGAATTTCTTGGTCTATTAAAAATACGTCGTACATTACAAGATGTTCTTGAAAATAATCGTTCTGTTTACAACTTTACAATAAGAGAAAAAAAAGTTCAAACCTTTGGATGATGAAATACGTATGTAACATTAATATCTTAATTCTATTAAAATTCTTTACTCTTGATATATTAAAATGGTTTATGTTTTATCGGTGTTATTTTTAATCTATTTGAATGAATCATTTTTCACTTTCGCACAAAAATTGTTTGGTCATCTTTTGATTCATACTTTTATTTATACATATTTTTGTTAATATCACAATCATTCGAATAATCATTTAAAAAAAGAATAATCTAAAGTACATTTGTTTGATAAAATGACATATCTATTAATATATTTAGAATATTAAACAATTTTTATTTGATATTTTATTGGATGAAAATTTTCTTCAAATCAAAGCCATCACTGATCGGTTATGTTCAAACAAATATATTTTATTTTAAACAATTCAAAATATTAATAGAATGCAATACTGTATTAGATATACCTTAAATGATTGTTAATTAATTATAAGTTGAACGTACCGTTCTCTTCGAAATCCAACGTTCATTGTTTTCTATAAAAGTCAATTAAAATTTGTTTATAAATTCGATTTATTACGAATAATATTTTCGTCATACGACAATGTAGAAATGAAGGGGGGGAAAAAAAAGAAAAATAACAAAGAATCAAATTCGGTTTAACAAGATTTATTCGACGAAAGTTTTGTCCTTATTCTATTTCTAAGATACACACGCATTAAAATTCGTTTTCTTAGATTAACAATTACAGACGATTATTACGTTACATGCAAAATGAATATCACGCGTTTTGCCGAATTCCAGATATAAGTTTTGGGGGTGACGGTGAACTGGTTAATCGGCAAAACGAATAATTTTCGTTGAGTTTTGCTTTTCATGTTCGGTGGATGTTGCAATGGTCGATACGTTTGATATTATATTTTTTTATTATTGTTTATGAACACAACATTTTGTTTTTAGCAAAATGATAGGCATGGCAATTTTTGATCATTAGGAACAACAATCATCGCGATATTATTTTTCTCGATCAAGCATGTATAAACAATTTTATATCTTTCTTTAAAGTTGATTTTTTTTTTTGCTACAAAAACCAACAACAGTGAGATACTTATGGGGGTGGGGGGAGGGGTATTAAATTCAAACGTGTGTCGCCATTTTTCTTTTCCCTAAACATTAAAAATTAAGTCTCGAGGACAACGATCTTTTTTTTTGTTTTGTGCTTTTTCATTGATCGACCTCATTGTAAATGTTTAAAGATTTATTCTTCCGCGGGTGATGTACGTCGTTTTTTACTGAAACCAAGCAAGATAAGAGAAAAATTAATCATTCGATATTTATGTTTCATTTGCTATTAGTTAAAAAAAAAACAAACAAACAAATCAAGTTTTTTCTTTATAATATTTTTGAATTTTTTAAATATTATATATATTTTGATTAAATTAGAATGTTTACCCATTCGGTGATCCACCATATGCCGTCGCTATAGAACTGGCAACACCACTCTTACCAGTGGAATAACTGTTAGCAATGGCGGTGATTGTCCCAGGTGGTGATCCAGGTGTTCCTGCACGAGTTGATGCACCGGGGAAGCTAAAGACCATTGGGAAAAAATTGTTTAGGTTTGGATAACCTTGACGACGACGATTACTCTTGAAAGGTATGAAGGGTACAACGGGTTCGTCATCTTCGTCATCTACTTCATCCTCTTCCTCGTCATCTTCCACTGGGACCACTGGTATTTTCTTATGTTTCTTTCCGAAACTTGTTTTCGGACGATTACTCAACGTTGTTTCGGTAGACGGTGCTATTGATTCTTCAGCTGATACAGGTGTTTCAATTTCGGGTTTCGAAACGTTTAATTCCTGTACAATATATCATTATTTTCCACGTTAATTATTAAAATAACAATTAATGTCATTTATTAGGGACAATATTTGGAAAGTAAAAACTATTTAGTTCATTCAATTAATTCATTATACATCAAATTTCTAGGGACTTTTATTGATTATGTAAAAAATGAAGGATATCAAATATTTAATTTTAACCTGTTCGTTAGCTTGAATACCATGTTCCTCTTGATCGTGATGTTGATCCTCTGATACATATCTATCGTCATTTTGTACTGGTAGTTCTTGATCATTTTCTGGCAAAGGTTCTTCCGGTTCTGGAGCAGCTTGTGCCTCGGCACTGGACACTTCCGGTTCGTCGATAGGTTCGGGACCAGTTTTAAAATTGGGTGATTGCATGCCACCGAAAAAAGCTTCCCCACTGACGGCATTTCCTTGGGCAAAAACACCACCTGCCTGACCACCGTTATTGGAACGACGTACTGGCCTGTAATATCCGGTGAACATCATTGCTCTTTGGGGATAGGGTGGTATCGGTGTCCTTTTCTCTCTTACGAATAATACCGGGTTCCCATAGGCGTCCATCATAAGTGAAACTGAAAGGATTAAGCCTCCATCTCTGAATCATGTCATTTATTTATAAATTCGATTACCTTTTAAATGAACCGTTCATGATGATCAGTTATATGTAGGAAGCACGTACGATTTGAATCAAGTTGAGCATACAAATACGCGTGGCCCATATTTGAATGCCTATTAATATTAACATTGGTAACGCGATCCGTTAGTTTTAACTGAATAGAACATACTTGTTCGAAACTCTATATGGATAACTACTAATCCTTACAAAGGAATCTATTAGTATGGAAGATTTGAATGAGATTAAAAACGTCTGAATCTTTCATGACCAAGTGATGCAAGATCTGAACTTCTAATACCAAGTAACTCGCAAATAGAAACTCTAATCACGATTTTGAAATCTTAAATTAAGACCATCGTCACCGTAGATCATTAGACTCACCAGGCTCGGCAGGTATCGCTCGGGACTCCACCAGAACTATCGTTATCGATGCAAACAAAATGAAAGAAAGTATCGTCGAACAAGTGGTCATCTTGGATGATGATGATGGTGATGATGAATTCCAAATTCTTGATTGAAAATATTCGGGGATTTTAGTAGACAACGTATATTACGACAAACACTCTCTCTCTCTCTTTCTCTCTCTCTTTTCTCTCTCTACTTTTTTTTTCTTCACTCGTTATCTAAGCACTAGAGCACCTATTCTAGTTGGTGTACTACCTGGTGCAGGAACCTTTTGCACGATAATGGCATTGTTAGTCGGTGGCATACGCTTTTATACCATGCCTCTGGAATCATTGTCCATTTGTGACGAACAGGACGGTCATATGGGATGGGTTGGTTGTCTACGTAGGATACGGGGGATGGTGTCTTCTCTTAATACTCCCCACCCCCGCCCAGCCCTCTTCACCACCATTTTACTTACCATCCGTCGTTATTCGTCAGATGCTCCTGGTGTCCAACCAACGCAGAGAGGAGAATCGCCGTAACGCACATCGTTTCTCGACGGTACTACGTGATCGTCCTTCGAGATGAGACAACTGCTTAATCTGATGCATTAATTGGGATCCCCACCGATCGCAATCTGGTTTCGGGAGATCGTGCACCGATCGCGAATGTGACTGTTCCTCCTCGGACACAGGAGTCCCGTTCTTTCGTCTGCCAAAACTGATTTCATTTAACCCTTTTTTCCATCAACCAACTTTCCATCTCCCGGTTTTATTTTTCTTTTTTTTTCTTCTCTTTTCTTCTTTATTGTTTTCAACATGATAAAACGAATATTCGAACTATGCCAATTTATCTAATATTTCTTATTTTTTACTCTACTATTGTTAATTCGTTATTATAATTAATGACATATATATCCGACCGGTATCAGACTAATGTCTAAATTATTCTTGTAATTTTTTTGGTTAAACAAATGTAACCGATCGTTAAAATATTTCCTTCCGTCAAAAATTATTCTTTACGATTATATTTAGATAAATTATATCGAATATATCGTGTTACTATTTTTTTTTCTTCTTTTTTTTTTTAATCGACATCGAGAACAATGAAAATATTTTAAGGACGATAGAAAAATGGGGGACACCGCGTATAAACGCGTTAACTATTTCTCGACAGTTTTCACAAAAAATCTCAATCGTGTCTTCCTTTTCTTTTTTTTTTTTACTTTTTTTTTTAAATTTTTTTTTTATTCTTTTCTCCTTTTTTAAATTCTCAAAAGAATATAAACATGGGTGAGAAGGTTTCTAATGAATTCAATCGAGGAACGGATCGAATGTAAATGGTTTATACTTCTTTTCACTTTTCTTCAAGAATCCCTTCGCGAGGGTGCGAGATGTTGACTCATGGATCGAGCCAAGATAAAAGGATCTAAAGACGGGCGACGAATAGAGGAGAACGAAAGGTTCATACATTTTCAATTGTTCTATAAATACGCAGAATCCAAGAAACGAACCCATCCTATACACAATTTTTTTCGTTCACATATTCGCAGTTTCGCGAGAAATTACGTATACGGAATTTTTATTCTTATTAATTTTTTTCTAAACCCCACCCCGTCCCCCCTCATCCCCCCTGCCCTTCCACCTCCCCGAAAAAAGACAAATATTCTCTCTCTCTTACCTTTTTCTTTTTTTCCAAATCTAAATTTAGGGATATATTTTTTATCGTCTTTTGATATTAGGGTGAACCTTAAAAGTTCTCGAGTTTAGTTGTATTTTCTTTTCAAATAGTACAATTTGTTGAAGCCAATAAAATTACTGTTGTATTCTAGTGAAATATTCATTAAAAAACGTTCGCCCTAATATTAATAATTAACGAACGATTAATTTATCAGATGTAATCATTAGGTTCAATAGTATTTTTTATATTACAGAGAGAGAGAGAGAGTAATGTTTTTCTTTTTTTTTAATACCGACAATTCTGATTGTACCAATTGGACAATATATATTATATGATTTAAACAAAACAAAAATATATATATAAAATAAAAATAAAAGAAAGAAAGAAAATATTGGAATGAAATTGATGAAAGAGGGGGTGGAAAGGGATGAACAATCGTAGTTTTCCTCGAGTCTCTTTAGTTGAAGCTGAAGAAGGGAAAAACAGTGAAGAAGAATAAGAATAAGAATAAGAATAAGAAGAATAAGAAGAAGAAAAAGAATAAGAAGAAGGGACACTGACACGTCAAGGCGGATCTGCCTGAATCCGTTTAGGATTCAGGACGCGATGTCCACGGCCACCGCCATTGGACTCTTACGGACTTTTGATCGTCCTCAAGAATTATCGTCGCCTCTGACCAGTCATACTCCAGACGTTTGAGTGAGTATGACTGACATAATATTAATATTAAGAGGTCTCCGATCCTCCTTAGGAAGTTACGTCAAACGAACGTCATTATACCTACTCTATGTAAATGACGATAGTCTTCTGATAAAGGTATCCGAATGATTTGATTCATTCCTCTTTTTTATGTTTCTTTTTTTTCTTTCTTTCTTTCTTTTTTCCTTTTAAAAATTCTCGATCCACGTAATATCGTTCAAATCTTTTCTATTTCTTATTATATCATAATTAAAATTCAATTTTCTTTCAATCCACGTATCAATGTTCCTACGCGTGTTTGACATTTAATTAATGTCAATTTATATATAATAATTACACCGATTATCTCGTCATTTTGTATTTTATATCAGTGATATTATTGAATTAAATTTTATTTAAAAAAAGAAAAAAAGAAAGAAGAAAGAAACAGAAAGAATGATTGTTAACGAATAATCATTTGCGATTTTGATGAAATTAATTCGACGAAAATTTGACTTAAATTGTGACATTATAGTTTTGATAGTGATTTTATAATATGTACAATAGATATTAATGAAATATTTATTTTGTAAGAACGTTATTAGAATTATTGACATTTTTATGTGTTTTTTTTTATATTAACACACAGATATTAATATTTTCGAGAATATTATGATAACAAATTGATATAATCTTGTTTTACAATTCTACGAATTTAGCTCGGATTTACTGTATAAATATTCGTGTAAAACTCATTCCGATTTACGTACGGTACGGGGGGTTCATCGTACTCGGCGAATTTTGGGTTGTGTCCTATCGGAAGATTTTTTTTCAAGTTTCAAGACCGACCACGCGTACCCTCGTGATCGGAATATTAATCAAATAGTAGGACAGGAAATCGAAGTGTGTTCGATCTCATTTAGATCAACGAGAACACAAAAGGAGAAATATATAACTGTGTCAAATTTAAAATTTAATCTAATTCAACGCGAATTTTCTTTTATTTTTTGTTAACTTGATATTTCTTAGGAAAAACAATTATTTCATTTTAATATTAATCGATGTTAAAAGAAATAAATAATTCATTATTTTTCCTTGTGATTATATTAATTTCAATATGGACGAACGAAATATTTGATTTCAGTTAGTTTTGTATTTTTAATCGAATTTCTATTGAAGAAAATTTAAATTTATAACAAATTATATCGAAATCGTTGGATGTTGGTTGAAGGAATGTAAGACGAACCGGAAACAAGGCTTTTCAACGAACTCTTAAATTCGATCAACGAACGATACGTATCGGTGGTCTTATTTGCAATCGCTCGTAAACAACATCTGTTAGCTCGAGCAGACCTTCGATCCTTCTCTTATGTTAATCATTGATGCAACTTCCATAATAATGAAATCTACTATCGATCTATTCTCAAATCTTTCTTTTCATCGATTTCATTCACTACGGCGAGCACTGAATAATTTTTCTTTCATTTATTTCCAAATCGAATATTATAAATTATTGTATTTTACATTAAACCATATTAATATTATATTATTACGATTTATTGTAGATTTTTAATACTTATGATCATGTTAATTGATTCACAACTTTTTTATAATATTCTTTGTTCCTATTTTTTCTAAAAATAATTAAAAAAAAAATAAGTTAATGTAATTTAATGTATAAAAACAATTATTTTGTTTTGTTTTAATTAACGGACCATCGTTAAAGGTTTATTGTAATATTGGTACAGTTAGATTAATTGTAAATCCAATTAAGAGTACTGCCATTTTTGAGTTAACATGGTGAAGCATAAAACAAAGTTGGCGAAATGCAGATCTTTTATACCTACGATATGAATATGCAATTGCAATATGCAAACTGCAAACGTTAACTAAACGAAGAAGCCGCAATGGCAGGAAGTATCAAAATATTGAAATCAATCTTTTTTGTTAATCGGATAACGGTTATTATTAATAGAATGACGAAGACTTGATACGCATAAGTTCCGCCTAAAAAAAAACAAATCTAATTTATATTTATTTAAAAAGATTCGTCTTTTTTCATGACATTATAGAGTACGTAGAGAATAATGATTTATATTTGAAAAATGAACTTTAAAGATATACGAAACAATCCTTTATATTTCTGACGAATTATATCGGGCTAATTTTTCTTTTTTTTATCGAACTTGAAATATAAATTTAAAAAAAAAACAAAAAATGTCTAACTTTCGTAATAAACATAATCGATTTATTTTACGTATAAATTGTTCGTAATAGATTGTTAATTTCGTTATTATAATAATGCGCGTTGTTTATTTCGTTTATTTAACTGCTACTATAATTTTTGGGATGAAAAAGTTTCGATCTTGTAGAAAAAGGAGATAAGGATTTAGGATTTCTCAAGAATCGTCGAATATTTTTCGGCAGGATTTAGTTGTTTTCGTGAATATACATGGGTATTCGCCAATGGAATCTCATTTTCTTTCCTCTCCCTACCGTATATATAAGCTCTGAATTAAGATTAGCCAAAGTCGAATTACGCGACTCGTGCAACATGCTCGATCGCTCGACTCGTTCGTCGACTCGCCTGCGAAATTCCAAAGCTATGTGCCGATTAATATGCGAATCTCATAGTTACCTACGTTAGATGCTACACGAATATTTTCGGATAACTTTGATATCATCAAAATCGACTTATATACATATACACGTTAAATTCAATTCTATTTAGAACAAAGAGATTTTATTTCTGAGATTGATCTTCAATCTCATAGAATGAAACAAATGAATTTCGATAATTAATCATATTATAGATTTGCCACGAAGTAGATACACGATATTAGACAAATCATATCTAACGGTAAATAAAAAAACCTCTACTACTTATCGGTTCAATATTTTTAACAAATTTTTCCTCAATGTATTACGCAAATAAACAATATTTTTTATTAATATCTAACTTACTTATAACGAACAAAATATTCATAATATATAGAATAAAAATGTATTTAACGAAATATCGATCAAATAATAATAATAATAATAAAATGAAATAAAAGAACAAAGAATATGGATCATCGATTGAAGAAACGAGTGACTACGTCAATGAAAGGTCCTGCATTGTGTGTGTGTGCGTGCATAGGTGTGTTACGAGTCTCTGTCTCTCTCTCTCTCTCTCTTTCTCTCTACGTAAAAGAATAAAAAGAAATAAATATAAAAAGAAAGAAAAGAGGAAAATGAATGAAAGTGATCGTTAAACAAAATGAGTAGCGGGCACGTGAGAGCGTGGAACGCTTTCGAAAAAACGTATCCTGCTGATCAGCAGTCAGGAGATCGAGTTAGGGTCCTCTACGTATGGGATTTAGCGTCCAGGTTTTCCAGGGAAGACATAAAATAGTCGCAGGTGTATCGTCGGCCGACATAAACGTTTGCGCTCGCGCGAGCTAGCGAGCAAGCGCGGCTGCTTCCTTCCACACATACAAGAAGGACTACGACGAATCCTGCATCGATAAAGAAATCGATGCAAAAGAGCTTTCTTCTTACTCGATGGGAGGAGGATCGATCCCTCTGACAATCAAACCACCTGCGAGCCTTCTTCTTTTTCTTTTTCTTTTTCTCTTCTTTTTCTTTTTCTTTTTCTTCTGTCTTTCTTTCTTTTTTTCTTTTTTTATTTGGACGAGACGCGAGAGAAAGAGAGAGAACTCCCATCGAACAAGGCACAAAATGAAAATCGATCGGTAAAACGATTTTTATATTCGATCGACGAATCTCACGTTTCCGGAGAGATTAGAACACGAGCCTGTATCCTTGACGCGATTCTGACGTCAAACCATTGTCAATTTTCGTTTCATTTATCTCATTGAAATACGTTTAATTGTATAAACTGATTGACGTAGGTTTTTTGAAAACAATTTTGAATGAAGAAAAAGTTCGATGATTCTTCTTCTTCTTCTTCTTCGTTGATCTTTTTAATTTAAGATTCAACGTTTGATACGTCAAATTAAAAGTATGACGTACAATCCGCGACACGATGAAAAACAACGAGGAGAGTCTAGCCACGAATTCACCATAAAATATATGACGTTTGTTGGAAATAATGCGCGGAATACAAAACTACCACCTCCCCTTTCGCGAACTATCTCGTATTCCACGTGGTATCACATTTGTTTACCGGAGCCGAACTTTTCACGTAAATCAAAATTCAAGGGTCTTTTTCTTTCTTCCTAGTAAAGAACTATAATCCTCTCTAACATTCTTGCGCGTATTTCCCGTCCGTTCGTCCGTAATTAATGGACTTATTTACGAGATCGCGTAAAACATTGCGAAATAGATTATCTTTTTTATCGTGATGAATATAACATAAATATCGCGAATAGAATTTCAACGAGAACGAACGTTGCCGTGAAAATTTTAAAATCATTATTTTTTAAATATCTATATACGAGATAATATGTTCTCCTAAATACGCGTACTTAGATATTTGTCATTTATTTCAATTTGTAATTAGATATAAATCGAAAAGCCTTTATTGTATGAGTATTATAGCTATGTTAAAAAATATGTAAAAAAAAAAAAAAAAAAGAAAAAAAAAATCTTTATTACACGGGACGTCATGGAGATAATAAAAAGGAGCAAAAACTTGTTTAACGCGGGTCTCACAATCAGTGATATTTTGGAGGTGCTTCTCACGTGCTCGCGTAGTATCTCGTGCTACAAACTGTAAGGGGTGCATAACTCGTTGCTCGGTACATTGCGGCATGACGATCGTGATGGCGGCTATCTTTTGAGACCGGCTTGCCATATTTCAGCCAAACGATTTTTTCAGCTCGCAGCCGAACGCGGAATGCCTGCCAATTAGAATTGCGCGGCAAACGTATTGTTCGTTCGTGACGTGATGCTTATTAGGCTGCATCCAATGCACAAGATTCGCTTTGTTTTTTATGCACAGCTTCTTTTTATTCTCTTTTTCTTTCCTTTTCTTTTTTTTATCTTTTTTTTTCTCTCATATGAATTAAAAAATACAAATATCGATAACCAATATGTTACGCAGATAATTGGTTTGGTCTAAATTTAAAGAAATGTACTGCGTCTATTACGTATAGGAGGGTTGAAAAGTTCTTAGCTAAATCATACGGTAGGATGCAAATTTTTGTCATGATTTTTTTCAAAGATCGCGTTAACATTTTTTTCTTTCTTATAGTTAAACGAAATAAATAGAAGTATTACTTATTTATTAAAGAAATGTATGTATTGTGTCTACTACGTATAGGAGGAGGGTTGAAAAATTCTGAGTCTTGCATGTGAAGGCATTTCCGGTTTATAAGCAAGTTTTTTATTACGTCAACGATTGCGACGTGACCACCGACTGCACTGCTCGTTAAAAAAAAAGGCTGATATAATGTTTATTATTAGAGTTCCTAAAAAGTACACATAGAGTGTCATAAGAACCATATAAAATATTATTTTTGTAATTTAAAATCACGGGGTATAAATTCAACGTATTTTCTGTCTCGAAATTCACTGTTAAAATAATAAATAGAATTTCCATCTTCGGAAAGTCACATAAACAACTTTTAATAAAAGAACTTTCATAGAAGACATTGACTCAGTCCAACGGTGGATTTCGAAGGAGACGGTACATAGAACATATACTCCGAGCTTTTAAACAACAATTAACATTTTTTTAGATTAATTAACAATTATTTAAGGTATGTCCAATACTTAAATGCACTTTGCTAATATTTTGAATTGTTTTAACTTCGATTTGAAAATTTTTGAACTACAATATTTGATCGAAATCAATATTCTAAATATATTAATAGATACGTAATTTTTAAATAAATGTATTTGTGTGTACGTATTAAATTGATTTTGACACTAAAAAACATTTAAATGAAAACAAGACGCCTCTGTTAAATAAAAAAAAAAACAAGTGTTTCTTTTGTTTTTAATTATATCAACATGTACGATTTTTATTGACGGCATTTTTTTGTATATTATTTTCGTATTTGCTTAATTCACTTATTACAAATAATTCGTTCAATTAAAACTCATTAAATATATAATAAAAGTATATACTAATGTATTTATAAATTATTAATTGTCTTATATATTCTAAATTGTTTTCATGCTAAACATATTATACCAATAGTTTTCAAGTAAAAATTTAATAAATGTGATAGTGTACGATTCACTCTATATATATATATATATATATGTATATATGTAATGAAATATTTATTAGAATATTATAATTAATAATGATAATTGTTTATAATTGAACAGAGAAGTTGAAAGTGTTTTTTGAAAATTTGAATAGGATTTTATTTGAATTTAAAAAAATACCGCAAATCGCGGTTAGTTACATTCGTGTCTCTGATTCGTGTTAAACTTATCCAAGTAGCCATCTTATGATTGGTCACGTTCTCTCCTCTCTATCCAATCACGCGACGTATCAAACCTCGTATATTTTTTTTATTAAGTTGGCATCAGTGTGAATTGAAGATACCACATAACGCGGTATGCGAACGTATACAGAAATTTTTTACTGTTGTGTCATTTATTCGGATTAAATATGTAAGAATAAGGTACATTGATTGTTTATAACGAAAGTATAATAATAATTATTTTTCTCTCTATTATTAAGATGTAATATAGAAATTTGTTGCAGAACTAAGTTGGAAATACTTGAGACGTATTTCTTGTTAACAGATCACCCCCCTAGGGGTGGGGTCTTCTGTCATTTAAAGCCAAAGAATTAACGAGTTATGTCAGTATTGTGAAATAAAAGTGAAAAACGTAATCATGGCACGTCCTATTGTACCAAGTCAACAAAAGTTGGCTGAGAAGTTAACTATATTAAATGATAGAGGTATTGGGATGCTCACACGTATTTATAATATTAAGAAGGCTTGCGGCGATGCCAAATCCAAACCTGGATTTCTTTCCGATAAGACTCTTGAATCTTCGATAAAGACAATAGTTAGAAAGTTTCCTAATATCGACATCAAGGGACTGCAAACGATTACCAATCTGCGTAATGAGATTATCAAATCTCTTTCTTTGTACTATTATACATTTGTAGATTTACTCGACTTCAAAGACAACGTTTGCGAACTCTTGACTACGATGGACGCATGTGGTGTACACATGGATATTACTATCAATTTTGATTTGACTAAAGGTTACCTGGATCTTGTTGTCACTTACGTCAGTTTAATGATACTCCTTTCAAGAGTCGAAGACCGTAAAGCTGTATTAGGTCTTTTTAATGCCGCTCATGAAATGGTGCACAGCCAATCCGATCCTAGTTTTCCTCGTTTGGGTCAAATGATAATGGATTACGACGCACCTTTAAAGAAACTTTCAGAGGAATTTGTTCCTCATTCAAAGTTATTGAAAAATGCTCTCACTTCTTTGTGGCCCATTTATCCTGGTAGAAATCTAACCGCTGATACTTGGAGGGCAGATCAGAAACTCAGTCTAGTAGGAAGTCCTGGACAAATATTAAAAGCAGCTGCCACAGATACGATGTCATGTGAAACTCTGAGTTTAGATAGAATCGAAAGATGGGTTATACTTGGCTTCACGCTTTGCCATACTTTTTTGAGTCAAGAACAACCTAATAAACTTTGGATCACCGCTTTGGAATCTGGGTGGGTATTAGCTTTGTTTAGAGATGAAGTTATTTATATACATCAGTATATTCAGACATTTTTGAGAGTATGAAAGGATATAGTAAAAGGGTATCAGAAGTTAAAGATTGTTATAATCAAGCGGTACAGAAAGCTGGCTATAGACACAGAGAACGAAGAAAATTTTTGAGGACAGCCTTAAAGGAATTAGGTTAATTTTAACGGATCAACCTGGTCTTCTCGGACCAAAAGCATTGCTTGTGTTAATGGGATTATCTCATGCGAGAGACGAAGTGCTATGGCTTTTAAGACACGGTGATAATCCTCCGACTCAAGGAAAAGGGAAAGCAGAGGCAGCGAAGATTTAGTGGATCGACAATTACCAGAATTGCTCTTTCATTGCGAAGAGTTAAGAGCCTTGGTAAAGAAGTATTCTCAGGTGCTTCAGAGGTATTATGTTCAATTTCTCTCAGGATTTGATGCTCCCGCATTGCATCAAATGATACAAAATCTTCCAGTTTGTCCTGAAGATGAGGGAGCAATTCTTAGTGATATGTGCTCAACGATCGCGAGTTTGACTGTAAAGCAAGTAGAGGATAACGAACTATTCGATTTTCGTCCTTTCAGATTGGATTGGTTTAGATTACAAGCTTATATGTCTATTGCCAAATGTAATATGAATTTAGCAGATAACAGAGAATTAGCTTCTTTCATGGATACGGTAGTTTTTCATACCAAAATGGTAGATAATTTAGATGAAATGTTAGTAGAAACGTCGGATTTATCTATATTTTGTTTTTACAGTAAAATATTTGAGGATCAATTTCACATGTGTTTAGAATTTCCGGCTCAAAATCGATACATAGTAGCTTTCCCGCTTATATGTAGTCACTTTCAAAGTTGTACGCACGAACTGTGTCCAGAGGAACGCCATCATATTCGCGAAAGAAGTTTATCTGTGGTAAATATGTTTTTAGATGAAATGGCTAAGGAAGCTAAGAACATAATAACGACTATTTGCGACGAACAATGTAATATGAGCGATATGCTTTTACCTAAACATTGCGCGGTATTAATATCTCAAGTTGTTAATAGAAAGAAAAAGGACAAGAATAAGAAGAATATGAGTGAGATACATAAACCAGGTATAGAAAGTTACAGGAAAACTAGAGAAGAATTAACAACGATGGATAAATTACATATGGCTTTAACAGAGTTGTGTTATGCGATTAATTATTGTCCTACCATCAATGTATGGGAATATACATTTGCACCTAGAGAATATTTACATCAACATCTTGAATCGCGATTTGCTAGAGCCCTTGTTGGAATGGTTATGTATAATTCGGATACAAACGAGATAGCTAAACCATCAGAACTATTTGTTAGTGTCAGATCGTACATGAATGTTCTTCAAACAGTAGAAAATTATGTACACATAGATATTACTCGTGTATTCAACAATGCTCTTCTCCAACAGACTCAAGAGTTAGATAGTCACGGTGATAAAACTATAGCTGCACTATATACGCAATGGTATTCTGATGTACTCCTTAGACGAGTTAGTGCTGGAAACATATGTTATTCTGGAAACCAAAGAGCATTTGTCAGTTTATCCGTAGAGGGAGCAATTCCTTTTAACGCCGAGGAGTTCTCTGATATTAACGAATTAAGAGCATTGGCTGAATTAATTGGACCATATGGTATGAAGATGTTAAACGAAAATTTAATGTGGCATATAGCTAGCCAAGTACAACAATTAAAAAAATTAGTAGCAGGAAACAAGGACGTTCTTATAGCATTAAGAACTAATTTTGATAAACCTGAAGTAATGAAAGAGCAATTCAAAAGATTGCAAAGCGTTGATAATGTACTTCAGAGAGTAGCTATAATAGGAGTAATACTGAGTTTCAGGCAATTGGCACAATCTGCATTGGTCGACGTTTTGGAAGAACGTATTCCGTTCCTTCTGAGTTCGATTCTTGATTTTCGACATCATTTACCATCCGGAGATCCAATGAGGATCGTTTCTGAGATGACATCTGCTGCCGGTTTAACGTGTAAAGTTGATCCTACATTAACCACTGCTTTAAGAAGTCAAAAAGCAGAAGTGGACGAAGATGAACACTTGCTGGTTTGTTTGTTAATGGTATTCGTAGCCGTATCTATTCCAAAGTTAGCAAAAAATGAAAATTCATTTTATCGAGCATCTCTTGAAGGCCACTCGAATAATATTCATTGTATGGCAACAGCGATAAATAATATATTTGGTGCGTTATTTACGATTTGCGGACAAAATGATATAGAGGATAGAATGAAGGAATTCCTTGCATTAGCTTCCTCCAGTCTATTAAGACTCGGTCAAGAAGCTGATAAAGAAGCGACTAGAAACAGAGAGTCCGTTTATCTTTTGTTGGATCAAATAGTTCAAGAATCCCCTTTCCTAACAATGGATTTATTGGAAAGTTGTTTTCCATACGCTCTTATACGAAATGCATATCACGACGTGTACAAGCTTGAACACTCTCAGTCGTAGAGATTACGATGATAACAAGAAAATAATATATCGAATCAACGATCAAAACGCACTATAGTCATACTCAGAGCTACTTTTCTACGTCCAATTGTGTACCATTAACAAACTCGTACACTATATATCATTGGGATTATAACTTGAAAAATGAGAGAGAACGAAAAGAAAATGATAATAATAATAATAATTATAATAATATTAATAATATTAATAATAATAATAATAATAATAATAATAATAATAATATTAATAATTATAATATAACAATAATAATATTAGTAAAAAGCTCTGACCAAGAAATTTATCATTGGGAGAAATCAAAACTAATTCGAATCTATGTATGCTGCTGCAACAATATATGCACCACGTTTTAATGTCGACGTCTAGGAAGACACATTTTTTTCGGATCATTGACGATCATCGAACAAATTTTTTCCACTTTGTTTTTTGATTTGAAAAAAAAAAAAAAAAAAAAAGAAAATAAAGTTGTGTTTTGAGAGAAGACCTGCGATGAAAAAGAACAAGAAAATTTTCAGTGTAATAATCGATCATCCCAGTCGGAGCATTTTCTATAGTGAACTAACTCGTGTCCTCTAAAAAGACATTTGATACGCGATTTAAAGACAATTTATATATAATATATATATAAATATATTATTATAGGATAGTATATTTTCATTTCATTGTTACAGTATTCCGTAAATTATCATTACGTAAGAGAATTTTTTTATTATACGAGAAGAAACGAAATATTATATATATATATATATAAAATTCTCGATTCACGCTATAAGAATAAACGTATTTGCGTAATGTACGCAAGTATCATCATCCAACAAGTATCGTCTCATCCCCTTTATCCATTGCATTTTCTATGTATAATGGTAACTTTTACAATAGTTTATAAAATAAATAAAATCCATCCATAAAATATTACCAATTTATTATCTATCTTTCTCTGGTTCGAGTCCTTTTTTCTTTCGCACATTTAAAATATAATCTAAAATATTAGTTCTACATAAACAAAATAAAAAAAATAAAAAAACAAAAACGAGAACAAGAACATGATAGCTTCCTAAAAAGGGAAAAGAAGAAAGAAGAGGTAGGGATAAATGTAAAATGTATGCTTTATTTAGTTCTTTACAATGTTTTTGTTTGTTCTTTAATGACATTAACGTAACACAAGAGATATTCACAATCATATTCCTTTTTTTGTTTTTTTGTTTTTTTTTTAAATTTTATTTTATTTTTTGTTTTAAATTTTAAATATCCTTAAAACACTCGCCACATCCTAAACACTTCGGGGAAAAAGAGAGAGTGTGGTGGTCTGAAACTACGTTCAGGCGATTGGTCAGTATCATGCATGAGATTTTTTTTTAATATTTTAAAAAATAGAATATAAAAAAAAGAAAGTAACCGTTGAAAGTATTAACGAATAGAAAAGAAAATTGATACGATTTTCTTTTTTCGACGTTCGATATAAAATTGTTTCGATATAATTACGAATAAAAATCAAATAAAAATAGGTACAAATTATATATATATGGGTGTGTAGGTGGGGGTTGGGGTGGGATTGAGAGGGGGGGAAAAATGCAATTCTTTCGATACAAACATTTTCATTAAATCAGCACAACGAACGCTTGAGAGTATCTTTTTTTTTTTTCTTTTCTCTCTTATTTTTTTTTTTGTTTTTTTTTTCTTTTCTTTTCTTTTCTTTCTTTTTTTTTTAAATCATTCCAGATGCACGATGTTGATAAGTCACCACATTTTTTTGGATCGATAGAAAAAATATAACTTTTCACAATTTTTCTTTTTTTTTTTTTTTTCTCTTTTGTTTCCTTTTCTCCGTTTTCCTCCTTCATCTTTCTTCTCTTCATCTCTTTTTTTTTTTTTCTCTCTTCTTCTCTCTAACATTATGTACAAGTGATAGAATAAATGTGTGCATCATCGGCGTCATGGTGATGCAGACCTGGATTAAGATGGGGGATGGAATTGCTTATAATTTTGTTTATTTTTTAATCTCTATCTCTCTCTCTCTTTCTCTCTCTCTCTCTCTCGCTCTCTTTCACGCACATATACACTCCCCTTTTCTTCGTTTAAAACATTAGTAATATTTTCGCATTTTGAGGTATAAAGAATGTTTTATTACGCGATATTTATATAATATTACTTTTTCTTCCTTTTTTTCTTTCCTTCCTTCCTTCCTTTCTTTCTTTTTTTCGTTATCACATAAATGTTAAAATGTAGAGACAGACAGAAGAATATATATATATATATATACACGTATTGATTTTTTATTTATTTTTTTTTCGTTTTTTTTATCTTTCAAAAATCCACGGATCTTAATCCAGGAACTGCAGCAAACAAACGAACAAGCTCAAAGCATATTTTTTCCTTACTTATGTTAATTTATTATAAAGATTGCTGTTATCTTTGTTCTGTTCTGTTTTTTTTTTCTTTTTTTTTTTTCTTTCTTATCTTTTTTATTTTTACTTTTTCTTATCGGGGATGCAGGGTCAACTCAATCGAAAGGGGTTGTTCTAATTTTATTTCGTTTTGTTTTCTTTCTTTTTTTTTTTATATACGTTTATCCACAATTCTCCTCTCTCTCTCTCTCTCTCGTTTTCTCTTTTTGTTATTGTTGTTGTTGTTTTGCGTGGGTCCTATTTTTTTGTTTTTACATAACTTCAGGTAAAATCTCGCACGACGTGAAATTTTAAGAAGCGCATCACCCCTCCCCTCCCCTCCTCCCCCATCCATCATCAGATCACTCATTTCTCGGGGGCGGCCCCATTCGCGATTGTTTTTCTTGTTTTCTAATCTCTAACTAATATCGTAAGCACTCTTTTATTATATTTTTTGTATTTTTGTTTTTGTTTTTGTTTCAAAAGAGGTAAAACTAATGCAGCGGAGAAGAAATACGAACGAGAGAATTACGATCGTCCTCTTCGGAAGAACTCGTGTATGTTTGTATGTATGTATGTATGTATGCATGCATGTATGTAAGTATGTATGTAAATATTGTTACATATTTCTTTGATCGTTAATTAATCAGTCGTTCGAACCGTTTTCTGGCAGTGAATTGGAAGCAATTTTCTTGTCTTTTATTTATTTATTTTTTTTCTTTCTACGAACAAATAAATCCTTGTCAACGGTTCGATCGGGTAACAACGAACGCCTAAACTAATTTACCTTTGTCAAAATATTGAATAAATCGTGTTTTTAATGGCAGTGAACACTCGGAAACCGAACTTGTGGTGGATTATTTTCATTTAGTTTGTTAAATATTGTTTAATGATCATGGGCGACACGATATAACGGCAATGAGACAACAACGATGATAATAATTATATTAAAAACGAACGCGAAAAAACATTTTTTCATTAATAATCTTATCATCATCGAGAAGGGTAGAATGGTGGAGTGGTGGGGGAGATTTGGGGAAGATCATCTAATAAAATATTTCATAATTCGTTAAATCGCATTCGTAAGAAAAGTTTGCTGCGTTCGCGAATAAAACGAGTCTAAATAAATAAAAAAAAAACAAAAAAAAGAAGATACAATTGGAAGTTAATATTTGTTTCCTTATCTTTTACTTCTTCTTTTTTTTTTTTTTGTAAATATTTATATATCGCGCCTTTTTGGTTGCAATTACCGATACTTTGGCAGTAAATCGTTAATTTTGTCTATTTTCTTTTATATCTTTGTTACTGCTGTCATTTATTATTTTTTAAAACATCATCGTCCTCCTCGCGAATGGGGCCTAGTGGATTTCCTGTGTTGCGTATATTAATATGTATGTGTGTATGTGTTTATGTGTCCTACATTACGAGAAAAATTTAAGATTCGTTCTTGTCGCGCGCGCGCGTGTGTGTTTGTGTTTGTGTGTTGGTTTCTTTTCATCAGAAATAATCTAGATTTAATTTACAACATTTAAATCTAGATCGGTATGATTTTTTTTTCAACGATGGATGATCCCGATCCTCGTGTTTAAATCTTAAAATCTAAGGGCCTGATCACACGCACGTACAGACAGACAGACAGACAGAGACAGACAAACAGACAGACAGACACTCGTTCGTCATACTTTAAAACTTCCGTTCTGATTACAAAATACAGAATAATGTTTCGCTATAATACAGATCTGATATAAAAACAAGTATTTTTTTTTTCTTCTTCTTCTTCTTCTTCTTCTTCTTCCTCTCATATTCGCTTTACCATTTTGTTATGTTAATATATATATAATTATATATTTATATATTTATATAATATCAATATATTTACATAGGTATACTCTTTCTCTCATTTTCTTTTTTTTTTTTTTTTTTCATGTTCACATGCGCCCTTGCGCACCCTATTTTTTAACCTTTTTCTTTCCCTTTCTTTTTCTCTCTCTTTCTTTCTTTCTTCTAATATCTTGTTCGTACTTTCGTTCTTTCTTTCTTTCTTTCTTACTTATTTACTTACTTATACGATCTCTCACGATTAATTTTTTTGTTTTTTGTTTTAATAATCACAATGCGTCTATTGTACATTTTCACACGATCCGCAAACTCGTATATCGCAGATACTCACATTTCCCAAAAAATCTCGCTGGTTTTTATATTATTTTATTATTATTATTATTTTATTTAAAATTCTTTATTTAATTTCTCTTTTTTCCTCACGTAATTCTTTCCGCGTTTTACTTTTTATCTTATTTTTTACGTTAGTTTCTTTTTTTTGCATTTTAATTTTACATTAAATCATTTAACGTACCTTCTTCTATATTTCTTACTTATTAAAATTTTTGGTTAAATAAAAAAGTTCGATGATCCATCGATCAATTCGATTTTTACTGACCGCGTAACTCGCGTTGGTAAAAATATAAAAAATGAATGAAAGAAAGAAAGAAAGAAAAGAAAAGAAAACAAAAAAGAGAAAGAAAAGTATAAATTATTATTTGTTTCTCGCGTAGGATTTTGACATCTCGTATACGAGTATGCAGCTTGCGTGTGTGCTGCACGAACCCAATAATTAATTCTGTTGGAATGAGTTCGCATTAAAAAAAAAAAAGGGCTCATCATCTTTGGTCCGCCATGCGCGTATAAAATGAAAGCGCGTATAAAATGAAAGCGCGTTTACGGTTATTTTTTTTTCTTCATCTTCTTCTTCTTCTTTTTAAACAGCCCCTGACAATTAGCATGTTTTTTTTGTTCTTTCTTCTCTCTCTTATTTATAATGTCGTATATTTTAATATTAAATATAACTTATATAACACTCGCGACAGCGCGGTAGATAAATTATCATTTGCAATAGATAACTAATATAATGTAATAATAATAATAATAATAATAATAATAATAATAATAATAATAATAATAATGTAATAATAGTCAATAATTAGAATTAATAATAATAATAATAAGCGGAATATTATCAATCTTAGTTTTAACGATCCAATATCCCACTTTTGTTATTCGATTTTCAATCGTTCATGGAATTTTTTGTAACACTTTTGTTTTTTTTCTCTTATTATTTTTGTTTCCTTCTCACCCCACTGGTTTTAACCACTAGCATCGCGCTTTTTTTTTTTCTTCCAATTGTCTAATAAAAAAATTAGTATAAGAATAGTAGTACACATATGGTTTATATCTTTTTTTCTTTTTCTTTCTTTTTTTTTTCTTCTTTTTATCCTTTTTCTTTTCTCTCTCTTTTTAAATTATTTATCCTAAAATGGTACCGAGATCAAACGAATGACCTGTTGTTAACAGTTTGGTAGTGATAGGCGTTATGTTATTTATTTATCATTTAGATAAATATCAAATGACTGACTTTGACTGTGTGTTCGTTTTCGTTTTTTAAGATATGGAACGTGATTACTCCTCTCTTTATTTTCTTTCTTTCATTCTTGCTCTCTCTCTCTCTCTCTTCTCTTTTTTTGTTCTTTGCTCTTCTTCGAGTATCTATCAAGGAGTATCAATAAAAAAAAAAAAAAGAATAAAAGGTCAATCTAAAAAAAAATGTAATAAACGCACGTGGTGTTTCTGCCCTCCAGAAATATTCATTTCGTCAAATGGAAAAATAATATTTCTCGATGCAAATTCGTAACGAACGTTATTTACACGCGGGAAGAACTTAATTGTTGCTTTTTTTTTTGTTTTTTTTTCCTGTTTTTTTTCTTCGTCTTTGTAAACAACGATATTAATTAAATATTTTCAGAATATACAATAATACACGTTATTTTATGCATGCATTAAAATTTTTCGCGAAAGTGTGTATATATATATATTATATATATAATATATAAAAAGAAAAAAAGAAAAAAAATAAAACGAAAAAATAAAACGATGAAGTGTCTGTCGAACGACGGAAACGTTATTTCTTTTTTTTTTGTTTCGTTTTTTAAATTACACCGAACCTTTGTTTCTTTTATATTTACTCGGTTGTATTTCTTTTTTTTTTTTCTTAATACTTTTTTTTTGTATCTCTTTTATTTTATTTTTTTTTTTTATTATTTTTTTTCTTAAATTCCTTATCCTATATTCTCAAGAGAGATCGAAGTCTCTCTCTGGATATTGTCGCGTTCCTCATCTATTATTTTGAATCTTCACTCTTTTTTATTTTTTCTTTCTTTCTTTCTTTCTTTCTTTCTCTTTCTCTTTCTATTTCATTATTTCATTCTCTTTACAACAGTCTTCTACTCCTTATTAACAAGAACTCGCGTTAAATAAATGCTAACGGTAAATAGTGGCAAAGACGTTAAAATAAAAAACGTGTTACAGACTTTAGAACATATGTACTACGTATACATATAATTAAAATAATTAAAATAATAATAATAATAATAATAATAATAATAAGAAAAAAAAAAAGTATATATGATCACATATTGGTTTTCTTTCGCTCCAATTTAAAATATTTAATTAAAGTAGCATTACTCGAAAGATCCGATTAATATCATTAACGTTTTAAATTTTCGTTTAAATTCAAATCACGATTTGCAACGAAAAAAAAAAGAAAATATGCAAATATAATATAATAATAATAATAATAAGCACGAGATAGAAGAATAATATCTTCGGTGTCTTCGTCCGTCTTTTTTTTTTTCTTTTTCCTTTTCTTTTCTTTTTTTTTATTTATTATTCGAAATTAGAAAGAAGTTCAGTAATTAGCTATCCATTTTGCGTAGAATGAAAAATATCTGAAAACGTATATTTTGTTGCCAAGGGCTTGATATAAGTAGGTCGTGATTATAAGTAATAAGTAGTTTTACATATTCTCTTTCTTTCTTTTTCCATTTTTGTTTGTTCCTATGGAAAGTGATACGAAACTCACAACCATATGCCACTTCGAAAATCGATTCTTCGCAAGCTCGCAAAGGCCTATTTTAAACACTTCTATTACCTTTTTATTATTTCTTAGCTCCGTTCTTTCCAAAGTACACAGACACTGAGAGACGAAGCATAAAACGATATTTTATGACTTTGACTTTGTCATCCAATGATAACGCACATATAACGGTGTCGCACGCATACAATCATTCATAATTATCATTAGCATCATCATCATCATTTGCATTATCATTAGTATCATCATCATCATCATCATTCACTCATACACGCTCGTCGCTCGCACGCGAATAGTTTTTAAAAACGTAAATACGGATTAAATGACACATACAGGGGTGCTTTTCTCGAAATCTTTCATGAAATTGTTTATAATAGAGTCAACAGCACCACGGCGTGTGTACAAAATCGTAGATAATATTAATTATCATCATCATCATCGTCATCATCATCATCATTATTATTATTATTTTATCATCATTATTATCATCATCGAAAACACACAATTTGCCGGACGTTTTTGTTCTTATTGCAATCTTCATCTTCATCTTCATCTTCATCCTCATCATCTTCTTCTTCCTCTTCTATATTTTTCATTTTTCTTTATTGGTTTGTTTCACAATTATCCGGGCACGTTATTTTTACGATACGACACCGATGCCTCCTGCTGAGCGTGACAGCATTCTAGGATCGTCAGACTTTATTGTGATGTCTCATCTCGTAGGCCTGGGCTCTGCCGGGAGCAACCCCTCCCCCGGTGTTCGAATAGGCACCGGCATACAATTCTGGGTGATTGGAACGACCGTAGTTCCCTGTGACACTGCTACTTGGTGGCGCACTAGCTGTGGGAACCAAGCGATAGCCTGTTTAGAAAGACGTTAGACAATGTAAACAATATATATATGAAGATCCTTAGCAACGATTAGGCTTTTCATTCTTTTTATTCATTTTACACACAAAAGGAAAAATGTTAGATTCGACAAGGGTTGCGGCGCGTCAACATTTTCAATTTGCACTACTTGCATGCAATTGTATCATGTTATATTTGAATAATGATTGTTATAGATTGAATAAATGATTGTGGATTGATTAGCATAACACATAGAGATACACACAGACATATATATATATATATATAGATATACAAAAATAGCGGTATTCGAATAATGAAAAAACAAGGAGCAAATGCAAGAACCTAGGGTGGTGATTTTCGATTAGTATATCGTGCGAGTGATGGAAGACTTCGAATAGAAGTCCGCTGGAGCCTTCGATCGTACTTTGAATTCAACTGAAATATTATATATGGATATTCGTGAATTTGCTCCTAGTCGAGAATGGATAAATAAAGATATAGGAGAGGAGGGTGTATGTGTGTTTGTATTTGTGTTCGTGTGTGTATAGGCCCCAGCTCACCTCTGTAGTTAGTTCATAGAACGATATTATCAGGTAGTGATGCGCGTCAATCAATGCAGGATAGATGCAAACAGGAAAAACACATTGATGTAATTGCGGAATTATACCGAGGAAAGATATCACAAGCTAGCTAACTTTTTCTTTTACTCGAGTTTGCTTTATAATTGTTTTTTAAACGAAAAACAAACAAAAAAACACGTTGAGCGTTATTATGTGTCGGTAAAATAATACTTTGATTTTCATTTTGTAGACATTGCATGCCACTATATTGGCTTTCGCGGATATCATTTTTATGAACGGTACGCCATTATATAAACGGTTTCGTGAAAATGGCTGAAAATTATAAATTAAATATATCAATTACTGTTTACGATAATATTCATTGTAATATAAAAGCGATTGGATTAAAATTATGATCGCATGTAATAATGTTAATGAAGCTTTCAAATTTGGGTTATATGGGGGAGGGGGGAAAGAAAAAAAAACAAAAAAAATTCGATTAACGAGTAAGCGCTCAATGTATTCTTAAATAAGCATAGGAATATGATTTTTGAGCGTATTTTTATTCCAAACACACAACGTAACAAAACGTTAATATCAAACTCGAGCAAAGGCAGCTGCTTCGACAGAAAATTTTGAGGATTTTTTCTATCCTCACCTTTAGGATAATGCTGAGCTCCCCTACCCTCTCCGTAACCATGAGAGGGCCCTCGTGTTCCACTATATACTCCTTGACCTTGTCTTGGAGGTATACTCCTTGGTCCTGGTCCTCCACCTCCGTGAGGATGTCGCTTTAAAAATAATTTATCGTACGTCAATGAATAATTTCACATATATAATAAATAAAAATATATATTTCTTAGAGATATTATTAATTTATATATCAGGCATGTCAAACGCAAATATTGTTTCTCGTATATCGTTTGATGATTTTTTTATACGTGCTCGTATAAAATTTATTTTTTATTTAAAGTATTTAATTTTTTCCAACGCAGAGCTTCCGATGACAAAACGAGCTTGACGTGTCCGATTTATACGATAAATTATAAAAATGAATAAAACAATATTACCATTCTCCTAAGCGTGTTCATTGGCCTTCTCAATGTATCGCTAATACGTCTTGCAGGTGGTTTCTTCGGGTTGCTAGACGGCGTATGCACTGCACAACATTTGATAAACAATCCCATAAAAATGATAAAAGCTATACCCATTAACAGCACTGCCCACCAGTATTCCTGTCGAATATTTATTAACTTTTATTTTATTGTATCATTTGGAAGGGTGTCGTAAAGCAAGAGAAAAAAAATAAAAACATAAAAGGTAGAAAGAAAAAAAAAAAAAAGAATCATTAAAGTATTATAGGGTTGAAAAACTTACAGTTACCCATTGGGCCACGGTAGATAAAGTTTCCTTATTGAATAAGAGATTTTTCAATCGTGCGAGTGGTCCTTCGGCATCGACCGCTCTACATTTTAAGAACACGTCGCAGTAACCCTAAATGATAAATCGATGTATTTATAAAAGTTATACATAGGTCCTATATATATGAATGCATATGTGTATATAAAAAGTTAGACACATAGATATAAACGTATGTGTAACATTATTCCTTCTTACAGATTTTGTCTTCTTTTTTGTTCCTCTTTCAAAAGTAATAGGGTTAATCCACGAGAAAAAGGAAAAAGTACCTGAAAGTTGTCACAGGGTGAACCAGGTCTCAAACTGATTCCACCATCCGGTAGGCCAACGACTCTGGCAAACTCGCTTGTACTTCGACAAGTCGATGGATCGGTACCATTCTGGCAAGCAAGCTCGCAAAGTTTTCGTTTGTCTATGTTTGGAATGATGTTGCTCGTTAAAAAACACTCAGTCATATTCCATTCAAGACAAATGGATCCGGTACACTCGCCGTTGATACACAGCTACGTGGTAAAGAAAGAAAAATAATTTAAACACAGCTTTTTACGTTTTCTTTCTTAATATAAATCTCAGAATTAAGGAGGATAATATATAAAAATCAGAATTTAAATAATATATCAATCAAAACAAAAAATATATTATATATATATATATAAATTAAATTATAATATTATTAAAGATATAATTATTATATTAATTAAATATATATATATTAAATTAAATTATAATATATATTAAATTTATTATATATATTAAATTTTGTAGTTTTATTAATAATATATATATAATGTATACCTGAGTTCCTTCGTTGCATCTTGTTTTATTAGCCCTTGGCAATGGTGCAGGGCACTCCGATGATTTCCCATTGCACGTGGAATTATAACTGCAATCCGATTCTGCCTTGCATTGAACGTTGTGAGAGTATGGTACGAATTGGCACGTATCGCTAGAGCAACATGGTCCTTGACTAGGACTAAGAGAGAAAAAAAAACAAATAAAACAATAAAAATCGTGTTTGAGGAAATTTCATTTGAATAAATGAAATTCTTATTCAAAGTTTGAGTTTTCAAATAATTACCGTCAATTATATTTTTTCATTCATATTTACCTGCATTGTGTACCGTACTTTCTGCTACATCCTTTAGCCGTTTCGTTTTTAATCTTAGCCAATTCCGACACTTGCCTAGGATAACAACATTTATCCACGCATTCGTCGTCGTCGTAACCGCAATCGCATTCCTCGCCAGCTTCAACGATTTTATTACCGCAAAATGCACCGGCGGACGCTGTTGAAAAAGTCCACAGTGTGTTAATGGGTTTTATTATTCATATTTCTAATTTTCATTTTTAACACGTTGAAAACAATCCCGACGTATGAATCTTGTCCAATTATTATTCTCATTTAGATCGTGCGCGTATAAAAATACAACAAATTTGGATTGTATAGAATTAAAATTTAACTTCAACTTTCTTCTTCTTTTTTTTCTTTTTCTTTTTCTTTCTTATAGATTTGATACCGCGTTAGAAAAAAGAAATTATTAAAAATTGTATATAAATATTTTGTTGTAATAAAAGCTCATCTACCGAAAAATTGAGATAGAACAAATAGAATGATTTATTTACCAGTAAAACAATTCCTCTTCTTGTTATCCTCAATAGCATCCAAGACGTTGCTGATATTACCGATGCTACATCTTGAAAATTTGCTGTTGTTAGGCCGATCACCGCTCGTTGCAGAAGCAAACATGATATAATTACCATGCAAACCACCTGGCCTACATTCCGGTGGAAAATCGTGCTGGGAAATATAAGAAAAAAGATCGGAGATTAAAATGTAAAACAAAAGACAAATTAGAAATACCACGTTGGGTATTAGGGTGGGGGTAGGGGTAGGGTTTTACGTTAATTATTATTATTACTATTATTATTAAGGTAATAATTAATGGAAGGGATGTAAAATTAATAACAATGTAAATGATCAAATTTATAATATATTTCAAATTCTTACCGGTGATCCAAAATTATGACCTATTTCGTGTGCCAATGTCAATTGGGAAACTTTAGGCGGAACTCTGCTGTTGTAATTGACGAAAGTTATGATACCAGTGTTTAGAGATCTTTTCGTCGATTGATACAACCCACCAACTGTTTCCGTATAGGTTTTATATTTTTCGCAAATACCACCGGAAGCACCGGACGCTGAAGCAACCCAAGCGAGTCCGAGCGTGCCGCCGGTAAAATCTCTGTTAATATAAAATCGTAGAAAAATATGAAAGATATATAAATAAAAATGGTCGAGAAGTGGGGTGGCGGGGAAGGGTGGGGGTGGGGGGGGGTGGGGAGGGGGGAAATAATTCTCATTTCAATTACGATTAAGAATTTGTACGAACCTGTAAGTGAACACGTAAGCGAGACAAAAATCCTCGTGATTGCCCAACGAGTGTAAATTCAAAAAATTACTGACGTCTATGTTTTCCATGCAAAAATGATTTGGTTCGCCGAAAGTCTGTTGTTGCGTGCACGCTGTATCGTCGTCGATCTTTTATGAAAGAAAAAAAGAACAAAACGTTCGTGTTAATAAAAATTGCGATAGTTTATTTATAAACGTATAAATATGTATTAAAAATATATATCAGTGTTGTAGGAAATATTCGTGGATTTATTGCGTTGAAAAATTTTACTTTGATAACTGGACAATACGCGAATTGTGTTTTATTTCACACGCATACAAATTTACTTTGTAAATATTCATTTGAAGAAGAACTTTTTTTTTCGATTAATCCTAATAATTATCATATAATTTTGTCGTACACAACGCGATGATTAATTTTAAACGAACATATCCCTAAAAATGTTTGGATATATTTGAGATTTCTTTTCTTTTCTTTTTTTTTTTCTCTTCTCGTTGATTTTATTAAACCAAAAATGAAACAAATCAAACTGTAAAGTAGAGAAGAGATGAGATAAGAAAAGAAAAGAAAAGTAAAGTAAAGTAAGGGAAACATTTACCTTTATCCTTTGCACTTCGAACTTGATGTTCCTGTGCTCGATTCTACCGTCGAATCTGGTGTCTCTGTAAATGTAGTTCACGGCAGTTACGTGATGCGCTATCAAAGAGAGGATTTCCTCTTTCGTTTTTTCCGCGTCGTGATGCAGCTGGAAAAGCCGATGGTAGTAGATGATGGGTACTATTTTTTTTTTTTTTTTAAAAACAACTTTCTTCATTCGTCAAAAGCAAGAGAACAAGTCAAAGCCAAAGTAAAATAAGAAGTAGAAGTAGAAGAAGAAGAAGAAGTAGAAGTAGAAGTAAAAGTAGATGAAGAACACGAGAAGATAACACGAACAAAAAAAAATAAAAAAAAAAAATAAAGAAGAGAAGAAGAAGAAGACTTCGTTCAAACCTGTTCAGATATGTGCCGCCAAATAAGAGGATCCGTTTGAATGAACAACGAACAGGTGTTCTTATTGTCTTCCTTTGGTCTTGTTGCTCTGCGCGTTCTTCGATGATTAGGTTCGTTAGCTTCTCTGGTATATTTGTGTCCAGGTGTTTCCTGATTACCATTCCACGACTCGACCTTTGGTTTAACATTTTTTTTCAATTTTATAGGAATCGGGACATCGAATTCACCGGAATTTTGTATTTTCTCCATCCATTCGATCACTTGATTATTAATACCACAACCACCCGAGTCACCTATAATAATAATAATATTAATAATAATAATAATAATAATAAAACTGCACATTTTATATCGTTTATTTTATATTATATTATATTATTACGTTTAATATGTGACGGTATAATAATCGAACGTGTTTAACGCGTGCAACTATTGACCCTTTGATTGCTATTGACGCATATATGCGTTTGGTGAAAGTTGCCAGCATTGTTTATCGACGCGTGTACGTGTACGTGTACGTGTGTGTTTGTCCCAAAAATTTCAATTATTAAATATATCATTTATTATTAGATTTGATTAATATCAATCTAATAGAAAATCTAGTCGTATCGATAATTATTTCGTTCCAACAATTTACACTTAAGTTTTTCAAAGTATTCATCACTTAAAAGAGGGTTCATTTGTATTATTATCATATATATATATTCGTATATTTATATTTATAACAAATTATATACGTTTAAAGTGAGATACGACGTAATTTGTTCATATTTTTCTTCTTACGAGATATCAAAATTTGGATTTTAGAAAGGTGTGACTTTTTTATTTTCTTTTTTAATATCCCTTTTGAAGAAAATTTCAAAGAAACTTTAGCCCTTTCTCTTTCTCGTTAAATCAACTCAACATAGACGGATACATATCCCATTTTAGTTTTTTCCTCGAGGACGATGTTAGACGACGGAATAAACTAGATTTTACGTTTATTTTACGTTCCAACGTCTTTCTTCCCTATCTCGTAGAGTTTTTAAACGAGATTCGTTTAGAAAATTTCCTTTTTTTTCTTTCTTTCTTTCCTTCTTCTCCTTCTAACTCTTTCTTTCTCTTTCTCTATCTTCTCCTTTAGCGATGTTGCTCGTTTACTCGGAGCTATTTAAATAATTACTATCCTCTTTGATAGCAACGACGAAGCTATTAAAACCGACTACCTTTTATAGCACTTTCTATGACCACCACCTCAACACCACCACCTCAACACCACCACCACCACCACCACCACCACTTTACCATCAACACCATCGTCCTCTTCCTCCTCTTTCTTATTTTTTGTTTTCTACTTTTATACATAATTTATTTGTCAAAATATTCTCGTAAAAAAAAAGGATGCACAATGTAACACGTGTTCTAAAATATTTTGCAATCTTCAGAATTTTGGATTTAATTTTTGTTAAACTTCTTCGACACACATGCACATGTAAGAATAGCACTTTCTATGACCACCACCTCAACACCACCACTTTACCATCAACACTATCGTCCTCTTCCTCCTCTTTCTTATTTTTTTTTTTCTACTTTTATACATAATTTATTTGTCAAAATATTCTCGTAAAAAAAAGAATGCACAATGTAACACATGTTTTAAAATATTTTGCAATCTTCAGAGTTTTGGATTTAATTTTTGTTAAACTTCTTCGACACACATACACATGTAAGAATAGCACTTTCTATGACCACCACCTCAACACCACCACTTTACCATCAACACCATCGTCCTCTTTCTCCTCTTTCTTATTTTTTTTTTTCTACTTTTATACATAATTTATTTGTCAAAATATTCTCGTAAAAAAGAATGCACAATGTAACACGTGTTCTAAAATATTTTGCAATCTTCGAAATTTTTATCTAATTTTTGTTAAACTTCTTCGACACACACACACACACATACACATGTAAGAATATAAATAACAGAAAAAGAAGGAAAGGGAAGAAGAAACAGGGTGAATAGTTGAGATTTGAGATTTTAGTCGAGGAGCTTTGCGAGTACTTCCTTGCATAAATAAAAACAGTAGAAAAGTAAAACGAAAAGCTGCTTCAAAAAGCTTACTTTTCCTTTAGCTAGCTGGTAGTCGTCTACAACATCGGTTTTAGTCGAGTACCAGTGAGAGACGTTTTTTATGGAAAACATTTATTTTTCCTAGCCCCAATCATCACAGTGCGATTAATGTTTAAAGAACAAAATTTTCAGCATACCAACTAGCCCTTATATGTTTTACCCTATCGATCCTCACCTATCCTCGATTTATGTACACACACACATACACATATACACGCAACAATTCGCATAGATTTTATCTCAGATTTATTTTCCTTTATTTTTGTTTATGTTTTTCTTCTTCTTCTAATTTTTCCAATTTCTTTTCGGATATCTAACAATTTTCAATCCCATAATATTTTGTATTATATTAGCATACTTAACAGATAATCATACTACTTGCTTTTTTCTCTCAATAATGGTAATTTTACTCCCGAATTAACTGAAAACCACCATGAACTTTAATGACTCCGACTTTTCATCAGTGAAACGACATTGGCTATCTTTATTACTATTACTATTACTAAAACTACTATTACTAATCGTTATTAGTGAGTCGTGTTAATATTGAACATTTAGAAATGTTATAGTTCATCTTAAAAAAAAAAAAAATACAAAACAGGAGGATAAGAAGAGAATGGGGGGGAAGAAAAAGAAAAAAAATTACGTAAAAGGGACAAAAAATAATATGAATATACGTGTGCACACGTACGTTGACGCATATTTTTTTATTTTTTTTTATATTTTTTTCCATTTAATCGAAAATTTGTGTTAACGTTTAAACAAGATTCATCGCGGAATGTTTGAATTTTCTTCGCGCGGCATACATATTGTCATAACGGCACACATATCTCGTACAAGCAAACACCTGTTCGTTCGTTCTCTTGCTACTATTACAACAGATGAGAGAGAAAGAGAGAGAAAGAAAGAGAGAGAGAGAGAGAGAGAGAGAGAAAACCATGATAAATATTACACGCGATATGCTACCCGTTTATTTAAGCGTTGGCTATTTGCACGACCAGTACAAATATACACCTGAATAAAATGTGACGTAGATGTACGTATACATACACACACACATATACACATATACACATATATATATAGATTCGTATATAGACGAAAGGAAATTCAGATAGGGGTTTGGAGAAACCGCGTTTCGATTAAAATTTTGCACGAGCTTTCCCCTTCCCTTCATACGAAAATTCTCTTTTAGTTCATCGTTTTTAACGAAAAATTCTAAAAATAACGAAATAATAATAAATAACGAAAATAATAACGAATAAAATAACGAAAAATAACTTCGCGCGAATCTTTTAAATATTAGAGGTATTTTCTTTTTGTTCTTCTTTTTTTTTCTTTTTAATCTGTTTTTGTCGAAAAAAAAAAAGAAAAAGTAAAATTTCGCATAAAAACGTAGCATCGCGTTAAAATTACTTTCCAATAATTTCGGCTAAAAACCGTCATCAAGAATAATATTTACAACGATAGGAAAGAAAAGAACAACAACGACAAAATATAACGTTATTCACCCCGTCGAGGGGGAAGTTATGGTATATGGCGTTATGGGAAAAATTTGTCTTTTCCCGAGTGGTGTAAAGGCGCGTGAAATATTCGAAGACTATTAGTTTCTTTTTCATTTTTTTAAAAATGGTATCGCATTTTTGAACTTTTGAAATTGTAATCCTTTTTAAGATAATTTCATTGGTTATTAGAAAAAAGTAGAAATTGTTAATAAACAAAATCTGAACAAAACTTTATGCGAATAAATTATATATATATATACACGTACACATACAAACACGTATACATATTTATATTCATAAGTATTTTCTTTTATGAAAGATATCAAAGTTGACATCAAACAGAGTAAAGCATACGAAAATACATATTGCAAAAAGAGGTTATGGGGTGCGGGGTACAGGGTGGTCTTTCTTAAAAGCCATTTTGAACATTCCAGCTTAAACACACATACACACAAACAGAGACATAGAGAGACACATACGTAAATATTCGAAATTCTGTACGGATATTATTTTGTCTCTCTCTCTCTTCTCTCTCTCTCTCTCTCTCTCTCTCTCTCCCTTTTCTATTTCTCTTCTATTGCAAATATTCCACGTAGCAGCTATCGAAGAAACTCAGTGCGATAACGCAAATAGCGCATGGCGAATTCGAACATCCCCTAACCCCCACCCACCCCACCCTACCCCATTCCACCCTACCTCTGGACTTTTCGATATGTGAAGCTTTTATGCAAACTGTATGATTTCGCTTTGCCTAGCTATGAGCCAACCAGCCAACCAGCCAATCAGCCAGTCAGGACGTTACCCGTTCTCCGTGTGTATGCATTTTTTAACGGATCCGGTTCAAATATCACATGGACACTCGTCGCGTGTGTTATACATATACAAATAAACCTGAACGTTCAGTTTTATTCGACAGGGAAGAAGAAATCTTTGTTTTTTTAAATATTGAAACTGCGATTTGTCGAGCACGTAATATGTCTACTTCGATGTCATGATTTTCTTCCACCCCCCCACCTCCATCTCCTCCTCCACCACCCTCGTGTTTCAAATCTTTATTTTCTTCGTTTTCTTTTATAATTGATGTCTTTAAGGGGTGGTAGTGGGGGGTGGGGTTCACACCACACCGTCGGTTGAGGAAAACTTTGAAGAAGAAGAAGAGAGGAATAAAAAAAAAAAGATTACAAGCTTAGTGCGCGCGTGCGCACACGCGAGTGGACATCCTCGACGACAAAGGGGTGCTCGACCAAGTGTAAGCGGCATGACCCTTTCTTCCTCCCCCTCCTCCTCCTCCTCCTCCTCCTCCCCTTCTCACTCTCTCTTTATCTTTTTCTTTCCTCTGTTTTCCCTCTTGGTTCCGAGAAGAAGATCGTTAACAACAATCGACCGACACACACCTACACCTACACCTACACCTACACCTACACCTACACGTTTATGCTCGAGTTTTAAAGCTAACCGAACAACGCTTGGAATATTACTACTAACCGCAAACTATTACCATCAATGTTAACCAAGTTCATGTAAGCAAATTTGAATATTTTATCTGGTCATTTATAAAACTTATATTTCTATTTAAAATTGAATTTAAATAATAGACCGTGTTTTTTGTTTTGGGGTAAAAGAAAAAAAGAAAAAAAGTGGGGGGTAAATAATGAATCAAATATATTGGTTGGGTGGGTGCGTGCGTGTGCGTAATATTCGAGGGGTTTTTTATTTATGAAAAATTTTAATTGAAAAAGAAAGTTATTTATTAAATTTGGAAATTGATGTGACCGATTTTAAAATTGAAATATTTTCTAGGACGAAACACACACACATACACACGCGTACATACATAAGTAAATATGTGGATATTACGTATAACATGTAAGAAAAGGGTTTACCTTGTCGTACTTCAGAGTACGGATCACCGACGTCATTTTCGTGATAGATCACGGAATGCAAGGTCTCGTTTATCTCGTGCGGTGGAAAATAATAGTGTGCCCTTTCCACGTACCATGCATCAGATCGTGACGACACTATCTTCCCATGAAAGACACCATCGGTGATGCTACCGAATACATAACTACCCGATTCACCTGAAAACAAATGAATTATTCGTTATAACGATTGATCATTTTTAATAATCATTTTATGTTTATACTTTGTCGTAATATTATTTAACGTTTTAATTGATATACGTAAATTAAAATTACTCGCTTTTAAATCATGCGTCACGATTATAGTGGCATTCAACGAATTAATTAAAATTATTTTTGATATGGCCACTAAAGTGGCTTTCGATTAATCAATTATAGTAGCATTCGATTTTCGTTATTAAAGTGTTTTTCTTGCAAATTATTCTGTAGAATTAAGCATCATTATAGTGGCATTCAACGAATCAATTAAAATGATTTTTGATATAGCCACTAAAGTGGCTTTCGATTAATCAATTATAGTAGCATTCGATTTTCGTTATTAAAGTGTTTTTCTTGCAAATTATTCTATAGAATTAAGCACCATTATAGTGGCTATTATATTTAAAAATTAAATATGATAAAAATTTATGTGCATTGTAAAAATGTATATAAACAAAATATTGTTCTTCGATATAAGTTTCTCTCGATTGAAATATATTACAATCGAGAAATTTATTTTCTTTTTACAACACGGTGGACAAATATCTTCGTAATGGGGGTAGGGGGTGGGGCGTGGGAGGTGGGGGTGTACATTGCAACGGTTCAGTCCTTGCAGTAGCAAATTGAAAAAGGGGTTGCGCAATGAAATTCTTATTTTCATTAAGATATATTTCCATAGATTGCGACGGTTAAATAAACAATGACGCGCGCGTGACAATGCAAATGTATTGACGTTAATCAACCTAATGAGTGTTTGCGTGTGGTCAACGGAACGAAGATATTAACCGTAACTTAGAGCACACATCAAGAACAATAGAAGTGACGTAACCCCACCACCCACCACCCACTCATCCACCCACGTTCTGGCACAACGAGAGAGAAATCCCGAATGCCGAAGAAGCGTGTAATTTTCTATAAACTAACGTACCATAAACACGTTCATTTTCACAGAGAAAAATAATAAGAATGGACAAAGGAAACAAAAAAGAAAAAAAAAGCAAACAATAGCAATGTAAAAACAACCGACAATAAGGAAAAAAAAAGAAAAAATTGTCGTATTAATTATTCCGGGTTTTGTTAGAGAAATAAGGGGTGAACGAAGAAGAGACAAGAAATGAAAAGAAAAAAAACCAACAAGCCAGGAAAGAAAAGAAAGAGATCAGCGTATCTAAATGTAAGATGGAAAAATAAAGGGAAAGAGGCTAAAGGTAGAGAAAAGAGGAATGTATAAAAATAAAGAAACCTAGAAAATAGTCAAAGAAGACCGCCGAAGGCATAAAAGAAAAATCATATTACGCGTTTCATTATTATTTTATTTTATTTTATTTTATTTTATTTTATTTTATTTTCCCCGTTAATATTTTGTTCTTCTTCTCATTTTCATATTCCATTCTTTCATCAACACACGGCGGTGGGGTGAGATGGGGTGGGGGTGGTGGTGGTGGCTTTATTAACGTAAAATAAAATTACAATCACGCGATTATATTTTATTACGATATATTGATATAAATAATTATATATACATATTAGAAATAAAGAAATAAATTATATGGGTCACGAAAAAGGTAAGGGGAAAAAATTCGTAGTTATGTTCGTTTAAAATATATATATAAAAAAAAAAAAGAAAAAAGAAAAAGAAAAAAGAAAGAAAAAAAAAAACTTTTCTCATTATTTTCCTTTCTTTTTCTTTCTTTCTTTCTATCCTTCTTTCTCTCTTTCTTTCTTATTCTCTTGTAACTTGAAGAGAGACGTTTGAAACGCTGCAAAACGTTGGTGAAACCATTTCCAGAATTCCTTTTGATCCTCGAGTTAAAACGCGAGCAAGAGAAAAAAAAAGCTCTCTTTTACTCTCTTCTTTTACTCTTTTTCTCTCTCTCTCTCTTTTCCTCTTTTCCTCAGAGCTTTCTGTCGCGTTGTTATCCAACGAGAGAAACGCATCGAATTCTAGCTTGGGTCAGCAGTTCACTGCAACATCAACGTAAAACAAGGAAACCATCGACGTAGTTTCAGAGAGATAAATCGTTCCACCACCTCGAGCTAGTTGATCTATAATTTCAAATGTCTCCCTTTATACTGTTACTAACCCCTCCTCAATTCCCTCCTTCCCTCCCTCTCACCCCCCCGTTCTCTTTCCTTCACTTCCTCTACCCTCTTTTTCTTCCACAAGTAAACCGAACTAGTTGACCAACGTGAATTATTGGAGTACGGAATAAAATGGTTTTTTTTTATTTTTCCTTTTTTTCTTTTTCTACTTTTTATTTGTTATCATCTACCGTGTGACACGCACTTTTGCGTGTCACACCTGGTCAGTGGTGTACCATGAAAAAGAAAGAAAAAAATGTATAACACGTAAATGTATAGTCGTACTTTAGCTTGGAATTATTTAAGAGTATAACGCGTGTCACACACTTCTTTTTGTTCTTGTTCTATTTTTTTCTTTTTTTTTTTTTTTTTTCTTTTTTTCTTAGCAATTTATTTTCGTTTATATTCAAACGAGTGACAAATGTTGCCACACACCTCGCGATACACAGCGCAAAATTTAATATAATAATTTTAATCACGTTTTATATGTATATAAATGGTAAAGTGTTCCACGAGTTTTATTCTGCAATATTTTATCATCATATTATTTAAATGAAAATAAGAAGAAGAAGAAGAAGAAAAAATAGTTACCATGTTATACAAACGTGGGTTTTCGAATGGTTCATTTTAAAAATTGATAAGAAAAAAAAATGTAATTGAAAAATTGTTCGTTCAGTGGTAAAGGGCACAAGAAACAAATGATTATACCTTAGAATCTTCTCAATCATTTTTTCTTTTCTTTTTTCTAATAATCTAAAAACGTTTTATCTAGAATAATACTTCGGGTTGCCATACTTTCGTTGTATAAGTTCTATGTTTAGAAATGCTAGTCGATATCGTGTCGTAAAGTTATGGTATAATATCGTAAACGTTGTTTAACTAACGAATATATAAAAATAAATAATAAATAATTATATATATATATAAATTTGTTAGAATAAAAAATAAAAAGAATTCTTATATTTGATAAAATAATTTTTTATTGATAAATACTCGTTGATTCTTGTATATGTTGTATATTTTTATCTCGCACGTTTGAGATATAATTTTAAAATATTAAAATAATCTGCACAGATTTATTTCATAATAATAAAAAATTCAATTGAAATATTTATTAGCAATTGTATCGACGCGTGAATAAGAAAAAAGAAAACAGTTAGCGAACTTTTTCAAGGTAGTTTAATATAATTTATATTATATTTCTATACATTTATTTACTTTCTTTTATATTGACACATGTAAAAACACTTAAGAAACAGTTACAGCAAGACCGTCTTACTGTAAACACGTGTAATACAACACGTGTCTCTCATATAAGAATATTATTACAATATTTTCAACTATTTCAATTAAATAATTTTTTTCTAATTAATTAACAATTATTATCGTTCGTTCGTTAATCAAATCGAGTCAACGTTTTTCTCTCTCTCTATCAGTTTGTTTGTCAAATCAAAAAAATAGATTTTTGTTATAATTAAACTCAATTTATTTTTAAAAATTTTTATTGAATATTTCATTCAATCGTTTATTAAAATTATATAGTTTTTTGTTTTGTTTCACGAAGTATTATTTGTATACTGACTGAGTATGATTTGAATATTGACATTCATCTGTGTTAATTGATAAACAAGTTTATTACTCATATTTAAATGCATCCGATTAATATATTATTCTAACAAGCATTCGATACGATTATGCTATGACGTTTATAAATTTACGATGCACTTTATTTTCTTTTCTTTTTTTTCTTTTTTTATTGTAACGTGACCATTAATAAAAATATTTGCACGAGGAAAAAATTGTTCAAAGGTTCAAATAAATTGTTTTATCGGTATATCGTATTATTATATCTACGCTCACGCTTTTCTTTCTTTTTTATTCTTTCCTTCGTAAAAAAAAACTTTTCAAGTTCATCGTAGTAGTACTTACTCTCTTGATGTTCATACCGATAGAATGATTAGATTGGCGTGCACGAATTATTACGGGTTTTTAAATATTGAATAACATTGAGTTCTTCTTGCGAAAGCTCTCAACTTATTTAACGATAGGTACGTTTTTAATAATAATGGCTCTTAAATCATTATTGTCAATAATGTTTGAAGTAGTTTCGCGAGGCTCCTCACCAATCTTCAAAGTTTTTGTTTCCATGTTTCAGCCGAACATTTTTCGAATACCGAAAGTTAAGCTAGCTGTACAATCGTTAATTGTCTCTTGACCACAAGTGCGGCTGGTTAAATTTCCTACGGGTTTTATTATGACTACTGTTACTCGTTCCAATTAAAAACTCACGTACAATAAAATCCTGTGAATATTTTTCTTCTTCTTCTTCTTCATTTTCCTTTTTTTTTTTTTCATTTTCTTTCTCTATCTTCGCGTGATTAATTCGAGGATTATATAAACTTTCGACGATGCTTAACAATAATACGAATTCGAATATTTCTTTATCAATGTATATAATGTGATATGTAATATGAAAAATAATAATTTGTTTTAATTGATAAATATCGTATTTTTAAAATAAAAATTCGTGTTAAGTTGCGTTGAGAATAATTTAAAAAAAAAATAATAATAAAAATAATAAAAATGTTTGCTTACCAAAATTGATAAATATCGTATTTTCAAAATAAAAATTCGTGTTAAGTTGCGTTGAGAATAATTTAAAAAAATAATAAAAATAATAAAAATAATAAAAATGTTTGCTTACCAAAATTGATAAATATCGTATTTTTAAAATAAAAATTCGTGTTAAGTTGCGTTGAGAATAATTTAAAAAAATATAATAAAAATAATAAAAATATTAGAAATGTTTGCTTACCAATTAGATGACCCTCGTAAATATGCGAGGTATCAAGTTCCTCTTGACGTCCACTAGGACCTTCTATAACTAGATTATTGCTAAACGTGTTCAGGTCTCGCTTCAGTCGAATGTGAAAGTCTCTGCCGTGCGAACGAAACTTTAAAGTCACGAAATTGTCGCGGGTGACCGACCTCTTGGCCCTCAGGTGACCTCTGTGGACCTCCTCCGTTGGATAGGAAAGTGTTTCGTAATGACGAATATATTTGTTTAATCGCTGAGCTGAAACAAACGAGAGATCATTCATTTATTTTTTTATTAATTTTTTAATATATTCTAATTCATATATTTTATAAATATAAAATTTATTACACGTCGTATTTTCCTTTTTTTTTTATATGTTTTACCATTAAACACCAGTTCGATCAATAGTGCAATTTGAATTTTAATTTCTATTGAAATTTGAATTTTAATTTCTATTGAAATAATAAATGAAAAAAAGCGAGGAATAATATTCGATGCAAAATTTTTAACTTCAAAGATATTACACCCCACTATAGTGGTTCTTGTGAATTTCATTCAACATTTCATGCAGAAATGTTAACTTGAAAGATATTACACCCCATTATAATGGTTTATAATATTTTGTCGATAACCCACAATAATGGTTTTTGCAAATATCTTCATCGTTACTTATATTCCTTTGATTTTGTAATTTATATCGTAATTTATTTATCCGTAGAAATGCATATCCACCGTAAAAATATTTCAAAACCATAGCAAAATCGGAAAAGATTATAAAGAAAAAAATTAAAAAATTTAATAAACCACATCGAGTGATAATACTTTCAACAATCCAATAGTACTTTCATCCAACTTGAGGTGGAATTGATTGAAAATTATTTGATACTAAAGAATGATTCCAAGTTATTTGTTTGATATGTTATATTCGTCATTTCATAATAACTCGTTTAAAACACGAATATTAATATAATGAAATAAATTTTCTTCTTCTTCTTCTTGAAGAAGAAGAATTCCGAGTATTCGTGCGTGACACAAAAGCAATGGAGACCCTCCCATCCTCCCCCCTCTTCCTCCTCCTCTTCTCGTGCGGTGTTCAACTCTTTCCCTTTTTCTTTTTGTCAGTTTCCTTTAGTCCGGTAGCCATCGTGCTTGAATTATAGAAGTATGCATAGCTCGTCGTCCTCCTGTTGCTTGACTACATTGTTCAACGAGAGAGAACAGGCGTCGGAAAAGTATTGTGATTTTAATTTAGGAACATCCTACGCTCGAACAAAAGCTTTACGAATATTTTCACGAATATTTTCAAGAACATTTCGTACCACATTCGGTGCTAGGGGTTGGGGGTAAGGGTGGGGGTAGGTGTAAGAGTGGGGTATATCTGTAACATGTACCAGGGTGAAAGAAGAAACGAAGAAGTGAAGAAGAAAACAAAACAATATGAGGAAGAAGCAAATGGGGTTAGGGGTGGGGGGTGGTGTATATCTAACATGCACCAGGGTGAAAGAAGAAACGAAGAAGTGAAGAAGAAAACAAAACAATATGAGGAAGAAACAAATGGGGTTGGGGGTGGGGGGGTGGTGTATATCTAACATGCACCAGGGTGAAAGAAGAAACGAAGAAGTGAAGAAGAAAACAAAACAATATGAGGAAGAAACAAATGGGGTTGGGGGTGGGGGGTGGTGTATATCTAACATGCACCAGGGTGAAAGAAGAAACGAAGAAGTGGAGGAGAAAACAAAACAATATGAGGAAGAAACAAATGGGGTTGGGGGTGGGGGGTGGTGTATATCTAACATGCACCAGGGTGAAAGAAGAAACGAAGAAGTGAAGAAGAAAACAAACAAATATGAGGAAGAAACAAATGGGGTTGGGGTGGGGGGTGGTGTATATCTAACATGCACCAGGGTGAAAGAAGAAACGAAGAAGTGGAGGAGAAAACAAAACAATATGAGGAAGAAACAAATGGGGTTGGGGGTGAGGGGGTGGTGTATATCTAACATGCACCAGGGTGAAAGAAGAAACGAAGAAGTGAAGAAGAAAACAAAACAATATGAGGAAGAAACAAATGGGGTTGGGGGTGGGGGGTGGTGTATATCTAACATGCACCAGGGTGAAAGAAGAAACGAAGAAGTGGAGTTGAAAATAAAATATGAGGAAGAAATAAACAAACAAATAAAAAAAAAATAAAAATAAGCCAAAAAAAGCATTAAAAACTTTTTCGTATTCCTTTGGCTTTTGTTTTTTTTTTGGTTTTTTTGGGGGGGGGTTTTTTCTTTCTTTCTTTCGAACACGAGTTCTCGAAAAACGAAGTCGATCGTCGTTTTCTTTTCTTTTCTTTTTTTTTCTCCCCCATAATACACGCTCGATCGATCTCGAAGATCGTTTTTCCTTCGTATTCCACCCTTTTTTTTTTTTTATACTATGGCCGTTAAATAAATCCTTGGTAAAAGAATGGTAGTCGAGATAAAATACATGGTCGATAGTAAAATTGCCCCTTTTTTCTTTTTTTTTTCTTTCTTGCTTTAAATCGGACGAGTGAAAGTAAAAGAAATACGCGCGAAAGCAATTAATCGAAACTGAATTCTATGAGAAAGCAGAGAGAAAGAGAGAGAGAGAGAGAAAAGGAACAACTCGGTGCTTAATATTTGTATCGATTTTCAATTTAATTGGATTATAGAAAAATCAATATTCAAATATTAAAATATATTATCCAAATTGTATGGTCAAATGACCAATCAACAAGTAATTAAGTAAGTTTAAAAATTAAAATATCTTTTTTTGTGTGCATTAAATGAAAATTATATTATTATTAATTATTTATCGGGTTGTCCTTTTTTTTTTGCTCATAAAAAGAAAAAAATATATATAAATCTCGTTAGGTGATTTGATAAAGAAAAAAAATGAAGTACAGTAAAAAATTTCGCGACAAATTATTTGCTATTGAAGTACATACAAAAATTTATTAGTCAAAGCTAAAAAAAAAAGAACAAAAATTAGAAACATCTATGCCATGAAAAATTTTCAAAGAGAAAAAAAAAAGAAAAAAAAAAAAGAGAAACTCGTCGTATTTCGACGAGATAGTAAAACACAAAAAGGCGTGTTTTTAGGTAAAGAAAAACAAAAGAGAGAGAGAGATAGGAAAAATGTGATGGGGTGAGTGGGGGACTGGTAATGGGGGTGGATTCGGGTTAGAGGTAAAACGATATCGTTCGTTCGCGATATCTGGGTTAGAATATACAATTCAAATAAATTCTATAGGCAATATTCTTTTATTCGTAGGATAGGTCGACACATCTAACATCGTTTGCATTCAACTTGAAAACCCTTCGGGTGGGTGGATGATCGGGGGAGGAGGGAGAAGCTTGGTTCGAGTGTAGTCTACTATTTTTTTTTCTTTTTTTTTTTGTTTTCCGGAACATAGAAAAGCAAACGAGCACCAACCACCTTTCTATTGTATAACTATCGTGTTCCTGTAATATGCATTAAGAGGACTAACTATGAAAAACGATTATTGTATTAGTAAATTGGAATAACGAAACGAGATCTTCTACCCCCAAACGAATTACACTAACCCTGCTATGCAAATAAAACGAAAAACACTTATAATACTCTTGAATTTTCTAAAACGTGATGCAACATGCATCAAATCCTAACACGATACAAACCAATAAAACAAAAAAAAATATCAAAATCACTTTCGAAAAACAATCCGCGAAGATATTTATCCAAATTCGCGCGTGGTGCACACGCATTGAATATTAGAAAAAAAGAAGAAGTGTTCATGTAACGAAAGAAGAAAAAAAATAAAAATACAAAAAAAGAGGATAAAAAGGAAGGAAGGAGAGGGTGGGGGTGGTGGTCGGACGGGAGAAAAGCGAGGAAAAAAAAACAACACAGAACACAGAACACAGAAGAGAAAATGAAATAGTCGTCCCCCGTTTGTTCGTGTTATTTTCCACGTCGTTTGAAAAGGACGCAAGGATAGGTGATAAAGTTAGACGAACATACAGGGTGGCCAAACGACGAGAGTGCGTTATATGCACCTTCACGAGCAAAAGTACGAGAATAGGATGAAAAGACCACCACCCACCTACCCACCTACCCCCCTCCCCTTGTGCGAGAATAGTTCGTCGTAGTGTGCAGAGGAAATACAGCTAGCTTATCGTAGTAATATCGAGCTAGCTAGGCTAGCCTAGCTAGTTCGAATGCATTCGAACACGTTCGTTCGTTCGGTTGAAGGTGCCACGTTACGAAACGACGATTCGAATTGACACGTGAGATGCTGTTCGGTGCAAACAGAAGTGTGAGAGAGAGAGAGAGAGAGTGAACACTCCGTTATATACCTGGTGCAAATAGAACACACAGGTATGCAGCTGTGCGATACAACCATACATCAAACCCACCCACCCACCCACCCACTCTCGTCGTTCCTCGTTTTCTTTCCATTGAACACCCGATATCCGATCGATATGCATTTTCGATACCACGCGCATTTCCATCTTCACCTTATTATTATTCTCTTCTCTTATTTTTCTATTTTATTCTATTTATATTCGTCTATCTTTATCTATCTATCTATCTATCTATCTATCTATTGTCTTTCATCACTCGATTTGTCAATATAGTCGACGATGAATTTAATTAACGAAATAAGTTTATTATTCATTCTCTTTTTTTTTCTTCTCGAATCACCCGATAGATAATCGAATTATTATACAATTATTAAATCGATGAATTAATTGATAACTTTTAACGGGTGTTATAAAACGTGTTATAAAACGTGTTATAAATTGAAAAGAGACGATTATTAAAGTTGGTAGTGTGTAGGTATGATTAAATTGTTGAAAAGAAGAGGTCAACTTAAAAGGAATGTATTTTATATATATATATATAATAAAAAAAAGGTTGATAGCGAAAAGTTGTAAAAGTCGGAAAACCGTGAAGATATGAACGTTACTTCTTTATTATTATCCTTATTTCTTAGCAAGTTTCCTTTGCCGGAAATGGAAGAAGTATATACGAAATAGCGTACTTACAAACTTCTTCTCACGAAGAAACTAAGAATTTTCTTAGTAAAAAAATTACATTATTTCTAGTAACGTTTTACTGATTATTGCATGGAAATAATTAAAAGAAGTTATTCGTTATTATAAATAATTATATTAAGATATATTACTTATATTTAATATGTTATATTATTTATATACTATTTATATTTAAGATAGAATTTTATATTTATTTATTTATTTATTTATTTAATAATATTTTATTGAGCCTAGAGCCTAGGCTCTCTAAGGGCCATTAATTACAGTATAGTACAATGTAATGTATAGATAAAACAAAACGGAAATGAAAATTATATAATTATTATTAAACTTAGCATTATATTAATAATAACGTAAGTAATAATATATATATATAGTAATATAAATATATATATTACTATATATTATTATTATTATTATATATATATATTATAAATATATATTATATTATTAATATAAATATAAATATATATATAGTAATATAAACGTATCATTATATTAATAGTAACGTAAATAGTAACGTAGATAAATGTAAAAAGAAAATAGTTAATAATAAATAAAAGTATAATAGTTCTATAATAGTAGTATAGTAGTATTGGTTCAAAGCAATAAACATATGGTTTAAAAAAAAAAAAAATTAAATTAAATTAAATTAAATCGTAAGTCATATATTTATATTTATATTTATATTTATATTTATATTTAACAATTTTTATATTTATATTTAACAATAATAATCAAGAAAGAAAGAGAGAGAGAGTTAGAGAGAGATTTTTATTCAGTCAGTAGCATTTTTAAAATCATTTATTGCTACGAAGTATTAGTATTACTTTATACCATAAAGTTTCTTGAGAAAAGTCCAGAAGAATTAGCGTCAAAGTTACCTTTCCTTTATTATCCTTCTTTACGTATATACGAGACACGGGTTTTTCTGAGAAACGCAAAAGGTAGTAACACACACAGCATCCCTCGTGCCGAAGTTACCTTTCGGTTGAAAAGAAGTCAAGGAAATTGGATAGAACAGTAAGAAAACTACTGTTTCCACCTAGTTCTATTATTTTCTGTTTTTTATTTTGTTTTTTTTTTTTGTTTTTTTGTTTTCTTTTCACGTACATTCTAGAATCTACCTGGTCGTTCCTGCAACTTGTTACTTTTATTTATTTTATTTTATTTTTGTATTACCTTTAAAGAATCAGTCTTGACGTTTATAATTACAAAACGAAAAGAAAAAAAGAATCGATAATTGTGTAATAAATTCACAAATAATTAACAATTGTTGTTTTATCGAGATTATAATTTGAAACAATCGATAATTCGTAGATGACATTTTATTAATATTATTATTATTATTATTATTAAATCGTGTTGTTTCATTTTCTTCAAAGTAAAAAAATTATGAATTTTAACGAAGTCATTAAAAAAAAAAAAAAAAAAAAAAATAGCGAGAGATATATTTTGTAATCGTGTTAATGGAAAAAAAAAGAAAAGAAAGATAAAAAAAAGGGAAGAAGGCACTTCGCAGACGTAGTTAAAATTCCTTTGCAACGCGTTAATGCTAATTTAAAAGTTGGGCTTAAAGAAGCATGAGAAAAGTTGATTAGACAATCTCGATGTGGATGAGTTGATGGACGGACAGGCGGCTTTCAAGAAATTTAATAATCACGACTACTATCTTAATTCCTATATAACTTTTTTCATTTTACCTACTCAAACTATTATCGAACACACTTTCGTGTTAGCAATTATTCGTTTTCTTATTTTTCAATTTTTTAACCGAACGAAAAGGATGTTATTATCCGTGAAAGCCACTATAGTGGCGTACAATGACGAATATTTTTCGATAAATAATATCACGACATTTATTTAACGATTAAACGAACATTTTTCATATTACCTTTTCTATCAAACATATCCTAAAAAAATAAATCATTCAAGCCTATTATCTAAAATCTATTTAACATTAACAAAAGAATTATCGATCGTTCGAAATTTATGTTTTATTCAAAACTTTATTTATCGATCGCCGTATAAATAAATATTATAATAAATATATACAGGAGGAAGTGTGTGTAAAAAAAAAAAAAGAAAAAGAACGACGCGCGAACGATTTTTCGCTTGATTTTTTTTTCCTTCCTCAATATAGAAAAAAAAAAAATCTGGATTACCTATCATCCCTCCCCCACCCCAGTTTTATTCTGAAAGTACTCGCGATATTTTTTCGTTGCTATTTTGTTTTTTATAATCGCTCATATTTTAACGAAGCAGCTCCGTTGTAGCATGGTACACACATACACACACATACACACACGGATACGGCATATGTTGTTATGCGTGTGTATTTGTGTTCATAAAGCATGCAACGAGGGATCTACCGGTCTGTGACGAGTTACGCTAGTCTACGCGACCACGATGATGTTTCCTGTGGATATTGTCAGGGCTACCGGAAACTGCTTCCCCTTTTACGTATACGTTAGGGAGAGATACACAACCAACTAAATGGGAGTCGATAGATCGATACAACGATACAATGAAACCGCATCATACTCGAGGAACGTTTCCTTTTGCAAACGTTTCGTTCGATCATTCGAATACTTGACCACCACCAACCAACCAACACCATCACTGCACCAGCAGCACCACTACCAACAGATTTTCGATACACATCATCATCATTCTCTTTTACGAGACAGTAAATCCTGCTTTATCTATCTATCTATCTATCTATCTATCTATTTTGTTATTTTTTTTTCCTTTTTTTAAATCATTTTATTCGTGTATACCGTTTAAAAACGCTGATTGAATTTATTTGAGTGTTTGAAAATGATTTTTATTTATTATTATATTTGATATCATCATCGTTTTCAAGTAAACGTCCAAGATTTTTGTTCAAGAATTACGACTACATGTAAGAGTTAAATTCTAAACGAGTTAATTGGGTTTGCAATTTCATCGATTTGTTAATTATGAAATTCACCTGTCGTTAATTATCTTTGTTTTCTTTCTGTATTTTGGTTACCACTTGCCAATATTATTAACTTTTTAGTTAAACGGCAAACTTAATGAACGTTGGAGAAAATGATCAAAGGAAAGGAAAGGAAAGGAAAGATCTTTCGTAGCTTCGTTTCTAAACGTCTGATAAAACAAATGTATCTGTTAGTTAACTAACTGCCGAAATTAGAAAAGAAACAATTTTCATTTGAAAGAATATATCCCAAATTCTATCCGATTATAATCATTTCGTTTCCGTCAGAATATTTTTCCCATTGGGTTTGTTTAAAATTCAATTTCAATAAAATCCATAAAGCCATTACATACAATGGGGGGGCGCCGGTGACGAAAAATGAAAAATGTTTTAATAACGCACATTTATAAATTTGTACGAAAACTTTTTCGGGATAATCCGGATTGAGAGAACAAAACAAAAAACAAAAAAAACAATCGGAAATGAAATTCTTTTCAAATTGGTTCGAACGGAAGATCTCTAGATAATAATTTAATCAACAAAATAAGTTTAAGGAATCACCGTTTTGTCTCGTTTTTAGACAATCTAGTTCAACGCGAAACGAGAATGAAAACACCTTGGCCCGTTTACGACCCACGCTAGTAGATATATATAAAACATACTATGATACGTGTGTTGGTTCGTTTACGTTAATAACGAAGACCATTTAACCCCCCCACCCCACCCCACCCCACCCCCACACCCCTTTTCTCTTCTTTCCTTTTTCGCGACAATTGCGTTTTGTTTCCACGTTCCAAGACCATTGATCAAAGCCAAGAATCTCTGGATTCATAATTAAAACATTAAACGTTTATTAATTTGTAATATAATATTATGCATTCATTATATTATATAAAATGTTATACATTTTCTTCATTTAATTCTAGCTTCACAATAATAATAATAATAATAATAATAATAATAATAATAATAATAATAATAATAATAATAAATATTGTTTTATTTAAGGAAATATTAAATAAATGATTATATCTCTCCATTAAATTGTAACAAAATATACATTTTATTACGGATATAAATAATAAGTGGACAAGAAAAAAAAACAACAAGAAAATCTACGTTTGTTATAAATGAAAGTATAAAAAAGAACAAAAAAAAAATAAGAATCAAATTACTTTCGTCTCTAGAGAAACATATTTTATTCATTTAAAAAACGTTATTATATTATATTATATTATATTATTAATTTTTGTAAAAATGTTCAAACAATTTTCAATTAATAATAATAATAATCGAAACATTTATTTACCATAGCCCCCATATTATCACCGATGTCAAAAAATTATTTTTCTTTTGTTTTTTTTTTTTTTTATTAGAAATTATTATATATATTATTATTTATTTTATTTATTAATTATTATTTATTATTTATTAAAAAAAATCCTATAAATTTTTTTTCACCTTGGCAAAAAGACGTAAAGACGTTCGTTCACGTAGAAATGTCTCCTGGCCCCCATAGAAAAATGTCGGCCAAAGAGAGAGGAATCTTTCTTCTTATTGCAACCAGTGAGCTCTCATTAATTCCCATCAGCGTTTTCGCGGATAAGGTTTCCCTTCGTAAAAAGGGTACAACCAAACCCTGGCCGTTATTTCTCACTTGCCTCTTTCATCCCTACCCCTTTTATCCCTTACCTTTAATACTCAAACCCCGTTACCTATATCCCCTTACCCTCCCCCCTCCCCCACCCCTCCCCTCCCCTGCCACGTTTATTCTTTCATTCCTTCCGTCCTTTTTCCTTTTTTGGGTTTTCCACCTTCGGGCGAACCAACAACCTCGATGTTTACGTAGTTTTCTCGAGGGATCGAGGATTTACAGGCGTTACCTCTCTTCCCCCCTTCCCCCTCCCCCCTCCCAACCACAACTCACCCTACAGGGTAGTAACCAGCCCTTGGGGTGATTTCACTCTGTATATAACACCGTGAGAAAACTGTCCTAACCCCGTAAGAGGTGTACCATTTTTTGTTTGTTTTAAATATTATTTTTGTTTTCTTTTTTAATATTTTCTTTCAGTCACTTTTATGACAAGACAAAGTAATATAATTCATGGGGGGTGGGTGAGGACAGGAGGGGTTTTTGAATTAATATTTAAACGAATAATCGTTGAAGAATAATTAAGGAAAAAGAAATTGAATTATATAAAATGTCTGTTGTTATTATTATATAATGCTGATAATATTGAATAATTATTTAGCGTTGAGATCAAAGAATATTTTTATTAGATATTCAAATTTTATATATTTCTTTATTATTATTATATTATTTATATATTTTTCTCATTGTTATTTAGTTAATAAGTAAATTAAAACGATACGAATTTTTCGGAAGCTTGTAAGGTATCTCTAAAAATATTATCTCTAATATCGGTAAAATCATTTAATTGGCAGATCGTATTACAAGATAACAGGCCACCAATATAGTGGCGAACACTGATCAGCAGTATTTTCAAAAAAAATTTATAACGAAAGATCAAATTGTACGTGGGCATTGAAGTATTTCAAACGCGTGTTTTTATCTGTTTACCGATTATGCATATAATAAATAAAAATAGATGAATGATCTAGATCATAGGACAAAAGTGAGCGTGAAAATATCGATTATTAATATTCCTGTCAGGAAAGTTGAACGTTGAATATTGAACGGTGGTTGTAGGTAGTTTTCGATAATATGTCGGTAATATCGCTTACGAAACGAGATTTTCGGCACGTTTATTGGTGATAAGGATCGAAAAAAGATTTCGAGTTTCTCACTCTCGGCAATGTCGAGTTAGAATTCGAGGAGTGGAATAGAATCTTCGAGGAGTGGTATCACCGAAAAACGACGTCGTATTCGTGACCGTAATCGCATAACGAAAATCTCATCTTTCGGAAGTTGTTCTCCAGAGAGAGAAGGAGAGAGTAGAGTAATACTTTTTTTCCCTGCTCCAACCGATGAATTCGATTAAAAGTTAATGTCGAATGAATTAAAGAGATAGAAAGAGACAGACTCACCGACAGACAGGTAGATAGATAGGCAGGTAAAGAAAGTAAAGAAAAATAACGAATACAAATTTATGGGCGTTAACGTATCGGTCAAAATTCTATTGTCAGACGATGACAATTGCAATGCAACAAATTTTCATCCATAAATCAATAATTATTAATATAATTAAGATATTAAATATATTTATATTCTAAATTTGTATTAACGACTTATTCATTACCAATAGTATTAGTGTACCTAACGTTTTTATATTTCTTTTCTTTTTTCGGCTGAAACATTGGACTTAGTACAAAGACCATTAGGATGATTGAAGAGAGAGAAAGAGAGAGAGAACAATTGACCTAATTTCACGTGACGAGTCTGTTATAGTCTAACTCTCTCCCCCCATTATCTAATTCAACTATTTAGTCACTCCTGTTGCTATGTCACTATTTAGAACACTTAACTATTTTTACCGCAGGCTCGTTGTAGTTTTTGCTTTTGCATTATTGGCTTTGGAATAGAGGAAGAGGAAGAACTATCTAACAATAATCGTTTGGTACGAACAAAGAAACTCGATAAGCGAAGATTCATTTTTCTTTTTCCTTTTTACACCTTTAACCGTGCACGACTACATCCTTTTCTTCTTCTCGTTCTTCTCCTATTCCTTCTCTTCCTTCTTCTTCTTCTTCTTTTTCTTCTTTTTCTTCTTTTCTAGGATATTCGAGAAAACTCGAATAAAAGTTATACGATCTACGTGCAGGTCTCAGAAGCTCCTTCGAAACTCTCGATTTTCGTGTTCGCATGATAACTTGAGGGGGAGGGAAAGGGGGTGTCATTTTTCAAAGCGCTGTTCAAAGTGGTATTCCTTCTTCTTCTTCTTCTTCTTTTCGGTATTCGGGATCGATTAAAAATTCACGATTCGACGATAAGTTTTTCGAGCTTTCGATAGTTTCTTATTTTTATTCTTCTGTTAAATTCGTGAAAAAAATTAGGCCGTTGGATTGACTGGACCACCGGGATTCGAACCCGGATATCTTCCGCTTTCCGGGCGACTGCTTACGTAGTTTTAACCATTGAGCTATCAAGGGCCCACCGTCCAATCTCCTATTTAAGTGCCTATCTAAGTGTTTGGGAATGGAGGCACTCGAATCTCACACTTCTTATTCTTATTTTTATATAACAAAAATGTTTCTCGAAATATTGATTGGAATATTTTGATCGATTTATTTTTGATTGTATGAGATACGCGTGTGTTTGTGTGTGTTGGACATGTACAATGATTTTGTTTGTCTGTAAAATCAAATTGTTAATATAACATTTTTATTTATTTATTACATCAACCGGTATCTAATTGATTATTATATAAAAATTCATTGTTATTAAGAAAAGTCTATATTTTATCAATGATTTTAGATTGGATAAGATATGAATAATAGTAGAGATGCATAATTTAGTTGGTAGGTTTAGTGTTAAGACGAGTATAAGGGTACTGCAAAGAGAAAATGCTACACGATTTGATAATAGAAACAAACTATATTAAACGGGAATGTGAAGTCGCGTGAAATGTTAATGTTTGCAGGACCAAATGAAGAGAGACAGACAGACAGTGAGAGAGAGAGAGAGAGAGAGAGCTATGTATACATCCTCAAACGTATATAGGAAATTCGACGAAATGCGACGAAATGCGACGAAATGCGCCGAATGTTTTGTCAGAGAATGCAAACTGCTCTCCGCTTTAATAATACATAAAGCTCGTGCTTGTTTATGGAAGAGCAAGCAAGCGCGAAGATTCGTCGTCGTGGAAGAGCCTGTCGATTCGAGTTCAACCCCTGATATATAGGATGTGTTGCCTTTGACATTTCTTCGAGAAGAAAAAAGAAAAAAGAAGAAAAAAAAATAAAAAAAGAGAGAGAGAGAAAAAAGAAGGAAAAAAAATATCGAATAAAAAGGAACCCAAAATGAATGCAACAAGTTCGAGGTATAAAGGAGAACGGAAATTCTATGAGATAGAAATAAAATGGCAAGCAATCAAAATGTTTTTAATATATATTTTCATATTTACAGTGTGTATCTGTGTACGCGTGTGTGTGTGTATAATATATTTTAGAATTATTAACATATAATAATCTTATTTTTCCATTTAATTAATAAATAAAAAGAATAAAATAAATGAATAAAAATAAATAAATGAATAAAATGAAGAATATGACTCGTTCGAAAGAGAGAAAGCCTACTTTGCTGAAGTAACTTTTACATGCCACTTTAGTGGTACTTCAATTTACTGTAATAACATACACGCCAGTTTAATGGCGTTTTAGTAATAGCTAAGAGTTTAATCATTTAAATTGTGGATATATAGATTCGATGTTAATTATAATTTAAAAGAATAACCTGTCATAATATACGAATGGGATTGATCTGATGAAATTGCATGTTGTGTGTTTGGTATAACAGCGATACACGACGAGAATCGACCTTGCACGTTAGGATTGGTTTGCGTGTCAGATTTATCGTCATCAAATGGAACACGCGAACGTCGGATAAATCGACTGACAATGTCCACTCGTGCATATCCTCTCAGCTTACGTGAGAGTAGTTGAAAGTAAAGGAGACGAAAGGGGTGGAGAGGAGAGGAGAGGAGAGGAGTGGAGAGAAGAGAAGAGCAACGTGACTGACGTGTTACATCAACAATCGTGTAATTAACCACGGAATTTCGATTCCAATGCCATCTGTGTATATATGTGTGTGTGGCTGTGTATGTATGTGTAAATGTGAAAGCAAAAGCAGGTAAGATTTGAAACGAAATTGCAATATCATTAGAATTACCGATAATTAATGTTACGTTTAATCTATTTCTAATGAATCGATGAGTTGGCCGTTTGATTAGCATATGACGATAAAAGAAAATTCATTTTTAATTAAATGTTTATTAATAATTAATTAAATTGTGTGAATGCAATCGATATCTTTGACAATTTAGTTCGCCAATTTAATGTTTTTTAATGTTTCTCTTTTTTCTTTTTTTTCATTGGTCGATGTTTTGGATAAATGCATTTTTGTCGCTGTTTTCTTTTTATTTTTTTTTTATTTTTTTTTTTTAAGAATTTTGATTCCTTTCTATTTCTTGTTTAAGGATCAAAGGAAATAAGAATTTTCATTTTCTTCAATCTCATATCATCAAGTAAAAAAAAATCATACCGACGAGCAACTAGATCGCAAACAATAGAAATTCTCATGTACGGAGGACAATTTGTGAAAATCTTAACGTCGTTGAGCGGATTTGCATCCCTCCAGCTTACAACCGTTTGGAACCGTTTAATCCTTTAATCACCGAGCCGGAAGGTAGGAGCATTACCCTCCAAAGCATTTCGAGCCCTTCTTCAACCTTGCCTTACGAGAAAAAAAAAGAAAGAAGAAAAGGTCGTCTTCTTCTTCTTATTTTTCTTGTATTTAAAGATTTTTTTTTAGAATCGACGAGAATCGACGAAATTAAACTAATTCCTTTTAATGAACATTTTTTATTTATTTATTTATTTTTATTTTTCATTATTATTGTCACCGTAATCTCTTGTAAATTTTTAATACTTAAAATAATAATTATTCAATCGAAGAAAAAAATAACTAGCAAACAATAATCATAAATTTCAAATTCTTCTGTTACGTTACAACCAGTTGCAAAAATGTTCTTTTCCGATATTTCTTGTTGATCCCAAGAAATATCAATTGAGAATTTAAATGTTAAACAATGATATTGTTTACGGAAATCATTGAATAACAATTCGTAAAAATTAGATGTAAGATCTGTACAAGTGAAGAAAAAAATTCATAGAAACGGTAAATAAACAGGCATTGTAATTATTTTATCAAAGTATAATCATTTCTACGTGGCGTATAAACTATGAGAAACAGTTCATTCTGCCATCATGGCAGATTATATTATCTTCGGATTGAAGTTTATATTCTCTTTCTCTCTCTCTCTCTCTCTCTCTCTTTCTTCCTTCTCTTTGTCCATGATTCAGTTGGTTATCTCACGTAATAACTAAATCCTTCGAAAGGAAAGCTTGTTAACGTTGCGAGAACAGCCAACAGCAGCAGGATTTCATTGTTTCGATTGTTCGAAAGTAAAATGCAACAGAAGCTATAACAAAGTTGAAAACTTTTTGACGAGTCAAATACCTGAGATCTTCTTCTTTCTTTATCGAATATTAAAAAAAAAAAAAAGGAGAAACAATTATTACTAATCATTAATTTTTTCTTATGGTTTTAAATATAATTCCTCAACACACACACCGTAACATTTTAAATAATAACAATAATAATAATAATACTAATTCCATTATGAGATAGCGAAATAATTATCCTTTATTAGGATAAATGTTAAAGTAAAGAAAGTAGCGTGCAATAGGAGTGCAGCAGCGGAGTGGGGGGAAGGAGGGGATGCTTCCAAGCTTGATAAATTAGCAGTTAATTAAACGTTAAGGGGGGAATACACCCAAGGTTCGCGAAAGGGGGCAAGAGATAGGAAAGATTACGCTTTGTGCCTGTCGTCAGTGGAAATTACAGGACCATGCCACACCATTCGTTTAAGAAATTCCTTAACCCGTAGACGACGACGTTTTTATCTTCTTCTTTTTCAACATTTCTTTATTCTCTTCATTCTGTGTAGATATATAAATCCGTTTGTTCATTTAATTACATTTAAATATACATGTATACTTTATACACACGCAAAGGTGAATATAAATTAATATTAAAAAAAGTAAAACGTCTGTGTTGGTAATTGGCAAAAGTAATTGAAATGTAATTTAATTGTCGATACGAAACAATTCGTACGACATTTTAAAATTACTGTTAATTATTTTTCTTCTTCTTCTTCTTCTTCCTCTGTTTTTCTCGTTCATAGTTGTTAACTACTTCGTATACCACTGTTGTATTTTATTTCGAATACGTTTTGAAAAAAAAAGAAAAAAATATTTTTACATTAGAAAAAGATTTGTTTAATAAATCAAATGAAATTGTATAGCAACGTGTAAATCCTTGTAAGATTTGATCGTAACACGTATACGTATCCTATGAATAAACAATAAACTTTAACTTGAGAAGGAAATTCTATCGAATGGTAGAGATCTACTTGAAGATTTTCGTGGCATACTCTCTACCGAAGGATAATAAATAATTCTTCCAGATAGTAACGTGGGAATATGTGTTTGTTTCTTTATATCTGTATGGGTATACACCTGTGTGTGTGTTTGTGTGAAATGCTCAACTCAATCGAATCCTTATAGTTTTCTCTTATTTCCTATCCTTTTCCAACATTCTCTCGTTGGGTTCAATATTACAAAATATATTCAATATTATTAATTATTATTAAAAGTTTCCCTATTGTGACAGAAAATTATTTTCCTCTACTGCGCTTACTTCTTTCTCTTTCTTTTTTTTTTATCTCATTCTCCCTTTTTTCCTCTGTTATTTTCTCTTCCTTCCAACTCTTGTTACACCCTCCAGCCCACCACCACCCCTCCACTTGAAATTTTTCCTTTACCACACACCGTAAGCCCTGTTTGAGTTTATAAATGCACAGCCTAGGAAAAGGCCCCAACTCAACCCCACCCTCGACTCGCAACCCCCAACGTTAATACCTTTGTGTAAAAGAAAAAAAAGAAGAAGAAGAAGAAAAAAGAATCCTTAAAACTTTCCGGTTTATCCATCCACCCCCACCACTTTTCCGTACCCCCACTCCTCGACGTCATTAATTTTATACGCTTTTTCATACCTGTGCGCACAATAGAAGAAAAAAATTCAAGAAACATAAAGGAAGGATAGTGAAGAATAAGAAAATATAGATAGAAACACGTGATATAATATATTCTATACTAAAAAGAAAAGAAAAGAAAAGAAATAAAACAAGACACGCGTTCTTAAAATGAGTATTGCGTTTTTATTTTTTGTTTTGTTTTTTTTTTCTTTTTCCTATACTTACTTATGGAACTAAGAAATCATTTTGTTCTGTCGATAACACACCAAGTTATTTGGAAGCTTTTCATTGGTGCTACGGAGAACGCACGATGCTATTTTGAAATATTTCATATAGGGGTAGGAGAGAGAAAGGGGTGGGTATTGTTCTATTTATATTTCGTAAAATTTTTACGACTACTTTCTATATAAGAAGAAAAAGAAGAAGAAGAATAAGGAAAAATAATAATATTATATAAACATGACACACATGACAAATGTGTTTATTAACGCACACAAATTGTAACACAAAATTCATAGGAAATAACAACGCGGACTGTATTTTCTCGTTCGATACCACCACGCAGGGAATAGATTATTGTCGTTTCAATTTATAGTTCCATTTGGAAATGTCGTCCATTGTTACGAATGCACGACTCTAACCTAACATCATATACGGAGGAATAGAATTTATTGCGTTATTCATATTTTCTCTCGCACAGTTTTTTCATAACTATGATTAACCCGTTGGTGGGTCATAAAAAAAAACGTTATAAAATGGTGGCCGATTATTTAGATTGTTTTGAAATCTTTACGAATTTTCCGGGACAACCGAAAACATAACCTATATATATATATATACTTATTATAAAAGAAGGGGTTGAAAAGTAGAAATAAAATGTAATAAATTTTTCATGCAACCCCGGGAAGTTTCGGATGAACGAGTTTGTATACATTTATGGCCATTTCGTAGAAATAAGCGTATGGTTTTCTATATTTTCTTCGAGTTGGTACACGTTATAGGTTAGGTACACGTCGAGCTTTATGACGGTTCTAGAAAATACAAACGGAATGGCGACGACGTAAGAGGATAACAATAAAAAGAAACGGAGGTGGTAACATTTCATTTCTTGATACGAACGTAGGAGCTACGTAAACTTTGTGATAGAAGAAAAAGAAAAAGAAGATGGAGAAGGGAGGGAAAACGAAGGAACATAGGAATGTATGAACGAAGGAACAAACGAATGAACGAACGAATGAACGAACGAACGAACGAAGGAACGAAGGAACGAACGACAAATTCTCGTATTTCCTTTCTTTTCCTTTTTCCGCTCTACTTCGTCATCGGGGTACATACGGAAGATGCCATTCTTTCCGTTTTGTTCGAGAAAAATTCTACAAAGTAAACAAAACTAGTGTGACAATTCCGCGAGAGAGAAAAAGATTTCATTCGGAAAAAGTTTATATTGAAAAAGAAAATATTAAAGGAATGTTTTAGCCCTTTTTATATTTCAGTTTCCTTTTCAAATACTTAACAAAAAAACACGATGACAATGATACTGGGAATAAAATTTCTTATTTATTATATATCATTATTTATAATTTTTATTAATTATTATATTAATAGTTTCGTAATTAAATAGAACGTGATTTCTTCTTTGAAACAAATTCAGGTTTGACGTTTCTACGATTTTTCGTTCGAAAGATATTCGACTTTTAAATTTGATTGGTAAATCTCAAAGATCACGTGGTCTTTTACGCATGCGTAAAAGCCGAAATAAATAAGTAGGTCACTGGGTCAATGGATGAACGCGATTAGTAATTTGCAAATATTTTCGGAACTAGAAATCGTAGCGACTTGAAATATAAATCATTTTGAAGATCAGAATCTCGTTCGTCTTTTAATTATATTATTGTTACAATTAATTGTTATAAACAATTGTTTAGAAATAATTAAAACCAAAATTATATCCACATAACTTCTTTCGTATTTATTTATTCACGTATTTATTCTCAATAACATATTATTAATTATTTGTCATTAACAATATCTTATAAACGTTTGAATTGTCTATAAAATTTTTCCGATAAATCAAATCAATCGTTTTCTCTCTCCTATATATATACTACATCCGAATAAATTAAAAGAAAATAATTCAATTAAATATTTCTATCTCAATTTTCAACATAAACAATTAAAAAATTCTTTTTACAAGTACGTAAATTTTTCAAACATAGTTTCTCCTATTGTGTCAGAGATGTTAAATAAAAGAAACGTATAAAAAGCAGTTAGCTTATATTAAACGAAGGCATTCGAGTAACGTGACATCAAAGCAAAAAAGTATCATGTTAACAATTTGTCTTGTTATGGGTAAAAAAAAAGTCGAGGGGGAGGGGGAGGGTGGCGAGGGGATCAATACTTACTTAAATGAGATGAAAAGAAGAGACGGTTCGATAAAAAATAAGAATGAAAGAGAAAGAAGAAGGGAGATGATAGAAAGAGGAAAATGGTTCTATATATTTCTTCGTTGGAGATGGAATTCGCACACGAGTTAAAGGGGGGTTGGTTGGTTGGTTGGTTGGTTGGTGGACACTTCAGTAAAGATGGCTCGAGTTACTGAAGTCAAAGAAACTGCTCTCCCTTATTTCTCCCTTCTCTCCCCCCCTCTCTTTCTTTTCTTTTCGTTTCCTCCTCTCGTAGTACTCTTTCAGTTATCTCGTTCTTTTCTGGTTGCTCGTAAAGACGAGCAAGACTCCTTCCCTCTTCTCCTTTACTCGATAGCTATGAACTCTACGGAATTTCCGACACGACGTCCAAGTAAAAAAGAAAAAAAGAAGAAATACAAAAATAAGGAACTAAGGTGTATATTAAGGAGGAGTAATGGAGCCATGATTCGACATAAAAACCACGCGTCGTACCTATAAACATGTCTTTTCTATAACATCCGTATCTTTTTCTATTATTTTTCTTTCTGTTTTTTTTTTTTTTTTTTTTTTCTATATTTATATTCATATCCGTAATTATTATTATACGTTTGCAATTTTGTTTTTCTAATAACAATTTGTTCTTTTTATTTTTCTTTGTTTCTTTTTTTTTTATTATTTCATAAGAGTAATCTTTTTTTTTATTCCTATATTAATATTTCCTATTCTATTCTTCTTTTTTTATAGGTGAGAATTTTAGAAATATGTTTGGAATATGTTGATGGTACTGAAAGATGACATTTTTTTACCTGTAAATGATTACGTTTACAACAGGAATAGTTCATCACTTCTTAATTATATCTATAATTAACAATTTGATTTTTTTAATAACAAAAATGGTCTCGTATTACTGAAAATAATTATATTAATAATAATCGACAAAATATATATTCTCTCTCTATATATTCTTTATGGTAATAATAACGAAGCATTTGAAATATTCAAATTTAATAATTTAAAAGTAATGATATATCATTCTAGGATCGAACAATAGAACCTTCGGAGTAGTAGAAAACTTAAGAAGGATCTAATGAGACAACTTACTCCCAAGTGAAACTCTTTAATCCTTTTATATTTCAGAGTCAGCCCTTTTCCACTTAAGCCCCGTAGCAACTAAAAGAAGAAGTAGAAAGAAAAAGAAAAAGAAAGAGAAAAAAAATGAAAGAGTTAAAAGTAAAAAGTAAAAAAAAAAACAAAAAGTAAGAAAAAAGAAAAAAAAAGAAAGAAAAAAGGAAGAAGGAAAAGAAGTTGATAGCTCCATTCGTAGTTTGGCATTGTCGTAGTAAGATAGGATTCGAAAAGTTTTCAGCACGTAGTGCGAAAGTCGAAAATTCTTCTCGTTTGGCCTTTTAAGTCAGTCATGTAGCCCCGAGGTTATATGTATCCTAGAAAACTAGAGGAATGGATGATGCATCGAAGGAGAAGACACCGAAAGCTCACTCGGGCTTAACGAGTACGAATCACCGTTGTCGGTAATCGAGTTAAGCTCCTGGAATGGGCGATACGAAAATTCCTAGTACCCGATTTATTCTCCGGAGTACCTTTCTCACTCACACTCTCTCACTCTCGCATTCCTTTTCGTCCTTTTTCATCCTATAACTCGACACGGTAGTATAATTCTTACCTAATTTGACTTTCATCGTGTTCGCCATAGCAAGGGAACAAGAAGAAGAAGAATTTTTTATCGAATAAACTGATAGAGTATTATTTAATG